>NC_133505.1:60764621-61067651 GCF_049354715.1 Callithrix jacchus
GATCCAAGATGGCCAAATAGGAACAGCTCTGGATTGCAGTTCCCAGCGAGAATACTGAGGGTGAGTGATCACTGCATTTCCAAATGAATTTTTACTGTCCACAGACCAGGAGATTCCAAGTGGAAAAGCACCACAAGTCTCCAGCATGGCTGTTTCAGCTGGTACAGTGGGTCTCCACACAAAAACTCACACAAATCTGGGCACTGTTTCAACTGGTGACTGGAACGCCTGGGAGACACAGCTGCCTGTTCAACTGAAAAAAAAGAGGGCTGAAACAGGGAGCCAGGTGATCTGGCTTGGCGGGTCCCACCCCCACAAAGACCAGCAATCTGAACCACTCTGGATTGAGAGTTTCACAGCAGGCACAGCTGGACCCTGGATGGTCCAGCTCTGTGGGGGGAAGGGCATCTGCCATTACCTAGGGAGTCCGCCATTACCGAGGGATTCCACCACTACCAAGGCAGTCCACCATTACTGAGGCAGTCTGCCATTACCGAGGGATTCCACCACTACCGAGGCAGTCCACCATTACTGAGGCAGTCCACCATTACCGAGGCAGTCCGCCATTACAGAGACAGTCCGCCATTACCGAGGCAGTCCGCCATTACCGAGGCAGTCCACCATTACTGAGGCAGTCCACCATTACCGAGGCAGTCCACCATTACAGAGATAGTCTGCCATTACTGAGGCAGACTGCCATTACCGAGCAGTTATAACTATACCTCTATAAACAAAACTGTAAGGAAGTTCACACAGCAGCTCAGCAACATCTCTTCTGGCAGACTGTGACTAGGCTACCTCCTTGCTGGGGAGGGCATCTCTGAAAAAAGGCAGCAGCATGTCAGGAACTTATAAATAAAGCCCCACCTTCCCAGAACAGAGCACCTGGGAAAAAAAAGGCAGTTATGAGTTCTGCTGCAGCAGACGTAAACATACCTGCCCAGTAGCTCTGAATGGAACAACAGAGCTCACAGGTCAGCATTTGAGCTCCTATAAGGGACAGACTGTATCCTCAAGCAGCTCCCCAAACCCCATATATCCAAAGAGACACCTCATAAAGGAGAGCTCAGGCTGATATCTGGCAGGTATCCTTCTGGGACATTACTGTTCTGCAGCCACTGCAGGTGATTCCCAGGTAAGCAGGGTCTGGAGTGGACTCCAGCAGACCTATGGCAGAGGGGCCTGACAGTTTGAAGGAAAACTGAAAAACAGAAAGAAACAACTTCATCATCAACAAAAAGGACATCCACTCAGAGACCCCATCCAAAAGTCATCAACTACAAAGACCACAGGTAGATAAAGCTACAAAAATGGGAAGAAACCAGCACAAAAAGGATAAAAACACCCAAAACCAGAACACCTCGCCTCCTACAAAAGATCACAACTCCTCACCAGCAAGGGAACAAGGCTGGATGGAGAATGAGTCTAACGAATTGACAGAAACGGGTTTCAGAAAGTGGGTAATAACAAACTTCTCTGAGCTAAAAGAACATGTTCAAACCCAATGAAAAGAAACTAAGAACCTTGAAAAAGATTTGATGAATGCTAATGAGAATAAACAGCTTAGAGAAGAATATAAATGAATTGACGGAGCTGAAAAGCAACACAAGAACTTCACAAAGCATGCACAAGTTTCAATAGCCAAATCAACCAAGCAGGAGAAAGGATATCAGAGACTGAAGTTCAACTCAATGAAATAAAACAAGAAGACAAGACTAGAGAAAAAGAGTAAAAAGAAATGAACAAAGCCTCCAAGAAATATGAGATTATGTGAAAAGACCTAATCTACGTTTGATAGGTGTACCTGAATGTGACAGAGAGAATCAAACCAAGCTGGAAAACACTCTTCAGGATATTAACCAGGAGAACTTCCCCAACCTAGAAAGGCAGGCCAACATTCAAGTCCAGGAAATACAGAGAACACCACAAAGATATTCCTCAAGAAGAGCAACCCTAAGGCACATAATCATCAGATTCACTAGGGATGAAATGAAGGAAAAATGCTAAGAGCAGCCAGAGAGATATGTTGGGTTACCCACAAAGGGAAGCCTCTCAGACTTACAGCAGATCTCTTGGCAGAAACCCTACAAGCCAGAAGAGAGTGGGGGCCAATATTCAACATCCTTAAAGAAAATAACTTTCTTTTTTTTTTTTAATTGCATTTTAGGTTTTGGGGAACATGTGCAGAACATGCAAGATAGGTGCATAGGTACACACATGGCAGTGTGTTTTGCTGCATTCCTCCCCTTCACCCACATTTGGCATTTCTCCCCAGGCTATCCCTCCCCAGCTCCCCTCCCACTGTCCCTCCCCTATTCCCCCCAATAGACCCCAGTGTGTAGTACACCCTTCCCTGTGTTCATGTGTTCTCATTTTTCATCAGCCGCCTATAAGTGAGAATATGCGGTATTACATTTTCTGTTCTTGTGTCAGTTTGCTGAGAATGATGTAAAGAAAAGAACTTTCAACCTAGAATTTTATATCCAGCCAACTAAGCTTCATAAGCAAAGGAGAAAGAAAATCCTTTACAAACAAGTGATTGCTGAGAGATTTCATCACCACCAGGCCGGCCTTACAAAGCCCCTGAAAGAAGCACTAAATGTAGAAAGGAACAACCAGTACCAGCCACTCCAAAAATGTACCAAATGGTAAAGAGCATTGAAACAAGGAAGAAACTGCATCAAATAATGGGCAAAACAACCAGCTAGCATCAAAATAGCAGGACCAAATTCACACATAACAATATTAACCTTAAATGTAAATGGACTAAATGCACCAATCAAAAGACACAGACTGGCAAATTGGATAAAACGTCAAAACCATCGGTGTGCTGTATCCAGGAAACCCATCTTACATGCAAGGATACACATAGGCTTAAAATAAAGGGATGGAGGAAGATTTACCAAGCAAATGGAGAGGAAAGAAAAAAAAAAAGCAGGAGTTGCAATCTTAGTCTCTGATAAAACAGACTTTAAATCAACAAAGATCAAAAGAGAAAAAGAAGGATGTTACAGAATGGTAAAAGGATCAATGCAACAAGAAGAGCTAATGATCCTAAATATATACACACCCAACACAGGAGCACCCAGATACATAAAGCAAGTTCTTAATGACCTACAAAGAGACATAGACTCCCACACAATAATAGTGGGAGACTTTAATATGCCACTGTCAATATTAGACAGATCAACGAGACAGAAAATTAACAAGGATATCCAGGACTTGAACTCAGATCTGGACCAAGCAAACCTAATAGACATTTACAGAACTCTGCACCCTAAATCCAAAGAATATACATTCTTCTCAGCACCACATCATACCTACTGTAAAACTGACCACATAATTGGAAGTAAATCACTCCTCAGCAAAAGCAAAAGAATGGAAATCATAACAGTCTCTCAGACCACAGTGCAATCAAATTAGAACTCAGGATTAAGAAGCTAACTCAGAAGCGCACAACTTCATGGAAACTGAACAACTGGCTCTTGAATGTTGACTAGATAAACAATGAAATGAAGGCAGAAATAAAGATGTTCTTTGAAACCAACGAGAACGAAGACACAACGTACCAGAATCTATGGGACACACTTAAAGCAGTGTCTAGAGGGAAATTTATAGCAATAAATGCCAACCAGAGAAGCAAGGAAAGATCTAAAATCAACACCCTATCATCAAAATTGAAAGAGCTAGAGGAGCAAGATCAAAAAAATTCAAAAGCTAGCAGAAGACAAGAAATAACTAAGATCAGAGCAGAACTGAAGGAGACAGAAACACAAAAAAATCCTTCAAAAAAATCAATAAATCCAGGAGCTGGTTTTTTGAAAAGAGCAACAAAATAGACCGCTAGCCAGATTAATAAAAAAGAAAAGGGAGAATAATCAACTAGATGCAATAAAAAATGAGAAAGGGGATATCACTACTGATTCCACAGAAATACACACTACCTTTAAAGATTATTACAAATAACTCTATGCACATAAACCATTAAATCTGGAAGAAATGGATAAATTTCTGGACATTTGCACCCTCCCAAGCCTAAACCAGGAAGAAGTTGAAACCCTGAATAGACCAATAACAAGGGCTGAAGTTGAGGCAGCAATTAAGAGCCTACCAACCAAAAAAGGCCCAGGTCCAGATGGGTTCACAGTCTAATTCTACCAGACATACAAAGAGGAGCTGGTATCACTCCTTCTGAAACTATTCCAAACAATCCAAAATGAGGGAATCCTTCCCAAATCATTTTATGGGACCAACATCATCCTGATACCAAAACCCGGCAGAGATGCAACAAGAAAAGAAAACTTCAGGCCAATATCCATGATGAACATAGATGCAAAAGTCTTCAATAAAATACTGGCAAACCAATTGCAACAGCACATCTAAAGCTTATCCATCACGTTCAAATAGGCTTTATCTTGGGGATGCAATGCTGGTTCAACTTACTCAAGTATATAAATGTTATTCACCACATAAACAGAATCAGACAAAAACCACATGATTTTCTCAATAGATGGATAGAAGGCCTTCCATAAAATTCAACAGCCCTTTATGCTAAAAACTCTCAATAAACTAGGTATCAAGGGAACATATCTCAAAATAATAAAGGCTATTTACGACAAACCCACAGCCAATATCATACTGAATCGGCAAAAACTGGAAGCATTGCCTTTGAAATCTGGCATTAAACAAGGATGCCCTCTCTCATCACTCCTATTCAATATAATATTGGAAGTTCTAGCCAGAGCAATTAGGTAAGAAAAAGAAATAAAAGGTATTCAATTAGGAAAGGAGGAAGTCAAATTGTCTCTGTTTGCAGATGCCATGATTATATATTTAGAAGACCCCATTGTCTCAGCCCAAAATCTCATTAAACTGATAAGCAACTTCAGTAAAGTCTCAGGATACAAAATCAATGTGCATAAATCACAAGCATTCCTATACACCAATAACAGACTTAAAGAGAGCCAAATCAAGAATGAACTGCCATTCACAATTGCTACAAAGAGAATAAAATACCTAGGAATACAACTAACAAAGGATGTAAAGGACCTCTTCAAGGAGAACTACAAACCACTGCTCAAGAAAATAAGAGAGGACACAAACAGATGGAGAAACATTCCATGCTCATGCTAGGAAAAATCAATATTGCAAAAATGGCCATACTACCCAAAGTAATTTATAGATTCAATGCTATCTCCATCAAGCTACCTATGACCCTCTTCACCAAACTGGAAAAAACACCTTAAACTTTATATGGAACCAAATGAGAACCAGCATAGCCAAGTCAATTCTAAGCAAAAAGAACAAAGCTGGAGGCATCACGCTACCTGACTTCAAACTATACTACAAGGCTACAGTAATCAAAACAGGTACTAGTACCAAAACAGAGATATAGACCAATGGAGCAGAATGGAGGCCTTGGAGGCAATGCCACACATATACAACCATCTGATCTTTGACAAACCTGACAAAAACAAGCAATGGGGAAATAATTCCCTGTTTGGTCAATGGTGTTGGGAAAACTGGCTAGCCATGTGCAGAAAGCAGAAACTGGACCCCTTCCTGACACCTTACACTAAAATTAACTCCAGATGCATTAAAGACTTAAACATAAGACCTAACACTATAGGCCGGGTGCGGTGGCTCAAGCCTGTAATCCCAGCACTTTGGGAGGCCGAGGCGGGTGGATCACGAGGTAAGGAGATCGAGACGATCCTGGTCAACAAGGTGAAACCCTGTCTCTACCAAAAATACAAAAAATTAGCTGGGCATGGTGGCGCGTGCCTGTAATCCCAGCTACTAAGGAGGCTGAGGTAGGAGAATTGCCTGAACCCAGGAGGCGGAGGTTGCGGTGAGCCGAGATCGCGCCATTGCACTCCAGACTGGGTAACAAGAGCAAAACTCCGTCTCAAAAAAAAAAAAAAGACCTAACACCATAAAAACCCTAGAAGAAAACCTAGGCAAAATCATAGGCAAGGACTTTTGGTGTTTGACTAAAACACCAAAAGCACTGGCAACAAAAGCCAAAATAGACAAATGGGATTGAATTAAACTGAAGAGCTTCTGTACAGCAAAAGAAACAATCATTAGAGGGAATCAGCAACTAAGAGAATGGGGAAAAATTTTTGCAATCTACCCATCTGACAAAGGGCTAATATCCAGAAACTACAAAGAACTAAAACAGATTTACCAGAAAAAAATAAACCCATTCAAAAGTGGACAAAGGATATGAACAGACACTTTTCAGAAGAAGACATATATGAAGCCAAGAAACATACGAAAAAATGCTCATCATCACTGGTCATTAGAGAAATGCAAATCAAAACCACATTGAGATACATCTCACGCCAGTTAGAATGGTGATCATTAAAAAATCCAAAGAAAAACAGATGCTGCAGAGGATGTGGAGAAATAGGAACACTTTTATACTGCTGGAGTGTAAATTAGTTAAACTATTGTGGAACACAGTGTGGCGATTCCTCAAGGACCTAGAAATAGAAATACCATTTGACCCAGCAATCCTGTTACTGGATATATATCCAAAGGATTATAAATCGTTCTACTATAAAGACACATGCACACATATGTTCACTGTGGCACTGTTTACAATAGCAAAGAGCTGGAACCAACCCAAATGCCCAACAATGACAGACTGGAAAAGGAAAATGTGGCACATATACACCATGGAATACTATGCAGCCATAAAAAAACAATGAGTTCATGTCTTTTGTAGGGACATGGATGAACCTGGAAACCATCATTCTCAGCAAACTGACACAAGAACAGAAAATCAAACACCACATGTTCTCACTCATAGGCAGGTGTTGAACAATGAGAACCCATAGACACAGGGAGGGGAGCATCACGCACTGGAGTCTGTTGGTGGGGGGGACTAGAGGAGGGACAGCGGGGGGTGGCTAGGGAGTTGGGGAAAGATAACATGGGGAGAAATGCCAGATATAGGTGAGGGGAATGGAGGCAGCAAACCACATTGCCATGTATGTACCTATGCAACAATCCTGTATGTTCTTCACATGCACCCTAGAACCTAAAGTGCAATAAAGTTTATATATATACATAAATATATATATATAAAATAAAAATAAAAGAAGGACAAGAATGGGAAACAGATGTATTAAGGGGAGAAGAGTTAACAAAGAAACTCTCTGGGTAGGGTATGGTAAGCAGTCATCAATAACTGCCTCAGGTGACACTTAATGCATTCATGTCCCGGGCATCAGGAGCTTCTTGCAAGTTAGTGAAACCCAACATGGGGATTTACTCTGACAAGCAGCAATAAAAGTAAAGCTGCTGTCTGTATTGGTAGTAAACTACCTGTGATGCTGAGATATGCCTTCTGTGTCCGGCTTATTACTCTTATCATGTTCCTAAACTGGTTTGTCACAAACACCTGTTACAAAAATCAGATTCCCGCCCTCCACGTCAGACCTAATGAATCTAAATCTCTGGGCAACTGGGTTTTGATTACTTTTTTTTTTTTAAGCTCCTCCGCAATGATGGATGGGTTTCTTCACACCCACCCACCCCCACCAAGTATGTGTCAGGAATAGGATTTCATTTCTTTAAGAAAAAATAAGCAAGTTTTGTAAAAAGCATCAAAGGCAATACCTATGATACTGACAATATTTCACCTCACTTGTCTGCTTCTTTCCCATGAGTTAGTCTTTCTCTTTGAAGGAGCTGTGTTTCTCCTAGTGGTTCTGATCTTCACCTTGCAGCTGCAGGTATAAACGAGGGACTGAGGTGACTACCCCTTCAACGTCCAGCTCCTCAGTCAACAAATATCAGGTACCTATTAGAGTGTACCCTGTCCTGCGGCACATACTCAAGGCTCTGCCAACAAGAATGAAGAAGGTGTTTAACCGAAGGGATTGACGGTAGACTAAAGAGAGCTGCCCGGACGCGGTGGCTCACGCCTGCAATCCCAACACTTTGGGAGGCGAGGCGGGAGGATCGCTTGAGTCCAGGAATTACAGACCAGCTTGGGCAACAGTGGGACACCATCTCTACACAAAAGAAAAATTTTAAAAGAGAGTTAAAAGGGGTAAAAATATATAAGATGGCAGTGGAAGGATGAAGGATGAGATGATTGCATTAGTTCATTGACCATCCCTGAGCAAGAGAAACACAATCATGACAGAAACAAAACTGCCCACAAGAAGCATGGGTCTGGGTTAGTAGCACTACCAACCGGACCAACCATTTACACTTCTGTATGAAATGGGGCAGAGCGGGGAGAAAAGAATCCCTGAGTTCACAGCGTTGGCGGGGCGCAGTCAGGTTCGCCAGGGCTAGGTGAAAGGACTGAACGTCCTTCTCTGCAACTCATCTAAGGCCCTGCTCCGACTCTGGACCTCAGAGCGAAAACTACCGCCTCCCCATACTCGCCTTTCCTCCACCTACCCAACAGCTCCCACGCCTCATCCTCTGGCAGCGGTGCGAGGCGGGGCGAAGAGGAAGGGGAGGGGCCGGCACGACATTGGCCACTAGCCGCGCCCCAAGGCCGCGGCCTCCTTACCGCGAGAACGCGGAGTCCCTAGGACGGCGCACGCGCAAACCTGTGACGTCTGCGCGCCCCCCCCCGCCCCCCCTCCGCTTGTGGGAGTTCCGGATGTTTAGCGTTACCATGGAGCCTGGAGGAGCGCGCGAACGCTGCTTGTCGCCTGGGCAACCAGAGAGGACGAAGCATGATCTAGGTGGCGGTGGTGGTACCGGCTGCAATGGTGTCCAATCCCGTGCATGGCCTGCCCTTACTTCCGGGCACGTCCTTTAAGGACTTCACGGTGAGAAGTTATCTGCGGGACTCCCAACCTGTCCTCACCTGCCAGCAGCCCAGGAGGGTTCCCGGCTCCCTGCGCTTCCATTTCCCTCCACTCAAGTCTCTGCTCTCCAAACACGTCTTCTGCCCTGACGCTGTTCTTTCTTCTCGGCCGAACTTCTGCTGTTCATCTCTAGCCAGCCTCATTCTCCCTCTCCAATCCTTTGCCCTCCGCCTCATCCCTCTCGTTTTTTTCCGCTCCATCTTGACAGTCTGTTGGCGCCTTCTTCCTCATCCTGTTAACCGCTTTCTTACTTAGGCTCTGCTCCAAGCCCCTGCCTCTTGTCCCTTTAGATCATTGTTTCTCCCACCCTTCTCCCAAGCTATCTCCGCACCTAGCTCATTCTCTCAAACCTACCTCCATCCTTAAAACCTCCCCTGCCAGTCTTCGCCTACATCCTCATTCCCACAGGTCCGTTATTCCCGCCCCACCTGCTTCCTCCTTCTGAATCCTGCACCCGGTAGTGTCTCCCACTCCCAGGTCCATTTCCTGTTTTACATGTATATTGATTCCACTCCTCTTCTTTCCGCCAGGTCTTTTTCCTTTCTTCTTTATGTTGCATCCAACCCCATTCTTTTCGCTCCATCTTCTACCTTTTCGACAATTTAGTCCCATCCTCTTCCCATTCTGTTCTTTCTCCATTGCGGTTTTCCTCCAAAACTTGTTCATATTCCTCCCAAACCATTCTTCCCTACTTTGTAAGATATATCCCTTTCCAATTCCCCTTATAATTAATTAGTTGCTGTTTATTCTTCCCCAGCCATATTCTTTTTATTCTAACGTTTTTGTAAAAAGATTGCTGTTTAGATTTTGTTTTGCTCCTTCCCCAACCTTGTGTTTTTATTTGCATTTCCTAGGCAATTTTTTTTTAAAAAGCAGCAGCAGCTTGGATTCTTTGTTTTTTTCGTTTTTTAACTCTTGATACAGCTTAGCTCTTAAAATCATTTAGTATTTGTTTTAATTCTAACAGGGCTACTGACATATATGTGCTGGAAAATCAATAATGAGATTCCCTAGACTGATCATCACAGATGAGCTTAACAGTAGATTATATAGTATAATAATTTAAATTCTTACCTTCCTCTCCAGCTTCAGAAAGTTAAAGAGAAAATATTTTGTCAATGTATTTTCTTTGGGGGACTAAATTTAGAATGAAATAGAAAGTTTGGTTAGAGAATTTATATTCTGAATCTCTTTGTAATTATCCCTGCGTTAGGACACAACATCATAGATTTTTAGTTTCAGTGGACTTTTCACTTTTATGTAATTTAGAAAATGTTGTAGGCACTTGCCCTATACAGGATGAGCTTAAGCTTTTGGTGCTGGTGAATGTAGACAGGGCTGAGTTGATTTGGGGAATTACAGAGGTGTGGACGGAAGTGCAAAGCTCTAAAAAATATTGCTGTATTACAAGTAAGATGGACTGTGCATTGGACGTATTTCATATTTTAAATCCACTGGCCAAGTGTCAACCAATTTGCCCTATTTCAAATTTGAAAAGCATCGTCAGTATATCTTCAGCAGTAAAGGACTGGATATGTATTAATATAATTCTAAAGACAGTCAGATAAAAAATTTAAAAAATTTTAAAGGGGAGTGTCTTTAAAAAAAGACACAGAGAAGGTGAACCATAATGGACAAGAAGGGTGGAGAAGGCTGAGGTTGCCTTGCCTGGGGTGTCTGTGAGTTATGGCTGAATGGTGGTAGAGACATTTGTCTAAAACAAAGAAATAAACTGAAGTCACTGGTATTGCTTTGTCGTTAGTGGTGGAAAAAGAGCTTGAAGTTGCATAAGTTCCCCAATGAGGATGTCAACTCAGTGTGTTTTGCTCTATGTCATGTTTATTATATACCTGGAGCAGTCCCTGTGACTGAATACATGACCTGTAGAAACACATGTCCACGGTTTATGACTCTTAGCAAAAGAAGTTTATTGTGTTGTACCTTGTATGTTAGTACAGATCTTGAAAGGTGGTAGGCTGGGCTCTAAAGCAATTAAAATGTAGAAAGTTTTTTTCATAAAAATATATATTATATGATTAATCCCAAATTACATCTATGTAATTATATGTAATTGAATATTACATATATAAAATTTTGAAAGTATTCTCACAACAGAAAAAGGAAAACCATTAACATAACCTCTAATTTGCCCTTCTACTCTTTTTTATTTAATCTTTTTTTTCAGCTGCTAATAAGCATATGTTCATTGTAAAAAATCAACATAATTTAGAAATGTATAATACAGAGGACCAAACCAGTCTCTTCATGCACATATTTCCATGCTTATAATTGTAGTATACTCACAATTTTATATGTTGCTTTTTCATATAAATCATAAACATTTTCACCAGGTTGCCACATGATCTTTAAAATCAGTATTTTAATGACTGCACAATAATCCATTGAGTATGTTTTTGATCATTTGCTCATGTCTTCATGTGATTGTGTTTTAAATTCTCTTCAATATTTACCATTGTAATGGGCAGTTTCAGGCATGTAGTTCTTTCTCATGATTCTGGATCATATTCTTAAAATAAATGGTTAGGGGTAGAATTATTGAGTTCAAGAATTTAAATATATACCATCCAGTTGCTTTCCAAAGAGTTGTAAGAATATATCAGTGTCATTGGGACAAGAGGGACAGGTAAAAATAAATTCATGGCTGGGCATGGTGGCTCACACCTATAATCCTGGCACTTTGGGAGACTGAGGTGGGTGGATCACAAAGGTCAGGAGTTCAAGACCAGCCTGGCCAATATGGTGAAACACCATCTCCACTAAAAATATTTTAAAAATTGGCCAGGCATGGTGGCAGGCACCTGTAGTCTCAGCTACTCTGGAGGCTGAGGTAGGAGACTCCTTGAACCCGGGAGTGGAGGTTGCAGTGAGCCAGGATTGTGCCACTGCACTCCAGCCTGGGCAACAGATTGAGACACCATCTCAAAAAAAAAATCCATTGCATGTAAAAATAAAGTTCATAGAACCAGATCTTCTAGGTTCTACAGGTTTTATGGCCACAATATACCAGATGAAAAACATGAGAAGATTGGCCGGGCGCAGTGGCTCAAGCCTGTAATCCCAGCACTTTGGGAGGCCGAGGCGGGTGGATCATGAGGTCAAGAGTTCGAGACCATCCTGGTCAACATCGTGAAACCCCGTCTCTACTAAAAATACAAAAAATTAGCTGGGCATGGTGGCGCGTGTCTGTAATTCCAGCTACTCAGGAGGCTGCGGCGGGAGAATTGCTTCAACCCAGGAGGCGGAGGTTGCGGTGAGCCGAGATCGCGCCATTGCACTCCAGCCTGGGTAACAAGAGCAAAACTCTGTCTCAAAAAAAAAACAAACATGAGGAGATTAGTCAAAAATTTAGGAGTATAGATTAAATATTCTTTTAATCTCTCATGCAAGGTGAGTTGGTAAATTGGGCATTACAGAGCAGGGCTTTAAATTTAACTTTAAGCTCAGGTGGCTACTTCCCTTGTTGTTCTTGTCCAAGTGTTTTAAAATATGTACCCTTTAATGTAGGTAAGCTTTTTTTCTTCTTCTTTTTTTTGAAACAGAGGCTCACTGTTGCCCAGGCTGGAGTACAGTGTTTGAATCATAGCTTACTGCAGCTTGGGCCTCCCAGCCTCAAGTGATCCTCCCGCCTCAGCCTCCCAAGTAGCTGGGACTATGACAGGTGAAAGCCACCACACTCAGCTAATTTTTTTTTAGTTTTTGTAGAGACAGGGTCTTGTTGCCCAGGCTGGTCTCGAACTCCTGGGCTGAAGTAATTCTCCCTCTTCAGCCTCCCAGAGTGCTGGGATTATAGGCATGAGCCACCATGCCCAGCCTTAATGTTGGTAAGCTTGTTATAAGTTTTGTGAAGCTTATAAGCAAATATTTAAGTTATATTTTTAAAAGTTAGTTTTTTTTTTTTTTTTTACCTAACAAATATTTGTCTAATGTTATTAATGACACACTTCTTTTCTTCTTCAGAAAACAGCCTTCCATAGAAGCCAGACGCTGGGCTACAGGAACGGCTATGCAATTGTCCGACGTCCAACAGTTGGGATAGGCGGGGACCACCTCCAGTTCAATCAGCTGTCCCAGGCTGAGCTGGATGAGTTGGCCAATAAGGCACCAGTCCTAACTTACGGCCAACCTAAACAAGCCCCACCTGCAGATTTTATTCCTGCCCATGTGGCTTTTGACAAAAAGGTATGATCTGAATTTTAGGTACCCCTTGAATTAGGATCTGAGAGCCAACTGCTTGCAGAAAAGTTAACAGTAAACCACAGGATTTCCAAAGTGCTCTGAGGAGAAAATTGTTCAAATGCCTTAACTCTTAGTCACGGACAGCTGAACTCAGGCTAAAAAGAGGCTTTCTTTAGTCAGGAAGCTGATTACAGGGAGTAAAGTAATTCCCTGTAGACTTCACTGGACTATTTTCCAAATATAGTTAAAGAAAATTTGGCTAAAATTCTGAATTCTTGAACTTACATTGTTCTGTGTTTATTGGCAGTGTGTTTTCCACTTTTTAAAGGTACTGCATTCTGCAGTGGTGACATATCTAATCTCTGTGCGATGCAAAGTATCATTATGGAAACAATGACTCCTTCTATTGTCAGTTTTCTGCAGGCAGTTTCCTTAAGTTTTTGTTTTTCAGGGAACATTTCACGTTGGATATTACATAACCAATGGGTGGTATAGTATTTTTGTTTGTTTCTCATTTACCTTTATGTTTTTGCAATGCGAGTTGCCTCATTTCCATCTGTTGACATTACCACATCATTCTTGTTTTTCCTTGTCAATGAGCCTCCTCTTTGCACTCAAGTAATCCTAGCCCTGACCGTGTAGCAAGCCGAATCACTGGCGAGATTTTGAAGAAAATTACATGTTATTCAACTCTCATCAATTCTAATTTCCAGATGAGTTTTATGTGTAACTGGTTCTGAGAACTACTGATCAGTTTTGATAGGTTAGCTTTCTTAATTTACTGTTAGTTTGTTTCTTTTCCTGTCTTAATTTTTATATATTATTTCTGTTAAATGTCTATAACATTTTCATCCAGCCAGCCAACTTTTACTGAGTACCCGTTGTAAGCTAGAGGCTGGGGAGGAACTATGCTATTTACATTAATAATCACTCAGTTTTTAAGCAATTTTAGTATCTCAAGTAGAATCCCTATCATTTATTTCCTCTTCCCTACTTAACTCATTTATAGGAACACATTCACGTATACATTCATAGGCTTAACCCAAATATCCACTAAACAGTATGCTTTATATAAATGGGTATATATTTTCCTTTTGCTTGTTTCTCTTGTTTATTCATAGTTGTAACAGGCGCTGCAAAATCAGCAGAGAAAAGAGAGGGCAGAAAATATAAGAGAAGTGGAATAGGCATTTAATCATTTACCTAGATATGAATTCTGGTATGTTTAATTTTTACTGAAAAGAATAGCAAATAACTGTTATAAAGTAGAAGTTGATAAAGTGATATATGTCATAAGAAAGTGTTAGTAAAATTCAGAGGAGAAATTGTGCCTGAGTAGGAAATAGGCTTCCTATTTTCTGATTTTCTCTGTTATGTTATACTATTTGTTGTTGCTTAATTTGTACTTATTTAATATTATTCATAATTAATTTCTTTAATGATAGTGCACGTAAGATATTATTTTTATTTTCCAATTTATTTTACTTGGATCATCACAATTTCTAGACAAATGAGCTTTAGCATAGATAATGGGGTAGAGAGTAGCTAAACCCTGAAACTAAGTTAGTTTATAATAAGGAAATTTTGGTTTCTCTGAGTTAAATGAAGTTTCAAATTTTTTTGGGAGTATCCAGATCCACAGAATAGCCAACATATTTGTCTATAGTTTGGAAATTCCTAAGAATTCTGTTCCTCATAGACAGAATATAACTTCATTTCTTAGGTAATAAAGACCAGGACATCTGTTGCAAGTGCCCTAATCTTTTCCCCTTGGTCCCATATACTTTTGGCATCACCCAGTATATTCTGTTTCCTAGACTGGCTTCCAAGTTTTTATTTCTGATGTTATTCTTCTTTCATCTTTTTCATCTTCACCTTTGATATTATTACTATTTCAGACACTCTAGCGACGACTTCTCTAGCTAGAGTCATTATCATCTTGTCCTCTTTCTATAATACCTTGTGACTCCTTTAAGTAAGAGAACTTTGTTCCTCACTTGTCTGTCAAGTCACTTATAATCTGACTTCTCCCTATCCACAAGCCCCAAAATACTTTTTCCTAAGTAGCCAGTGCTGTTGCTTTTGCCAGATTTAGAGAGGTTTACGTTGCCAGCATTCTCTTTGGCCTGTTTGTTCCATCTGACATTGTTGACACCATCCTCCCTCCCTTCTTGAAACTGTACTCTTCTTTTGCTTCCATGACTCTCGATTTCCTCCTTCTTTCTATGTGATTGCTTATTCTTTACGTCCATTCTTAAGAATTTTTTTCAATTCTTAACTTAAAAGTATTTTCAAGGTTGTCTCATACAATTTTCTTGAGATCTCACCCACTTTCATTATTTCAGCTATCACCTCACTGTAGAAAATGTCACTATTTATTTTCAACTCTGATATCATTGAGATTCCAGACCTATATCCCCCTCCCCATGGAATATCTTCACCTGGATGAACTGCTAGCACCTCAAGTTCTGTATGTCTTTAATTTATCTCTATCTATCACCTTTTCCCATGACCTGCTTTTCCTGTATGGTTCCACTAAGTAATCTAAGCTTGAAACCTGAGCTATCTTTGGCTTTCTTTTCTTTATTCTCCACATTTAATGAGTTGCCAAGTCAATTATCTCTCACTTTCATTTCTTCTGCCACCATCATAGATCAAATAAGCCATATGACTACCTAACTGTTGTTATAGTCTCATTCCTAGTCTTTATGCTTATAACAGGTCTGCTGCCTAGTTTATTCTCTAGGCTTCAGCTCTGATTATGTCAGTTTTCTAGGAAAATGCCATCAGGCTCTCTTAACCAATACAGTAAAGGTTACCACAATTCACCTAGCTGTTCTAACCCCCAACTTGAAAGTCATCTTTCATTCTTCTTTCCCCCTCACAATCCACATCTAATCTGTTAGCAGGCTCTCTTGTCTCACTTTGTTGCCCGGGCTGGAGTGCGGTGGCACTAACTCAGCTCACTGAAACCTCCACTTACCAGGTTCATGTGATTCTCCTACTGCAGCCTCCCGAGTAGCTGGGATTACAGGCACCACCATGCCTGGCTAATTTTTATATTTTTAGTAGAGACAGGGTTTCACCTTGTTGGGCAGGCTGGTCTCAAACTCCTGACCTCAGGTGATCTGCCTGCCTCAGCCTCCCAGAGTGCTGGGATTACAAGTGTGAGCCACCACGCCTGCATGTTTTATGTTTTCTAAATGTGCAGTCTATGTATTGATACCATTTTGACTTCACATTGATAATGATGCTCCCCAGAGGACCAATGGTTTGCTTGATATAATATATGTGTTTCTGAGCACAATGAGGGTATGTACACATCTTTTAGAGATTCTATAGTGGATTAATGATGAGGGTATATACATATCCTTCAAAAATTCTATAGTGGATTGCTGGTGTGAAAATCATTCCTATGAAGTCTATAATAATGAATGTAGTTAATATACATTTACAAAGGACTGCACTTCTAAAGAAATGCAATTAAGCCTTCATTTTCAGTTTGAAACCAAAATCACAATATTGTTCAAGATTTTTTACTCTTCTCAGAAGTTCTGGGAGTGACTTTTGACATGGAGGTGAATCTAGTAAAGTTCTTTAAGATGTATTCTTGGCCGGGTGAGGTGGCTCATGCTTGTAATCCCAGCACTTTGAGAGACCAAGGTGGGCAGATCACCTGAGGTCAGGAGTTTGACACCAGCCTGACCAACATGGAGAAACCCCATCTCTACTAAAAATACAAAATTAGCTGGGCGTGGTGGCACATGCCTGTAATTGCAACTACTTGGGAGGCTGGGGCAGGATTGTTTCTTGAACCCAGGAGGCAGAGGTTGTGGTGAGCTGAGATGGCGCCATTGCACTCTAGCCTGGACAACAAGAGTGAAACTCCATCTCAAAAAAAAAAAAAAGATGTATTCTCGCCAAGGAACATGTGAAATAAATAGTTTATACACATTGTGAGTATTTAAAGCAGATGTCAGCAAACTTTTTCTGTAAAGGGGCAGTTAGCATATATTTTGGCCATTGCAGTGGTTTTAGTCTGCTTAGTCTGCCACAACAAAATACCACAGATTGAATGGTTTAAATAATAGAATTTATTTTCTCACAGTTCTGGAGGTTGGAGGTCCAAGATCAAGGTGCCAGCTGGTTTGGATTCTGGTGAGGGCTCTCTTCCTGGCTTGCATATAGTGGCCTTCTTCCTATGTCTTTACATGGCCTTATCTTGGTGGTGTGCATGTGGGAGTTGGGAGAGGGAAGTAACTCTCTTTCTCTTCTACTTCTCTTCTGAGGCCACCAGTTCTATGGGATTAGACTTAAAGGTGGAATACCTCTATCCTTAAGATGTTGTTTAACCTTAATTACCTCCTAAAGATCCTGTCTTCAATTATAGTCACGTTGAGGGTTAGGGTTCAACATATGAATTTTGGGGATGAGGGAGACACAATCTATCACAACTATTTAACTGTTCTCTTGTAATGGGAGAGCAACTTTTAAAAAATGTAAATTATTTACATAATTATTTGTGGCTTGAAAATTTAAATTTTTATAATATCCATGTGTTATGAAATTTTAAAAAAGTTTTTTAAACCATTTAAATATTTAAAAGCCATTCTTAGCTTGAAGGTTCATTAAAAAAAAAAAAAACAAAAACAGGTAGCAGGTTAGATGTGTCCCATGGACTTTAGTTTACAGTATCTGTAATTTTACAGTATCAAGATTTAGAGGATAGGAGTGATGAGTGTTAAAATCTCCCTGTGTGGTTCTGTTTTCAGGAGCATACTTGATATTTTTTAGATGACTATAACAAACTAATAGTATACCATTTCTCCTTTCCTTGCATCTTATAGGTGCTGAAATTTGATGCCTATTTCCAAGAAGATGTTCCTATGTCACCTGAGGAACATTATAGGATCCGTCAAGTGAATATTTACTATTATCTAGAAGATGACAGCATGTCTGTCATAGAGCCTGTTGTAGAAAATTCTGGAATCCCTCAAGGCAAGTTAATAAAACGCCAGCGGCTAGCCAAGAATGACCGGGGAGACCATTATCATTGGAAAGACCTAAATCGAGGAATAAACATCACAATTTACGGCAAAACTTTCCGCATTGTTGACTGTGACCGATTCACACAGGTATAGCATATATTTTTGAAAGTTGTGGGGTCTGAGGCATCATCCTAATTTATAGAAGGATACATTTCATTTATTAGAGTAAGGGGAGGACATCGGTAATCTCTCCCGCATGAATTATTATGGTTGGCTAGGTATTGTGTGTGTGTATGTGCTAATATGTGCCAACACTAGTAGTAACATCATTTTTTCAGAATGAAATGTAAAATACGCAAAATCAAACTCTCATCATAGCTGAATCATTTGGTAAGAAACCAGGTTAAAATGGTAGTTTCAATATAGGGTAGGGGAATAACACCCCTGCTAGGATGGACGTATGGAAGAGGGATTAGACATTTTATCTTAAGTATGAGTTTACGGAAATAGCACTACTTCTATTAGCAGATATGAGCCTAAAATTTTTTGTGTAGCTCATATATTTTTGGTAAATGATACTTGCTATATTCTAGGAAAGCTTACTATCTACAGAATTTCTGAAATAAAACTGTTTTGAAATGAAAAAAACTCTTCTCTATATAAAATGTCCTCTACTTTCTTTATTTCATAAGTTTAGATTTTTTAATACAAAGGAAACTTTTCTTAAATACATGGAGGATAATGATGATCTTTCTTTAGCACAAATAGGAATTAGGAAGTCAATTCCAAATTTGTCTTAGTTAAAAATGTTTCTAGAAGAAAAGATATAGTTTCTGAAGTATTTTATGTCCTTTATTCCATGGTACCTAGTGCCATATATGACTAATTGTTACCATACACTGAACTCCTATGAATCCATTTAGTGTTTTCATTTAGTAGTTTATTTAACAAATATTTATTTGCATGCCTGCTTTGCATCAGGCACTGTTCTAGGCACCAGATGTAAAGATGTGCCCTTGTAGAGGTTACAATCTTGTCGGAGGAGACAAACAATAGCAAATAGACTGATTATATGTCAGATTATGATAAGAGCAGTAGAGGAAAGTAAAGCTGAGTAAAGGGAATGGAAGTTGAGGGGCTTTTTATAAAGGCTGATCAGAGAATGCCTCAGTGATAAGATGACACATGAATAGAGGCCTGAAGGAAGTGAAGAAAAGAGCCATGGCATCAGTGCCATTCCAAAGTATTAGAGAAAAATAGCTTTGAAAGTAGAGGTGCTAGACCATCTTTGAGATATTCTCCCCTTCCAACAAATTTTTATCTCTTTGCTTTTTAGATGTGTGAGGTCTTATATCTCATAGGCAGTTTCACAATTGTACCAACAGTGAGAAATTATAAAATGTTATCTAAACATAAAGGTATTAACAATTATTTTTACAGTTGTGTTTTCATAACAATTATTTTTACCATTGTGTTTTATGGGCAATTTGAACATTTGCAAGTTAATCACTGAGCAGTTGATCTATTTATAGTCAATTCTCATTATTCACAGTAATTAGGACTATAGTCACCACGAACACTGAATACCAAACCACTGCTCTTAGAGGAAATACAGGGTTAGGTTCCCCCCAATCTTTGGTCACATTTTTGTCAACTGATCAATATGTAAGTTTGTTTTATGTGTGTTTCTGTTTAAAGACACCTTATTTAATTATATACTGTTGATTCATTAACATTAAACTCTTACCCAACAGCACTATAACTCATGTCTGAACAAAGCTTATCTAAGATATGCATTTTCTCCATGAGGTGCATTACAGCCTTCTTGTGATGATGAGGAACACTAAATAGCACTTCAGCACTAGACATTGGGACTTTTTAAACAGCAAAATCACCAACAAAAACACAAAAATGCAAAAGATATGCCACGTCTATGATCACATTTTCTTTTTCCAGTTTACCATTGATGGGCATTTAGGTTGGTTCCATGTCTTTGCTATTGTGAATACTGCTACAATGAACATGCATGTCTTTATGGCTGAATGACTTATATTCCTTTGGGTGTGTACCCAATAATGAGATTCCTAGGTCAAATGGTAGTTCTGTTTTCAGGTCCTTTAGGAATCACCACATCGCTTTCTACAATGGTTGAACTAATTCGTACTGTCATTAACAGTGTATAAACATTTCTTTTTCTCCACAACCTTGACAGCATCTGTTATTTTTTGACTTTTTTTTTTCGAGATGGAATTTTGCTCTTCTTTCCCAGGCTGAAGTACAATTCCATGATCTCAACTCACTGCAACCTCTGCCTCCCAGATTCAAGCGATTCTCCTGCCTCAGCCTCCCAAGTAGCTGGGATTACAGGCACCTGCCACCACGCATGGATAATTGTTTTGTATTTTTAGTAGAGATGGGGTTTCACTCTGTTGGCCAGGCTTGTCTAGAACTCCTGACCTCAGATGATACCCCTGCCTTGGCCTCCCAAAAGTGCTGGGATTACAGGCATGAGCCACTGCGTTCAGCCTAGTTTTTGACTTTTTAATAATAATCATTCTGACTGGTGTGAGAGAGTATCTCATTGTGGTTTTGATTTGCATTTCTCTAATGATGAGTGATGTTGAGCTTGTTTTCCATATGCTTATTGGCCATATATGTGTCTTCTTTTGAGAAATATTTGTTCATGTACTTTGCCCACTTTTTAATGGAGTGCTTTGTTTTTTCTTGTAAATTAAGTTCCTTATAGATGCTGCATATTAGACCTTTGTCAGATGTAGAGTTCACAAATATTTTTTTCCCATTCTTTTTTTTTTTTTTGAGACAGAGTTTCGCTCTTGTTACCTGGGCTGGAGTGCAGTGGCGCGATCTCGGCTCACCGCAACCTCCACCTCCTGGGTTCAGGCAATTCTCTTGCCTCAGCCTCCTGAGTAGCTGGGATTACAGGCACATGCCACCATGTCCAGCTAATTTTTTGTATTTTTAATAGAGATGGGGTTTCACCATGTTGACCAGGATGGTCTCGATCTCTTGACCTCGTGATCCACCCACCTCGGCCTCCCAAAGTGCTAGGATTACAGGCTTGAGCCACTGCGCCTGGCCTTTTTTTCCCCATTCTTTAGATTGTCTTTTTACTCTGTTGATGCTTTCTTTTGCTCTGCAGAAGCTCTTACATTTAATTTGATACCATTTGTCAATTTTGCTTTTGTTGCAATCGCTTTTGGTATCTTTGTCATGAAATCTTTGCCCATTCCTATGTTTAGAATGGTGTTGCCTTGATTGTCTTCCAGGATGTTTATAGTTTTGGGTTTTACATTTAAGCCTTTAATCTATCTGTGTTGATTTTTATATCTGGTGTAAGAAAGGTGTCCAGTTTCAATCTTCTGTATATGGCTAGCAGGTTATCCCAGCACCATTTATTGAATAGGGAGTCCTTTCCCCATTGCTTGTTTTTGTCAGCGTTGTTGAAGACCAGATAATTATAGGTGTGCAGCCTTATTTCTGAGCTCTCTATTCTGTTCCATTGGTCCATGTGTCTGTTTCTGTACCAGTACCATACTGTTCTGGTTACTGTTGCCCTGTAGTATAGTCTGAAGGCAGATGATGCCTCCAGCTTTGTTCATTTTGTTTAGAATTCCCTTGGCTATTCAGGCTCCTTTTGGGTATCACTGAATTTTAAAGTATTTTTTTCTAGTTCTGTGAAGAGTGTCACTGATAGTTTGATGGGAATAGCATTGAATCTGTACATTGCTTTGGGCAGTATGGTGATTTTAATGATACTGATTCTTATACATGAGCTTGTAATGTTTTTTCAATTGGTCATGTCATCTCTTATTTCCTTGAGCAGTGTTTTGTAATTCTCATTGTAGAGATCTTTTGCCTCCCTGGCTAACTGTATTTCTAGGTATTTTATTCTTTTTGTGATAGTTATAAATG
This sequence comes from Callithrix jacchus, assembly GCF_049354715.1. Classification (NCBI taxonomy): domain Eukaryota; kingdom Metazoa; phylum Chordata; class Mammalia; order Primates; family Cebidae; genus Callithrix; species Callithrix jacchus. The sequence goes on from NC_133505.1 coordinate 60,786,583, forward strand.
GGATTGTGTTCCTGATTTTGCTCTCAGCTGGGCTGTTGTTGGTGTATAGGAATGCTAGTGATTTTTGTGTGTTAATTTTGTATCCTAAAATTTTGCTGAAGTTATTTATCAGCTGAAGGAGTTTTTGGGCCAAGGCTATGGGGTTTTCTAGATAAAGAATCATGTTGTTTCCAAACAGAGATAGGTTGACTTTTTCTCTTCCTATTTGGATGTCGTTTATTTCTTCCTCTTGCCTGATTGCTCTGGCCCAGACTTTCAATACTGTATTGAATAGAAGTTGTGGGAGAGGGCATCCTTGTCTTATGTCGGTTTTCAAGAGGAATGCTTCCAACTTTTCCCTGTTTAATACAATGTTCACTGTGGGCTTTTCATAGATAGCTCTTTTTATTTTGAGGTATGGTCCTTCAATACCTAATTTATTGAGAGTTTTTCTCATTACATTTTACATCTCATTACATTTCTCATTACATTTTATCCAAAGTCATATATTTTTTTTTTTTAGACAGAGTCTTGTTCTTTCACCTAGGCTGGAGTGCAATGGCTCAATTTCGGCTCACTGCAACCTCTGCCTCCTGGGTTCAAGCAATTCTGCTGCTTCAGCCTCCTGAGTAGCTGGGATTACAGGTGTGCACCACCAAGCCCAGCTAATTTTTGCATTTTTAGTAGAGACAGGGTTTCACCATGTTAGCCAGGATGGTCTCAATCTCCTGACCTCATGATCTGCCAAAGTTTTTTCTGTATCTATTGAGATAACCATGTGGGTTTTGTCTCTAGCTTTGTTTATGTGATGAATCACATTTATTGATTTGTGTATGTTGAACCAACTTTGCATCCTGGGAATGATGCCTACTTTATTGTGGTGGATTACCTTTGGGATGTGCTGCTGGATTCAGTTTGCAAGTATTTTGTTGAGAATTTTTGCATTGATGTTCATCAAGGATATTGGCCTGAAGTTTTCTTTTGCTGTTGTGACTCTGCCAGGTTTTGGTGTCAGGATGATGCTGGCCTCATAGATTGAGTTAGGGAGGAATCCCTCCTCCTGAATTTTTAAAAATATTTCCGTAAGAATAGTACCAGCTCTACTTTGTGTATGTGGTAGAATTTAGCTGTGAATCCATCTGGCCCTGGATCTTTTTTTATTCATAGGCTATTGATTACTGATTCAATTTCAGAGCTTGTTATTGGTCTGTTCAGGGAATCAATTTCTTCCTAGTTCAGTCTTGGGAGGATGTATGCATCCAGGACTTTACCCATCTCTTCTAGGTTTTTAGTTTGTGTGCATACAAGTGTTCATAATATTCTCTGGAGGTTGTTTATATTTCTATGGGGTCAGTGGTAACATCCCCATTGTTGTTCATCATTGTGTTTATTTAGATCTTCTCTCTTCATTAATCTAGTTAGTGGCTTATTTTTTTAATAACAACCAACTCCTGGATTCATTGATCTTTTGATTTTTTTTTTGTATCTTGATTTCCTTCAGTTCAGCTCTGATTTTGATTATTCCTCGCCTTCCACTAGCTTTGAGGTTAGTTTGCTCTTGCTTCTCTAGTTCTTTCAGTTGTGATGTTAGGTTGTTGATTTGAGATCTAACTTTTTGACATGGTGTTTAGTGCTATAAATTTCTGTCTTAGTACTGCCATAGCTGTGTCCCAGAGATTCTGGTATGTTGTATCTTTGTTCTCATTACTTTCAAAGAAGTAATTAATTTCAAAAATTGTATCTTTGTTCTCATTACTTTCAAAGAAGTAATTTCAAAAATTAATTTTTGTCTTAATTTCATTATTTACCTAAGTCATTCCGGAGCAGGTTGTCCAAGTTCCATGTGATTGCATGATTTTGAGTGTTGTTTTAAGTTTTGACTTCCATTTTTATTATGCTGTTGTCTGAGAATGTGTTTGCTATGATTTTGGTTCTTTTGCATTTCCTGATAATTGTTTTCTGTTTGATTTTGTGGTCAATTTCAGAATATGTGCCATGTGGTGATGACAATAGTGTATATTCTGTTATTTTTGGATGGAGAGTTCTGTAGAGGTGTGTCAGATCCATTTGGTCCAATGTTAAGTTAGGTCCTGAATATCTTCGTTAATTTTCTGCCTCAGTGATCTGTTAAATACTGTCAGGGAAGTGTTGAAGTCTCCCACTGTTATTGTGTGGGAGTCTAAGTCTTGTTGTAGATCTCTAAGAACTGGTTTTATGAATTTGGGTGTTCCTGCATTAGGTGCATATGTATTTAGGAACTATAGTTAGGGTTTTTTGTTGAGTTGGATTTTTTTACCATTACACAATGCCCTTCTTTGTCTTTTTTGATCTTTGTTGGTTTAAAGTCTGTTTTGTCTGAAATTATGATTACAACCCCTGCTTTTTTCTGTTCTTTATCTTCTTGGTAGATTTTCCTCTATCCCTTTATTTTGAGCCTTTGGGTGTTGTGTGTGAGATAGGCCTCTTGAAGACAGCATACCATTGGGTCTTCCCTTTTTCATCCAGCTTGCTACTCTGTGCCCACCCCCCCCCCACCCCTTTATTTTTTTGAGACAGAGTATTGCTCTGTTGCTCAGGCTGGAGTGTGGTGGCATGATCTCAGCTCACTGCACCCTCTGCCTCCCAGGCTCAAGTGATTCTCCTGCCTCAGCCTCCTGAGTAACTGGGATTACAGGTGTGTGCTACCACTCCTGGCTAATTTTTGTATTTTTAGCAGAGATGAGGTTTCACCATGTTGGCCAGGCTGGCCTCAAACTCCTGACCTCAAATGATCCGCCCACCTCAGCTTCCCAAAGTGTTGAGATTACAGGCATGAGCTACCATTCCTGGCCTCTGTGCCTTGTAAATGGGGCCTTTAGCCCATTTATATTTAAGATTAGTATTGATACATGTGGATTTGATCCTGTCATTGGATCAACCACCTGTTAGCTGGTTATTATGCTGGCTTGTTTGTGTGGTTGCTTTATAGTGTTACTAGTCTGCATACTTAATGTGTTTTGTATTGGCTGGTAATGGTCTTTTCTTTCCATATTTGGTGTTTCTTTCAAGATCTCTTGTAAAGTGGGCCTGGTGATGATGAACTCTCTCAGCATTTGCTTATCTGAAAAGGATCTTATTTCTCCTTTGCTGAGAAGCTTGGAGTTTGACTAGAAATGAAATTCTTGGTTGAAGATTTTTCTTCTTTAAGAATGTTGAATATAGACCCTCAGTCTCTTCTGGCTTGTAGAATTTCAGCTGAGAAATCCACTGTTAGCCTGATGGGGGTTCCCTTTGCATGTGACCTGCCCTTTCTCTGTAACTGGTTTTTTTTTTGAGACGGAGTTTCGCTCTTGTTACCCAGGCTGGAGTGCAATGGCTCGATCTCGGCTCAACGCAACCTCCGCCTCCTGGGTTCAGGCAATTCTCCTGCCTCAGCCTCCTGAGTAGCTGGGATTACAGGCACGCGCCACCATGCCCAGCTAATTTTTTGTATTTTTAGTAGAGACGGGGTTTCACCATGTTGACCAGGATGGTCTCGATCTCTTGACCTCGTGATCCACCCGTCTGTAACTGTTTTTAACATTCCTTCTTTCATTTTGACCTTGGAAAATCTAATGATTATGTGACTTGGGAATGATCTCTTTGGGTAGAATCTTGCAGGGATTCTTTGTATTTCCTTAATTTGATTGTTGGTCTCTCTAGCGAGTTTAGGAGGTTTTAACAGATGATATCCTGAAATATGTTTTCCAAGCTGTTTGCCTTCTAACTGTCCCTTTCAGGAATGTCTGGTGAAATTTCAGCACTTAGTTTATCTTTCCTATTTTGCTAAAACATTTTCTGGTCTAATATAACCAGTGGGTATGATTTTTTTTTTCTTTCTTGGCGAGGGGAAGGGACTTAATCATATACAGTATTTGTTTTAAGTGAATTAGAAAATCGGGAATATGATTTCAGCCTAAGCTGGCCATTATGCAGCTTGCCTCCATATCTAATAGGAATTACATATTGTTTGAAACTGTGGTTAGGTTCCGGATATATGAATGTAAGCAATACTAAGACTTACTCTGTTACAAGCACCTAAATAAATTTGATTGATTTAAATTCGTATTTAAAAACAGTTATTTTGCCGTTGTGCCTCCCAACTAGCTTAGCAGATACTTAGCAATATAACAACATAACAATATAAAATACTTCAGGTAACTCTCAATTATTATCTGCATTATGGAATTGGCTCAGTTGGAGACTTAATACAGCTTACATGTGCTTGAGCAGCAAACTAATGTTTAACTTGAGTAATGGCATAGAAATTATTATTACACTTTTATTTTCTTTTTCCTTTTTCTTTTAAGGCAGGGTCTTGCTGTCACCCAGGCTGGAGTGCAGTGTCATGATCATGGCTCACTCTAGCCTTGACCTCCTGAGCTCAAATGATTCTCTCACTTCAGCCTCCCGAGTAGCCTGGACTACAGGCACGTGGCATCAAAGCAATCTTAACTTTTAAATTTTTTGTAGAAACAGGGTCTCACTATGTTGCTCAGGCTGGTTGCAAATTCCTACATTCCAGCAATCCTCCCAACTCAGCCTCCCAAAGTGCTGAGATTGTAGCCCTGAGCCACAGTGCCAGTTTTAAATCATCAGTTTGTAACTTACTCTAAGAAGCTCTAAGAAAGATGAGCATTATTAACTTTCAATTATTTAGGTATTTTTAGAAAGTCAAGGAATTGAATTAAATCCACCAGAGAAGATGGCTCTTGATCCTTACACTGAACTCCGGAAACAGCCTCTTCGTAAGTATGTCACCCCGTCGGACTTTGATCAACTCAAGCAATTTCTCACCTTTGACAAACAGGTAAGTGACATAGGAACCATAGCAGGCTTACTTATTTCAAATGTGACCCATATTTATTGGCAAAAGGTTTGGGTAGCTGTATTGGTAACTATTTTGAAACAATACAGCTTTAATTGAACTGTTCGTACACAGTCCTGTCTTTCTGCTTTCATCTAGGGTTACAGGGACAGGAGTGCCTATGTTTCACATGGAGATCCAAAGAAGATTGTGGAGTGTGGAGTTGTTTTGTGAATCCCACCAAACATTTAAATCTCAAAACAATTCCTGAGCTATATCTGCTACCTACTTACATTTCCAATTGACATTTTCTTACCCTAAAAATGAGCTGATTTCATAGAATCCTTTGGGAAACCATAAATTGATTATTGGGAAATTTCAAAGATGTGCATATATGTAGGTTCTAATATTTAAATATTTAATTTCACAGAAACCCCACTATAGATACTTCCTTGTTAAATGTTATATTTATTATATAATAATATTTATTATATAAATGTTATATTTAATATTGGAGTGCAGAATGTTTTGCACATTTTCCAACTCTGTTCCAACCTTCCTAATCCTCTCCCTTGTGATCTGATGTGTATAAGCAGATTTAAATCCTCTCCTTTCTACTGAAGAGAGAGCGAAAAGAAAGAGATCACTTTCATCGCTTCTTTGCTGTTCCTTTTCTTTAAACATTTAACTCCTTTTAGTTCAAAATATGTAAACTAGCACTAGCATGGTCATTTAAGGATTTTGTTTATATCATTCACATATCTGTTATTATTTTATATTTAAAGATTGTGTTTATTCTCATGATTTGAAGAAGCCTAGCCAAAAAAAAAAAAATGTGTTTATAGTATCACTAGAAGATATGTGTTGATGGGACAAAAAAAATACTGGTTAATAAATAAAAAATTTTTCTATACTAATTATATATAAACCATATTCACATTTACCTTTATTAATATATATAAACCACCATGTAAAGAACTTCATTGCTCTTTAAATTTAGCTTCTCTTTCACTGACTAATATTTTGGATCAAAGTGAGCTCTTCTTTTTTGGCACAAACTTAGAATCCTATTATTTAATTCTTTCCAGCTGCTGACGTATGGTACATAATTTCAGATGTTTTAGTATCTTTGATGAGTATTTCCTTTTTTTTTCCAATTTACCCCATCTGAGATTACTTCATAGTCTTTCCAGCTAATCTTTTCATCACTGTCTGATATATAATTGCCAAAGTAGCTAAGTTGAACTCCCTACTTTTAGGATTCTTGAGTCACTACTTTGGATTTTTCAAAGGTCCTTCGATTTTATGCGATCTGGGATGATACAGACAGCATGTATGGTGAATGCAGGACCTACATCATTCATTACTATCTTATGGATGATTCAGTGGAAATTCGAGAGGTCCACGAACGGAATGATGGGAGAGATCCTTTCCCACTCCTAATGAATCGTCAGCGTATGCCCAAAGTTTTGGTGGAAAATGCAAGTATGTTTGATTCAGTTTATTCTCTGTTACTTGGGATATTTTTAGGTTCTTAAAGGAGTTACTTAGTCAGTATACAAAATTCTCTTTACACTTGGAAGCCTCTAGCTATTTTTTCTTAGGTGCTCAGAAAATGGCTTCCCCACAGCTTTTCTCCTTTACTTGCCCCTTGGTCCAGGCATGCCTCCAAGACAATCTGGTACCCGGTTCAAGGAAACAAAACTGAAACAGCAGTGGGAGGTTCATTTAAAGTATAGTAGAGCAAGGTTTCTGAACTGAAACAATTTAATATTAGATTTTCAATGCATTTTTCAAACAGGCTTATTTTCATTCAGAGATATGCATGAAAGCTTAGCCTTTCTTTATATGCTTTCCTGACTTTGCTTCTCACTTCAACTACTTCCTAAATGGGAAGTTTCTATGTAGCTTAACTTGAGATTGGAAAAGGCATGTCTGAGACTCATAGAGGTGAGGTCCATTGTGTCAAACCCAGCTCATTCTTTGCTGGGTTAAAATTACCTACCATGGGCTGGATGCGATGGCTCACTCCTTTAATCCCAGCATTTTGGGAGACTGAGGTGGGTGGATTGCTTGAGCCCAAGAGTTTGAGATCAGCCTGGGCAAAGTGATGAAAGCCCATCTCTACAAAAAATACAAAAAATTAGCCGTGTTTGGTGGTGCACACCTGTAGTCTTAGCTACTCAGGAGGCTGAGGTAGGAGGATCATCTGAGCCTGGGAGGACAAGGCTGTGGTGAGCTGTGACTGCTGCTGCACTCCAGCCTAGGCAACAGAGTGAGACCCTATCTCAAGCAAAAGGAAAAAAGTTACCTACCATGTTTGTGAGTGGGTGTGTAACAAAATGGCAGCGGATACCTGCTGTTCACTATTTCCTGGGATGAGTAGGGTTGCTTTGGTTATTGTCTTAGTAGTCACATACATTTCTCTTAGAAAAATGTCATCTTAGTCACATGTAATGACTGACATCTCTCATGTTTGGGTGGCTGACAGAATTCTGTAAATATATTCACTGTTGTTTTTTCTTTTTGCTATATGTTTTTGAGAATTAGGAGATAAAAAATTTCAGGTATTGAACAAGAAATTTGTCTAGATTAGAGGTTATAAATAAATGCGTAGTCTGAGGCTAGATGTAACCTGTCCACATGTATTGCTTGGCTTGCACAGTGTTTTTTTTTAATGCAGTATTATTTGTGGATAAGGAGTTGGAGGTTTCCATCATTGAGAGAATGGATAAGCAAAATATGGTAAAGGTATATTTTGATTAATAGGCAGTAGTTAGAAGCAGTAAACAAGATGTATACAGAACGAAAGTGGTTGGATCTTGAAAACATAGTGCTGTGTAGGAAAAAATACATAAAATTAGATATATAATTCAATAACACATGCAAAACATAGTACACATAGGACAGATTCAATCACATAGCTACATTAGAATGATTGCATGTGAGGGGACGAGAATGAGTTTGGGGGAAAAAGATAAAAGGGAGTGAAAATTGTCATCATTTTAGCATTAGGAAAGTTTCTATTACATTTTTTTAAAATATGAAAATAACTGCTAATTCAGCTAAGTATTCTCAAGTAGAAACAACTGGTTATGTGCTCTAGTTCAACATAGTCTGGCTACTACCTGCTATACATACTCTTACAATCAGTTCTCTCTAGAATGTCCTAGAGGTCAATGACAATGGGAGTAATATACTAATTCTGGCCTTTCAGAATGCTAAAACAAGCCTGAAATCCATGCTGTCTGGAGCTAACATACATTAGATTTATAATGGATAAAGAAAATGAATAGGAATATATTTGGGGTGGCATGAAAAGTCTCACTGAAACTAAATCCCTTTAAATGACAGGTTTCTGCCTTATCAATGTGACCTATATTTAAAACTTTAAAATATATTATTATCCTCTTCTAATTTCTGAATTAAAAAATTTGCATGGAGAGGCAGCCTGGTGACATATGTAGGGTTTTTTTAAAAAGTAGGAAACAGGGTGGATGCTATGGCTCAGACCTGTAATCCCATCACTTTGGGAGGCCAAGAAGGGAGGATCACCTGAGGTCAAGAGTTCGAGACCTGTCTGGTCAACATTGTGAAACCCTGTCACTACCAAAAAATACAAAAATTAGCTGGGCATGGTGGCAAGTGCCTGTAGTCCCAGCTACTTGGGAGGCTGAAGCAGGAGAGTCACTTGAACCCAGGAGGCAGAGGCTGCAGTGAGCGGAAATTGCATTACTTCACTCCAGCCTGGGCAGTAGAGCAAGACTCTGTCTCAAAAAAAAAAAAAAAAAAGTATCAGTCATGAGGTACAGAAAAGGCTATGTTCCCATCAGCTACATAATTCCTTTAACTAGAAGGGTGGTGTTAAAATAATGGGGTCTAATTGACTCTCAAAGGCATTTATCCAATGAGTGATTTTTATTTAATTCAATTAAACAAGAGGTATATATCTGCTGTAGGAACCATTTCACATGCTAAATGCTACAGGGGAAAAAATGAAACCATCACTCCCATTCTTAGAATCCTATCCTTCAGGCATTTCTAGTGTTATTAAGAAGACAAGTCATATAAAGTACAAAAAGCTGTTAAGTAATAACTCAAGTATACACCAGATTATCTGGTTATGTAATTAACCAGATTAAGTTAATTCATGCAGACAAAGTTAAGTCATGCAGACAAAGATCAGAAGGAGAGAGATGTAGGCCTGAAAAACTAAACAAGTCTTTGTGGAGAGATCCAAGATGGCTGATTACTAGCAGCTCAGGATTGTAACTCTCAGTGAAAGCACAGAGAACGAGAGGATGCCACACTTTCAGATGAATTTTTGTTGCTCACGGACCAGGAGATTCCCAGCGGAGGAGCCCCACAGGTCACCAGCATGACTCCTGTAGCCGGCACAGTGGTTTTGCCAGTGCCCCAGTGCAGCAATTCTTGGTACAGAGTAAATGGGACTGGGTCCCCTTTTGGTCAACGTTTGGAGCTCCGGGAAGGCAGAGTCACCTATTCAGCTGATTGAAAAAGGGACTCAAGGAGGAAGCCAGACCCGGAGATGCCCAAGCAGAAAAGCACCATGAATCTTAATGCCACTGTTTTAGCCAGCGCAGTGGATTGCTCAGATTCCGGTGCTGGGAATCAACAAGTTGGACATCCACTCAGAAACCTAATTTGAAAGTTGGTAATTACAAAGACAACAGGTGGATAAATTTACAATGATGGGAAGAAACCAGTGTAAAAAGGCTGAGAATACCCAAAATCAGAATGCCTCTCCCTGTACAGGGGATCACAGTTTCTCATCAACAAGGGAATAAGGCCTGATGGAGAACGAGTGCGTTCCATTAACAGAATTAGGTTTCAGAAGGTGGATAATAAGAAACTTCTGTGAGTTAAAGAACATGCTCTAGCCCAATGTAAAGAAACTAAGAACCTCTAAAAAAGGTTTGATGAAATCCTAATGAGAATAGACAATTTAGAGAGGAATATAAGTGAATTAATGGAACTGAAGAATACAATATGAGAACTCTGTGAAGCATGCACAGGTTTTAACAGTCGAATTGATCAAGTAGAAGAAAGGATATCAGAGGTCAAAGACCAACTTAATGAAATGAAATGAGAAGACAAGATTAGAGAAGAAAGAGTAAAAAGGAATGAGCAAAGTCTCCAAGAAATATGGGACTATGTGAAAAGACCTAATTTACATTTGATAGGTGTACCTGAATGTCATGAAGAGAATAAATCCAAGCTGGAAAATATTCTTCAGGATATTATTCAGGAAAACTTTCCTAACCTAGTAACGCAGAACAATACTCAACTCCAGGTGATACAGACAACACCACAAAGAAATTCCTCAAGTAGAGCAACCCCAAGACATGTAATCGTTAGATTCACCAGGACTGAAATAAAGGAGAAAATTCTAAGGGCAGCTAGAGAGAAAGGTCAGGTTACCCATAAAGGGAAGCCTATCAGACTCACTCACAGCAGATCTCTCAGAAACCCTACAAACTAGAAGAAAGTGGGGGTTAATATTCAATATTCTCAAAGAAAAGAATTTTCAACCCAGAATCTCATATCCAGCCAAACTAAGCTTCATAAATGAAGGACAAATAAAATTTTTCATGAACAAGCAAGCACTCAGAGATTTCATCACCACCAGGCCTGCTTTACAAGAGCTTCTGACAGAAGCACTATACACAGAAAGGAACAACCAGTATCAGTCATCCCAAAAACTTACCAAAAGGTAAAGAGTATCTCCATAATGAAGAATCTATATCAACTAAGAGGCAAAATAGCTGGTGAGCATTAAATGACAATATTAAACTTACAAATATCAATATTAATCCTAAATTTAAATGGATTAAATGCCCCAATCAAAGACACAGAGAGGCAAATTGAATACAAAGTCAAAACCCATCAGTATTCTTTATCCAGATCTATCTCATAAGCAAGGACACACAAAGACTCAAAACAAAGGGTTGGTGGAAGACTTATCAATCAAATGGAGAGCAAAAAAAAAAAAACAGGAGTTGTAACTTTCATCTCTGACAAAGTAGACTTTAATAGTAACAAAGACTAAAGGAAACAAAGAAGGACATTACATAATGGTAAAAGATCAATGCAACAACAGGAGTCAAAGATCATAAATATATATGCACCCAATATAGGAACACCCAGATACATAAGACAAGTTCTTAATGACTTATAAAGAGACTTGGACTCCCACACAATAATAGTGGGAGACTTTGACACCCCATTGTTAATATTTGAGGGATCAACGAGATAGAAAATTAACAGGGACATCTATGATTTGAACTCAGACCTGGAATAAGTAAAGTCAGTGAATATTTATAGAATTCTTCACCCCAGGTCCACAGAACATACATTTTTCTCAGTATCACATTACACCTATTTTGAAAGTGACCACATAATTGGAAGTAAATCACTCTTCAGCATTTGCATAGCATTTCACAGACTTAAATGAAATATTGGTTGGCTGTTTGTTTGTTATTTTCTTCCCTTATTCCTTCCCGTCTCCACTGTTAGGCACAATTATCGGCATAAAGGAGGTTTTTAATACCTATTTTTGTATTGCATTCCAGCCTGGGCAATAGAGCAAGACTCCTGTTCTCTCTCCCCCTTTCTCTTTCTTTCTTTAAAAAAAAAAAAAAGAAATAAACAAGTCTTTGTGTGAAGAGTTGAGATTGGACCCCGATTCAGAATGGCAAAGAACAAAGAGCATAGTAGAAGAACAAGAGCAAAGTTAGGAATTAGGAATAAGTATGGCATGTTTGGGGGTGTCCAAGAGATGGTAGCTAGGCAGAAAGTTTGTGTTAGACAGTAATAGGAAATAAAGGAGTAACTTTCAAACGTCCTCTCAACCAGGGCCCCCTTCTAAGTAGCAAAGATGAATCAAAATGATATATTTATAATGGATGGAGTTAAAATATCAAATTCTGAAAGTTATTTCTTTGTCAAGGGGAATTGCAGATTACCAGTAGGTGGCAGGTATTGTCAAAATAGGACATTTTTTGGCTTACCAAAAGCCTTCTACTCAGCTCTGGAACCCAAGGAACCAGATTCTGAAAGTCTAAACATGTTAGTTATCCTTCAGACTGGCTTTCATAGTTTGATCTTGCCCTTGTTAGATGAACAGCAAGGGCAAGATCAAACTATGAATCTTGAACACCCCTTAGACCTTTAGTGTTCCGGAAAGTTGAATGCTTTTCCTCACTCTCTGAGCATCTTTATTGGCTCACTCAGTCATTCAAATATTAATTGAACATTCATTTAATGAACATTAATCTAAATGAATGTTCATTAAATGAATGTTCAATTAATGAACAAATATTAATTGAATTAATGAATTAATAAACAAATATTAATTGAACATACATTTAGATGAAGGAAACACCGTACTAAGCAATGGAAATCTGAAACTACTATAAGCCCATATCTCAAAGACTTTACAATCTGATGGGATCAACATACAGATCAATGAAGTAGAACCAACTGTCCAGAAGTAGACCCACACATAGGAGGTCATTTGATTTTTGACAAAGGTGAAAAAGCAATTTGGTGGAGAAATTATTGCCTTTTTAACAAAAGGTGCTGAACAATTCAACAGCCATGTGCAAAAATAAATAAATAAACTTCAACCCTTACCTCACCATACATAAAAGTTAACCCCAAATGGATAATAGACCAGGATGATAGAGTAAGACCCTGTCTCAGAGTTGGGACGGGGTGGGGGGAAGCAAATGCAATAAAAACAAAAGTTGTTGACAATTGGGACCTAATTAAACTAAAGAGCTTTTACATAGCAAAATAAACTATCAACAGAGGAAACAGCCTACAGAAATGGAGCAAATATTTGAAACAATGCATTTGACAAATGATTAATATTCCGAATCTATAAGGAACTTAAATCAACAAGAAAAAAAGAACCCCAAAAAGTAGGCAAAGGACATGAACAGACATTTCTTAAAAGAAAACATACAAAGGGACAACAAACATTTAAAAAATGCCTAACATCTCTAATTAGGGGGATGCAATCAAAACCGCAGTAAGACACCATCTCATATTAGTTAGAATGGCTATTATTAATAACTCAAAGCATAATAGATGCTGGCAAGGTTGCAGAGAAAAGGGAATGCTGATACACTGTTGGTGGGAATGTAAACCAGTTCAGCCCCTGAGGAAAGCAATTTGGAGATTTCTCCAGAAACTACAAATAGAACTATGGCAATCCCATTATTGGGTATATACGCAGAAGAAAATAAGTTGTTCTATCCAAAGTACACTTGCACTCCTATTTATTGCAGCACTGTTCACAATAGCAAAAACATGGAATCAACCCAGTGCCCATCACTGGTGGATTGGATAAAGCAAATATATTAATAGTACATATACATCATGGAATACTATATGGCCATAAAAAATAAAATCATGTTCTTTGCAGCAATGTGGATGCAGATAGAATCCATTATACTAAATGAATTAACACAGAAACAGAACATTGGGTACACATGGACACAAAGATAGGAACAGTAGACACTGGGGACTCTGAAAGGGGGAAAGGAAGGGAGAGGGACGAGGGTTGAAGAACTACCTATCAGGTTCACTATTTGGGTGACAGGATCAATAGAAGCTGAAACTTTAGCATTATGCAATATGCCTGTGTAACCAACCTGCACATGTACCCCCAAATCTAAAATTTATAAATAAATAACCAAAGTTTCAAAAGACACTGTTAGGAAAGTGAAAGGAGAAGCTAAAGATTGGGGAAAATATTTGTAAAACATAACTTGACAAAGTACTTGTCATAGGATATATAAAGTGGCTCTTAAAAATTAAACAACCGAAATAAAAAATGGGTAAAGGATTACGATAGATACCTCACCAAAAACATACATGGATGGCAAATTAGCACACAAAAAGATGTTTACTATAGTTAGTCATTAAAGGAATGCAAATTAAAACCAAATAAGATACTACTGTATGCCCACTAGAATGTCCAGAATTCAAAAGACTGACTGTACCAAGTATTGACAAGAATGTGAAGCAGCTGAAAATTTCACACACCGCTAATGGAAGGTAAACTGAAATAACCACTTTGAAAAATAGCTTACGGTTTGTTTTTTAAAACTGCACATATATCTACCATACAACCCAGCCATTCTTTTCTTAGGTATTTGCCAAGAGAAAGGAAAACATATATTCACACAGAATCTTATGTGAATGTTTATGGCAGCTTTTTTGTAATAGCCAAAAGTTGGAAATAATGCAAATGTCTATCAACAGTGAGTGAATAAACAATTATTGTATATCAGTACTTTGGAATATTACTAAAAATAAAATAGTTATTGATGTATGAAACAACATGAATGAATCTCAAAGTAACTAGGCTAAGAGGAAGAATTCAGACCAAAATACATGCTGTATACTTCCATTGGTGTAAAATCATTGAAAATACAATATAAATAAGCAAAACAGATAAGTGATTGCATGAGGATGGTGAGAAGGAGAGTTAGATTATAAAAGGGCATAAGGAGACTTTTGGGTGTGATCGGTGTGTTTATTATTTTGATTCTAATGACAGTTTTATGGGTAAATACATATGTCAAGCAACATCAAATTGTATACTTCAAATATATGCAGCTTACTGGAGTCAATTATACCTCAGTAAAGTTGTAAAAATATAAATCCATATCTAGATATGTCATAGTCAACTGTAAGAACACTAGATTCAGAAAGATTATAAAAGCAGCTCCAGAGTAGGGGAGGGATAGCATTAGGAGAAATACCTAATGTAGATGACGGGGTGATGGATGCAGCAAACCACCATGACATGTATATACCTATGAAACAAGCCTGCACATTCTGTACCTGTCTCCTAGATCTTAAAGTATAATAAAAAAGAAGAAAAAGGTAACTCACACAGGATGGCAAGTTAAAGTGACAACTGACTTCTGTAGCAACAGTGATCACCAGAAGACAATGAAATAATATCTTCAGAATGCTGAGAAAAAATCGAGTTTAATGCCTAGAGAAACTGTCTTTCCGAAAGGTGAAATACATTTTCAGGCAAACAAAACAGATTTTAATAACAACAGACCCTTACTGGGAAAATTCTAGAGTATGCTTCAAGTGGTAAGAAAATGATTCCAGAAATAAGGCCTAAGATACAAGAAGTCATGAATAAAGAAAATAGCAAAGTGTAGATAAATCTAAATAATCATTAGCTATACAAATTTAAAAAAACAATTGCAATTCTCATCTCTGATAAAATAGACTTTAAAGCAACAAAGATCAAAAGAGACAAAGAAGGCCATTACATAATGGTAAAAGGATCGATAAAACAAGAAGAGATAACGATCCTAAACATATATGGACCCAATGCAGGAGCACCCAGATACATAGGCAAGTTCTTAATGACTTACAAAGAGACTTAGACTCCCACACAATAATAGTGGGAGACTTTAACACTCCACTGTCAATATTAGACAGATCAACCAGACAGAAAATCAACAAGGATATCCAGGGCTTGAACTCAGACCTGGAGCAAGCAAACCTGATAGACATTTACAGAACTCTCCACCCCAAATCCACAGAATATACATTCTTCTCAGCACCACATCACACATACTCAAAAATTGACCACATAATTGGAAGTAAAGCACTGCTCAACAAATGCAAAACAACTGAAATCATAACAAACAGCCTCTCAGACCATAGTGCAATCAAGTTAGAACTCAGAATACAGAAACCAACCCAGAACCGCACAGCTTCATGGAAACTGAACAACTGGCTCTTGACTATTGACTGGGTAAACAATGAAATGAAGGCAGAAATAAAGAAGTTCTTCGAAACCAATGAGAACGAAGACACAACATGCCAGAACCTCTGGGACACATTTAAAGCAGTCTCTAGAGGAAAGTATATAGCAATAAGTGCCCATATGAGGAGAATGGAGAGATCCAAAATTGACACCCTATCGTCAAAATTGAAAGAGCTAGAGGAGCAAGATCAAAAAAACTCAAAACCCAGCAGAAGACAAGAAATAACTAAGATCAGAGCTGAACTGAAGGAGATTGAGACACGAAAAACCCTTCAAAAAATCAATAAATCCAAGAGCTGGTTTTTTGAAAAGATCAACAAAATAGACAGACCACTAGCCAGATAGATTAAAAACAAAAGAGAGAACAACCAAATAGATGCAATAAAAAATGATAAAGGGGAAATCACCACAGATTCCACAGAAATTCAAACCATCATCAGAGAATATTACAAACAACTCTATGCACATAAACTAGTAAACCTGGAAGAAATGGATAAATTCCTGGACTCCTGTGTCCTCCCAAGCCTAAACCAGGAGGAAGCTGAAACTATGAATAGACCAATAACAAGGTCAGAAGTCGAGGCAGCAATTAAGAGCCTACCACACAAAAAAAGCCCAGGTCCAGATGGGTTCACAGCCGAATTCTACCCGACACACAAAGAGGAGCTGGTACCATTCCTTCTAAAACTATTTCAAACAATCCAAAAAGAGGGAATACTTCCCAAATCATTTTATGAGACCAACATCATTCTGATACCAAAACCCGGCAGAGACCCAACAAGAAAAGAAAACTTCAGGCCAATATCCAAGATGAACATAGATGCAAAAATCTTCAATAAAATATTGGCAAGCCGATTGCAACAGCAAATCAAAAAACTTATTCACCATGATCAAGTAGGATTCATCCCGGGGATGCAAGGCTGGTTCAACATACGCAAGTCTATCAACGTAATTCACCACATAAACAGAACCAAAAACAAAAACCACATGATTATCTCAATTGACGCAGAGAAGGCATTTGACAAAATTCAACAGCCCTTTATGCTAAAAATCCTTAATAAACTCGGTATCGATGGAACGTATCTCAAAGTAATAAAAGCTATTTATGACAAACCAACAGCCAATATCATACTGAATGGGCAAAAACTGGAAGCATTCCCTTTGAAATCTGGCACTAGACAAGGATGCCCTCTTTCACCACTCCTATTCAATATAGTTCTGGAAGTTCTAGCCAGAGCAATCAGGCAAGAAAAAGAAATAAAGGGTATTCAAATAGGAAAGGTGGAAGCCAAATTGTCTCTATTTGCAGACGACATGATAGTATACCTAGAAGACCCCATCACCTCAACCCAAAAACTCCTGAAACTGATAAGCAACTTCAGCAAAGTCTCAGGATATAAAATCAATGTGCAAAAATCACAAGCATTCATCTACACCAATAACAGACTTAAAGCCAAATCAAGAATGAACTGCCATACACAATTGCTACAAAAAGAATAAAATACCTTGGAATGCGTTCCTCCACAAGGAACGTAAGGGACCTGTTCAAGGAGAACTACAAACCACTGCTCAACGAAATCAGAGAGGACACAAACAGATGGAGAAACATTCCATGTTCATGGTTAGGAAGAATTAATATCATGAAAATGGCTATACTGCCCAAAGTAATTTACAGAATCAACGCTATCCCCATCAAGCTACCATTGACTTTCTTCACAGAACTGGAAAAAACCACCATGAACTTCATATGGAACCAAAAGAGAGCCCGCATAGCCAAGTCAATTCTAAGCAAAAAGAACACAGCGGGGGGCATCACACTACCGGATTTCAAACTATACTGCAAGGCTACAGTAATCAAAACAGCATGGTACTGGTACCAAAACAGAGATATAGACCAATGGAACAGAACAGAGGCACCGGAGGCAACACAACATATCTACAACTATACAATCTTTGATAAACCTGACAAAAACAAGCAAGGGGGAAAGGATTCCCTGTTTAACAAGTGGTGTTGGGAAAACTGGCTAGCCATGTGCAGAAACCAGAAACTGGACCCCTTCCTGACACCTTACACTAAAATTAACTCCAGATGGATTAAAGACTTAAACATAAGACCTGGAACCATAAAAACCCTAGAAGGAAATCTCGGCAAAACTATCCAGGACATAGGAGTAGGCAAGGACTTCATGAACAAAACACCAAAAGCATTGGCAACAAAAGCCAAAATAGACAAATGGGACCTAATCAAACTCCACAGCTTCTGCACAGCAAAAGAAACAGTCACTAGAGTGGATCGGCAACCAACAGAATGGGAAAAAATTTTCGCAGTTTACCCATCTGACAAAGGGCTGATATCCAGAATTTACAAAGAACTCAAACGGATTTACAGGAAAAAAAACAAACAAGCCCATTCAAAAGTGGGCAAAGGATATGAACAGACACTTTACAAAAGAAGACATATATGAGGCCAACAATCATATGAAAAAATGCTCATCGTCACTGGTCATCAGAGAGATGCAAATCAAAACCACATTGAGATACCATCTCACGCCAGTTAGAATGGCGATCATTAAAAAATCTGGAGACAACAGATGCTGGAGAGGATGTGGAGAAAAAGGAACACTTTTACACTGTTGGTGGGAGTGTAAATTAGTTCAACCATTGTGGAAGACAGTGTGGCGATTCCTCAAGGCCTTAGAAATAGAAATTCCATTTGAGCCAGCAATCCCATTACTGGGTATATATCCAAAAGACTATCAATCGTTCTACTATTAGGACACATGTACACGAATGTTCATTGCAGCACTGTTTACAATAGCAAAGACCTGGAATCAACCCAAATGCCCATTGATAATAGACTGGATTGGAAAAATGTGGCACATATACACCATGGAATATTATGCAGCAATTAGAAATGATGAGTTTGTGTCGTTTGTAGGGACATGGATGAATCTGGAGAACGTCATCCTCAGCAAACTGACACAAGAACAGAAAATGAAACACCGCATATTCTCACTCATAGGCGGGTGATGAAAAATGAGAACACATGGACACAGAAAGGGGAGTACTAAACACTGGGGTCTATTGGGGGGAAAAGGGGAGGGCCAGTGGGAGGGGGAGGTGGGGAGGGATAGCCTGGGGAGAAATGCCAAATATGGGTGAAGGGGAGAAAGAAAGAAAAGCACACTGCCATGTGTGTTCCTACGCAACTGTCTTACATGCTCTGCTCATGTACCCCAAAACCTAAAATCCAATACAAAATTAAAAAAAAAAAAAGATATCAAAGTAGAACCAAAACGTATTACAATAATAGCATAGGAAAGGGTGATAGGATTAAATATAAGTTTTGAAAAATGTTATTTTTTTTAACTTTTATTTTAAGTTTGGAGTACATGTGCAGATTTGTTATATAGGTGAGCTTGTGTCATGGGGGTTTGTTGTACAGATTATTTTGTCTCCCAAGTATTAAACCTAATACCCACCAGTTATTTTTCCTGATCCTCTCCCTTCTCCCTCCCTTAACCCTCCAATAGGCCCCAGTGTGTACTGTTCCCTCCCATGTGTCCATGTGCTCCCATCATTTAGCTTCCACTTCATAAGTGAGAACATGTGGTACTTGATTTTCTGTTCCTGCATTAGTTTGCTAAGGATAAAGTCCTTCAGCTCCATCCATATTCCAGCACAGGACATGAGCTCATTCTTTTTTTATGGCTGTATAGCATTCCATGGTGTATATGTACAGCATTTTCTTTATCCAATCTGTCACTGATGAGCATTTAGGTTGATTCTGTATCTTTGCTATTGTGAGTAGTGCATGCTTGCATTTTTCTTTTTCTTTTCTTTTTTTTTTTTTTTTTTGAGATGGAGTTTCGCTCTTGTTACCCAGGCTGGAGTGCAATGGCGTGATCTCGGCTCACCGCAACCTCGGCCTCCCGGGTTCAGGCAATTCTCCTGCCTCAGCCTCCCGAGTAGCTGGGATTACAGGCTTGAGCCACCGCACCCGGCCCTGCATTTTTCTTTGTGATAGAATGATTTTTTTTTTTTTTCCTTTGGAGATACACCCAGTAATGGAATTGCTGGGTCAGATGGGAAGTTCTATTTTTAGGTGTTTGAGGAATCACCACACTGCTTTATATAGTGGTTGAACTCATTTACACTCCCACCAACAATATATAAAAGCCTTTTTAAAAACATACTTAAGGGCCGGGCGCGGTGGCTCGCGGCTGTAATCCCAGCACTTTGGGAGGCCGAGGCGGGTGGTTCACGAGGTCAGGAGATCGAGACCATCCTGGTCAACATGGTGAAACCCCGTCTCTACTAAAAATACCAAAAATTAGCTGGGCACGGTGGTGCGTGCCTGTGATCCCAGCTACTCAGGAGGCTGAGGCAGGAGAATTGCCTGAACCCGGGAGGCGGAGGTTGTGGTGAGCCAAGATCGCGCCATTGCACTCCAGCCTGGGTAACAAGAGCGAAACTCCGTCTCAAAAAAAAAAAAAAAAAAAAAATACTTAAGATATAGGCACATAGGATAAAAAGATCAACAAATAAATAGCAAAAGAAACTCATGAGGTATGAAACAACTGATGAAGCTACATTAGTATAATACAAATAGACATTTGGGCAAAAAGCTTTGATTGAGATGAAGGGGATCATTACCTATTGCAAGAATAATGTATTTACTAGGAAAATATAATAATTCTAAATTTGAATAACATGGATTCTTAATAACATGGATTCAAAATATAGGAAAAATTTGTAGCACTGTTATCCAAAGAGACTGGAAAAATACACCATAATAGTGGGAGTCATTAAAACATTTCTTTCAATAGTTAGATCAAAAAGACAAACGAATAAACATGTATAAGGCTTAAATAATATAATTATTCATTTGATAAACATACATTTACACTCACCCAGCACCTAGAAGATTATAATTATTTTCAAACACAAATAGAAGATCTGTAAAAATCAATCTTAAGAAATTTTAAGGCTAGATGTCATATTTTCTGATTTCAACAAAATTAAGTTAGAAGTCAATTTTGGAAATATAACTTGAAAAACCCATATATTTGGAAATTGAAAAACATATTTTCAAATCACCCATGAGTAAAAAATATATATTGTCAGAAAATACATAGAACTGAATGGTAGCAAAAAACTCTAAAAACTTCTAGCTATATCAAAGAGAGGTACTTGAAAAAAAATGTATAGCTTTAAATGCTTAAGAAAAAAAGATAAGTTACGCATGTTTCTTAAAAAGTTAGAAATCTAAATATTTAAAAGTTAAAATATTAAGAAATTAAAAGGAAGGAAATCATAAAATAAGAGCCTGAAAATAATGAAACTGAAAACAAAGCTAAGAGAGAATATTTGTCAAAAGTCATTTCCTTGAAAGGACTGATGAAATGGCAAACTATAGACAAGATTTATGCAGGGATAAACAAAAGAAAGCACATATGCACAGTATTAAAAATGAAGAGGCCAGGCACGGTGGCTCACATCTGTAATCCCAGCACTTTGGGAGGCCGAGGTGGGTGGATCACTTGAGGTTAGGAGTTCGAGACCAGCCTGGCTAACATGGTGAAACTCCGTTTCTACTAAAAATGCAAAAATTAGCCCAGTGTGGTCCCAGCTACTTGGGAGGCTGAGGCAGGAGAATTGCTTGAACCTGGAAGGCAGAGGTTGCAGTGAGCTGAGATCGCACCACTGCATCCCAGGCTGGGCAACAGAGTGACACTCTATGTCAAAGAAAATAAGAAAAGAAAAGAGACATTCTTTAAAATGTCATAGTGATTAAACATAAAAGAATTATATAGCTTTCTGCCAATATATTTTAAAACTTAGGTAAAATAAGCAAAGTTTTAAAAAAGTGTAACTTGTTTGTGAAGAAATAGAAAATATCTTCAACCATTAAAAAATAGATTTAGTTTCAACATTTCCCACAAAAAAACACCAGATCCAGATAATTTTACAGATTTTTGACAAACATTTATAGAACAGATAATTCTAAGCTTAACACAAACCCTTTTAGAGAGGAGAGAGAACTTAATTCTTTAATTTAAAAAGGGCAGTGAAATCAAAGTCACCATGAGAAAGAAAAGCTAGTCATTCTCACTTAAGAAGATATATGCAAAACTCCTAAACAAGATATGAGTAAACCAGATCCAGCATTTTATGAAAAAATCATATGTTGAGCAAACAAAGGCAGCTGGCTGGATAGCACACACAAATATACCAGATCTCCTGGAATGTTGTATACCAAGAGAAGTTTACGTAGTCACAAGCTGTGTTCCCCATTGCCCATCATTTCCTGTGGAAGATCAAAGGGAGGTAGTAGGGTTGGGAACAGACATAGGGAGAAAGATCCCTTGGACTGTAGAGATTTTATGAATAAGGTATGTTATTGGGGAAACAATAACATTTTTATTAATCAAAGCCATGATCAAGGGCTGGAGTTCAAACTTTTATGCCTATTATAGCAGAAACTTAGCCTTATACCTGTTTTTCAATCTTAGTAATTACCAGTTAGGAGAACATCATGATGCCTACTTTTCATCCCCCTTGTGATCAGGGTTCTGTGCAAAAGCTTTGTGGTTACAGCTGTAAGATATGGCACTTTACTAGAACTGATTGACTCTTAAGATTTCCTTGGATGCCAGGCTGCAGGTAATCAATTTTAAACAAGTGAATCCTTAGTTCTCATGAAACAGTAAGACGAGACTGGAATTATTCCACAAATGCAAGAGTTATTCTACATTTGGAAATTATTTATTCCCACTTGAATGGATTACTGTCATCATCTCATTGACTGTCCCTGGCCCTGCCTCCAGGACTAGCTTACACTGTCCTAATAGCAGTGATTACAACTGAAATGAAACTATTATTTATATAATTTTTTAGTATCTGTCTCCCCAGATGGAATATTTTCTCCATGAAGTCAGGAATTGTATCTATAGTGTTAATTATTGTAATCCAAGTATTTAGCAGTGCACCTAGTATGTGTTATAGATGGTCACTAATAATTTGTTGGATGAATGGATAAACGGGTGAGAAATTGAGCTAAATTACTTGGATCTTTCCTAGACCTAAGACTCTATCCTTATAGAAGGACATTTGTTCTTTTCTCCTGCAGTGATTTCTTCTAAGCATTAATTTGCTAAAATTAATTATTTGTAGTGATAGTTTGAGCTGAATATGGGAGAGAGACATTACAAAAACTATATTATATATGTGTCCTATCAGCATATGGAAATACACAGTTATGTATTCTAGTGGGAATGTAGGAGAGACCATGACTCTTGACCAGAGCAAAAGACTGCACTCCCTCAGGTTCTTAAGAATGCCTGGCTGTTGTGTGTCAAGTCTTTCTTCCCACACTCATTCCTTCTTTTCTCTCTAACACCATCTTATATTAGAGAACTTTCCCCAGTGTGTGCTGGAAATCTCTGACCAAGAGGTGTTGGAATGGTATACTGCTAAAGACTTCATTGTTGGGAAGTCACTCACTATTCTTGGGAGAACTTTCTTCATTTATGATTGTGATCCATTTACTCGACGGTATTACAAAGAGAAGTTTGGAATTGCTGATTTACCACGTATTGATGTGAGCAAGCAGGAACCACCTCCAGTAAAACAGGTAATCAGATGGGCTAATGTGGCTAGAAAACTAATTTTTTGAGGTAGAAATTTAAGAAAAAGGAAAAAGACTTCTATGCAAATACTTGATAAAAAATGGACAAAGTATATATGTAATACAGTAGTTCACAAAAGAAGAAATACAAATGTCAAAAATTATGAAAAGACCCTCAATCTGACTGATAATCAATGAAATAGAAAGAAAATAATGACATTTTTGGATCTATTCAATTTTAAAGGATTCACCATATCCAGTGTTTGCCCTATATGAAGAAATGGGATTTTTTTTTTCTTTTTTTTATTGTATTTGGGCTCTGGAGTACATGTGCCCATCCTGCATCCTGCAGGATTGTTGCATAGGTACATACACGCCATGGTCGTTTGCTGTCTCCATCCCCCCGTCGTTGCCTACATCAGGCATTTCTCCCCGTGTTATCCCTCCCCCTCTTCCCCACCCCCCCCCACTCAGCCCTGTGAGTGTTGTTCCCTTCCCTGTGCCCAAGTATTCTCATTATTAATCACCACCTATGAGTGAAAACATGCAGTGTTTGGTCTTCTGTTCTTGTATCAGTTTGCTGAGAATGATGGTTTTCAGGTTCATCCATGTCTCTACAAAGGACACAAACTCATCATTTTTTATGGCTGCATAGTATTCCATGGTGTATATGTGCCACATTTTCCTTGTCCATTCTATCATCGATGGGCATTTGGGTTGGTTCCAGGTCTTTGCTATTTTAAACAGTGCCGCAATGAACATATGTGTGCATGTGTCTTTATGATAGAATGATTTATAATCCTTTGAATGTATACCCAGTAAAGGGATTGCTGGATCAAATGGAATTTCTATTTCTAGATCCTTGAGGAATCGCTACACTGTTTTCCCCAATGGTTGAACTAATTTACACTCCCACCAACAATGTAGAAGTGTTCCTTTTTCTCCACATCGTCTCCAGCATCTGTTGTCTCCACATTTTTTAACAATCGTCATTCTAACTGGCATGAGATGGTATCTCAACATGGTTTTGATTTGTGTTTCTCTAATGACCAGTGATGATGAGCATTTTTCCTGTTTGTTGTCTGCATATTTGTCTTCTTTTGAAAAGTGTCTGTTCATATCCTTCTCCCACTTTTGAATGGGTTTGTTTGTTTCCTGTAAATCTGCTTTAGTGCTTGGTAGATTCTGGATATTAGCCCTTTGTCTGATGGGTAGATTGTGAAAATTTTTTCCCGTTCTGTTGGTTGCTGGTTTACTCTAATGATTGTTTCTTTTGCTTAGCAGAAGCTCTTAAATTTAATTACGTCCCATTTGTCTATTTTGACTTTTGTTGCCATAGCGTTGGGTGTTTTAGTCATGAAGTCCTGGCCTGTGCCTATGTCTTGAATGGTTTTGCCTACATTTTCTTCTAGGGTTTTTATGGTGTTTGTTCTTATGTTTAAATCTTTAATCCATCTGGAGTTAATTTTTTTATAAGGTGTAAGGAAGGGATCCAGATTCAGCCTCCTGCATATGGCTAGCCAGTTTTCCCAACACCATTTATTAGACAGGGAATCCTTTCCCCATTGCTTGTTTTTGTCAGGTTTGTCAAAGATCAGATGGTTGTAGATGTGTGGCGTTGCTTCTGAGGCCTCTCTTCTGTTCCATTAATCTGTATCTCTGTTTTGGTACCAGTACCATGCTGTTTTGGTTACTGTAGCCTTGTAGTATAATTTGAAGTCCAGTAGTGTGCTGCCTCTGGCTTTGTTCTTTTTGCTTAGAATTGACTTGGCTATGTGGGCTCTCTTTTGGTTCCATATGAAGTTTAAGGTGTTTTTTTCCAGTTCTTTGAAGAAGGTCATTGGTAGCTTGATGGGGATAGCATTGAATCTGTAAATTACTTTGGGCAGTATGGCCATTTTCACAATATTGATTCTTCCTAACCATGAGCATGGAATGTTTTTCCATCTTTTTGTGTGCTCTCTTTATTCTTTGAGCAGTGGTTTGTACTTCTCCTTGAAGAGATCTTTTACCTCCTTTGTTAGTTGCATTCCTAGGCATTTTATTCTCTATGTAGCAATTGTAAGTGGGAGTTTGCTCATGATTTGGTGATCTGTTGTCTGTTATTAGTGTATAGGAATGCTTGTGATTTCTGCA
Source organism: Callithrix jacchus (assembly GCF_049354715.1). Classification (NCBI taxonomy): domain Eukaryota; kingdom Metazoa; phylum Chordata; class Mammalia; order Primates; family Cebidae; genus Callithrix; species Callithrix jacchus. Next base: position 60,811,984 of record NC_133505.1, read on the forward strand.
CATTGATTTTGTATCCTGAGACTTTATCAAAGTTGCTTATCAGCTTAAGAACGTTTTGGGCTGAGACGATGGGGTCTTGTAAATATACAATCATGTCGTCTGTAAACAGGGACAATTTGACTTCTTCTTTTCCTAATTGAATGCCCTTCATTTCTTTTTCTTGCCTAATTGCTCTGGCTAGAACTTCCAATGCTATATTGAATAAGAGTGGTGAGAGAGGGCATCCTTGTCTAGTGCCACTTTTTAAAGGGAATGCTTCTAATTTTTGCCCATTCACTATGATATTGGCTGTGTGTTTGTCGAAGGCCTTCTCTGCATCTATTGAGATAATCGTGGTTTTTGTCTTTGGTTCTGTTTATGTGGTGAATTACATTTATAGATTTGTGTATGTTGAACTAGCCTTACATCCCCGGTATGAAGCCTACTTGATCGTGGTGGATAAGCTTTTTGATGTGCTGTTGGATTCTGTTTGCCAGTATTTTATTGAAGATTTTTGCATCAATGTTCATCATGGATATTGGCCTGTAGTCTTTTTTAGTTATGTCTCTGCCAGATTTTGGTATCAGGATGACGTTGGTCTCATAGAAAGAGTTAGGGAGGATTCCCTCTTTTTGTACTTTTTGGAATAGTTTCAGATGGAGTGGTACCAACTCCTCTTTGTATGTCTTGTAGAATTCAGCTGTTAACCCGTCTGGACCTGGACTTTTTTTGGTTGGTAGGCTATTAATTGCTACCTCAACTTCAGACCTTGTTATTGGTCTTTTCAGGGTTTCAACTTCTTCTTGGCTTAGTCTTGGAAGTCCTGCAGGTGTCCAGGAATTTATCCATTTCTTCCAGATTTACTGGTTCATGTGCATAGAGCCGTTTGTAGTAATCTCTGATGGTGGTTTGTATTTCCAAGGAATCAGTGGTGATCTTCCCTTTATTGTTTTTTATTGCATCTATTCGAGTCTTCTCTCTTTTCTTTTTTATTAGTCTAGCTAGTGGTCTGTCTATTTTGTTGCTCTTTTAAAAAAACCAGCTTCTGGATTTATTGATTTTTTGAAGGGTTTCTTGTGTCTATATCTCCTTCAGTTCTGCTCTGATATGAGTTATTTCTTGTCTTCTGCTAGATTTTGAGTTTTTTTGATCTTGCTTCTCTAGCTCTTTCAATTTTGACAATAGGGTTTCGATTTTAGATCTTTCCTTCTTTCTCATGTGGGCATTTATTGCTGTAAATTTCCCTCTAGACACTGCTTTAAATGTGTCCCATAGAATCTTAAGTATGTTGTATCTTTGTTCTCATTGGTTTCAAAGAACATTTTTATTTCTGCCTTCATTTCATTGTTTATCCATTCATCATCCAGGAGCAAGTTGTTCAGTTTCCATGTGATTGTGTGGTTTTGAGTGCTTTTCTTAATCCTGAGTTCTAATTTGATTGCACTGTGGTCTGAGAGACTGTTTGTTATGGTTTGCATTTGCTGAGGAGTGATTTACTTCCAATTATGTGGTCAATTTTGGAGTAAGTGTAATGCGGTGCTGAGAAGAATGTGTATTCTGTGGATTTGGGGTGGCATGTCCTGTAAAAGTCTATTAGGTCCGCCTGGTCCAAATCTGTGTTCAAGTCCTGGATATCCTTGTTGACTTTCTGTCTTGTTGATCGACATATTGTCGGTGGAGTGTTAAAGTCTTCTGCTATTATTGTGTGGGAGTCTAAGTCTATTTGTAGGTCTTTAAGAACTTGCTTTATGTATCTGGGTGCTCCTGTATTGGGTGCGCAACGATTTAGGATAGTTAGCTCTTCTTGTTGCATTGATCCTTTTACCATCATATAATGCCCTCTTTGTCTCTTTTGATCTTTGTTGGTTAAAAGTCCATTTTATCAGAGACTAGGATTGCTACCCCTGCTTTTTTTTTTTTCCTCTGCATTTGCTTGGTAAATCTTCTTCCTTCCCTTTACTTTGAGTCTGGGTGAGTCTTTTCAGGTGAGAGGGTCTCCTGAATACAGCACAATGATGAGTTTTGACATTTTATCCAGTTCGCCAGTCTGCATCTTTTTGTTGGGGCGTTTAGGCCATTTACATTCAACATTAATATTGTTATGTTTGAATTTGATCCTGCTTTACTGGCTGGTTGTTTTGCCTGTTAATTGACATGGCTCCTTCATTGTGTCATTATTCTTTACCATTTGGTACATTTTTGCAGTGGCTGGTACTGGTTGCCCGTTTCCCTGTTTAGTACTTCCTTCAGTAGCTCCTGTAAGGCAGGTCTTGTAGTGACAAAATCTCTCAGCAATTGCTTGTCCATGAAGGATTTTATTTCTCCTTCACTCACGAAGCTTAGTTTGGCCAGATATGAAATTCTGCGTTGAAAGTTCTTTTCTTTAAGGATATTGAATATTGGCCCCATTCCTTTGAGGCTTGCAGGGTTTCTGCTGAGAGATCCACTGTGAGTCTGATGGTGTTTCCTTTGTGGGTGACTCAACCCTTCTCTCTGGCTGCCCTTAGCATTTTTTTCTTTCATTTAAACCCTGGTGAATCTGACAACTATGTGCCTTGGGGTTGCTCTTCTTGAAGAATATCTTTGTGGTGTTCTCTGTATTTCCTGGATTTGAATATTGGCCTGCCTTGTTAGGTTGGGAAAGTTCTCTTGGATAATATCTTGAAGAGTGTTTTCCAACTTGGATTCATTCTCCCCGTCACATTCAGGTACGCCAATCAAGCATAGATTAGGTTTTTTCACATAATTCCAGAGTTCTTGAAGTCTTTGTTCATTTCTTTTCACTCTTTTTTCTCTATTCTTCCTTCTCATTTTATTTCTTTGATTTGATCTTCTTTCTGATATCCTGTCTTCTGCTTGATCAATTCAGGTGTTGAAACTTGTGTATGCCTTGTGAAGTTCTTGTGCTGTGTTTTTCAGCTCCATCAAGTCGTTTATGTTCTTCTCTAAGCTGGTTATTCTGGTTAGCATTTTGTCTAACCTTTTTTCAAGATTCTTAGTTTCTTTGCATTGGGTTAGAACATGATCTTTTAACTCAGAGAAGTTTGTTATTACCCACCTTCTCAAGCCTGCTTCTGTCAATTCGTCAGATTCATTCTCTATCTTTTTTTTGTTCCCTTGATGGTGAGGAGTAGTGATCCCTGGGAGGAGAAGAGGTGTTCTGTTATTTGATTGAAATATTCATCCTTTTTGCGCTGTGTTTTTTTCGCCATCTTTGTCGAATTTATCTCCCTTCAATCTTTGAAGGTGATGATTTCAAGAGTCCTCTCTGAGTGGACTTTTTTTCTATTGAGGTTGGAGCTGTATCTTTTTTGGCCTGTAGAGGGCGTTGCTGGGCTCTCCGGTTCAGTTAGTTTGCTGGGTGGGTGGTCCTTCCCTGGAGTTTGTTTGCAGGTGGGATTGGCCCCACCTTCCCAATGGGATCTCTCCCAGAGCTCGATCTTCCTGGTTGGGGTCATGCTGGTGTATTTGCTGCCAAGCTCTCTAGGGAGGGCTTCAGTTTGAGTTCTGTGGAGGTGGGGCCTGCCAGACCTTATGGTCTGTTTCCCTGCTTTCAACTCTGCCTCCCTCTGTGGGACAGTTGTCCTGCTGGCATTAGTCCAAACTCCCGCCCGGATTTCTGCGACAACTTGCCATGCCTGGCGGTAGCCGCTGCTAAGATTTACATCGACTACCCATGGTGCCCCACCATCTGGCAGGGCTCTCTTGGACTGTGGGTTGCAGTAGGGATGAGGTAAGCACAGGATCCAAAATGGAGCACCGAAGGGGTTAAGTCCCCTGACCTTCTGAGCTGGCTGCACATTTCCAGAAATGGGATTTTTGTATACTGTTTATAGGAAAGTCAATCAGAGTAAACTTTCTGAAGGGCAGTTTGTTGTAATTTTTATCTTTTTCAAAATAAAATATTGCATATTTTCTGGCTGGGTGCAGTGACTCACATCTGTAATCCCAGCACTTTGGTAGGCCAGGGCAGGCGGATCATTTGAAGTCAGGAATTCGAGACTAGCTTGGCCAATGGATGAAACCTCATCTCTACTAAAAATACAAAAATCCAGGTGTGGTGGTGAGCACCTGTAATCCCAATTACTTGGGAGGCTGAGGCATGAAGATCACTTGGGAGGCTGAGGCATGAAGATCGCTTGAACCTGGGAGGTTGAGGTTGCAGTGAACTGAGATTGTGCCATTGCACTCCAGCCTGGGCAACAGAGTCAGTGAGAGTCTGTTAAAAAAAAAATCTATTTCTGTATCTATGTATATATTTATAGATATATTTGATATATATATGCTATATATATGTGTGTATATATATGTAATATATATATAGCATATGTTTTACTTAGAAAATATACTTTGGGAACTCTAAAAACATAGGTAGAAGAATGTGTATTGTAGCATTATTTATTTAAAAGTGTGAGGAGATTGACAAAATAAATTACACCCATTCATGAAATGGGTATATGAAAAATACATCCATTCATACAATTAAAAGACTACTATGTGTGTAAAATGTCACTGGGCCCTTCCTCCTTAAAAGAAAAGCATGAATAGAAGGATGGAATGATGGAGTGCCTGCAGCCAGGCCTCTGCCTTCCTCTCCAGGGGCTGCTCCTCTTGCTTGCACTTGGCCTCCATTCATACTGAGTTACCTATGGTTCTGCCAGTACAGCATCTTGTTTTACTTCCAGGAACTTTTGCTTGTGCTCTTCCTCCTTGAACCACTTTTCTGATGTTCTTACACGCAGCCCTTTTTTATCCTCCAATACCCAGTGTAGGCTTCTTTTCCAAGAAGTCTTTTCTAAAGCTTAGGGAGGGCTAAAAGCATCTCATCTCTATTCCTGGGGTATTCTCTGCCTCCCTCCACTAGCACTTCTCTGTTATATTAAATCTTCTGCTTGTGAATATTTTGTACTAGATTGTAACTTCCCTGAAGCCAGGGACTATGTCCTATTCATCTTTCTCTCATAGTACTTAATACAGTGCCAATAAATACGAGTTATATAATATGTTTCTTAAACTGGACTGAAGAAAATTGGCTATGAAGGTGTTAAAGGAAGTGATGTCTTAGGCAAGACTTTTAGAAACAATGTTTTGTAGAAACAATTTGTATTTGGTATGCTGTGAATTCTGAGAGGAAATACAATTTCTGGAAGGAAGTGTGGGTGATAATACTTATTGCTGTCAGTTTTTTCTCTGATAGATTTCTTTATCAATGATGTGTTTATTGATTAAGAATGATGATAATCCCTCTCCTGGTATATATGGATTATGAAAAGAAAAGGAAAGAATTATTATAAACCCTTTTCCCTTAAGATTTTTGGTAGCATTTGATGCAGTACACTGGGAAAAATATTGTAAGAACAGATTTAGATTTTGATCGAGGAAACTATTTCTCCACTTCAGTTTATAGGTAAAACCAGGAGGTAGAACAGGAAGAGACTGCAACATAGTGATGCCCTTTTCTTAGTGAAAGGACTTTGGCCTATTTTTTTTTTTTTTAAGGCAGGATCTTGCTCTGTGTCTCAGGCTGGAATGCAGCAGTGCACGCTCCGCTCACTGCAACCTCCGTCTCCCAGGTTCAAGCAATTCTTGTGCCTCAGCCTCCTCAGTAGCTGGGACTACAGGTTGTGCTACCACACCCAGCTAATTTTTGTATTTTTAGTAGAGATGGGGTTTCACCATGTTGGCCAGACTAGTCTCGAATCCCCTTCCTCAGGTGATCCACTCATCTTGGGCTCCCAAAGTGCTGGGATTACAGGCATGAGCCACTACACCAGCCTGATCTATCTTTTGAGCCAATGAAAGCTTTTGAATCTTAGAATACCTCTGTTCTCCATCCTCATTACTATCATCTGTTTTTTTCACCTAACCTATCTTGAAGTAAAGAAAAGAGAGGGAAGGCCTAGATAAAGAGCAAAGGGAACCAAAGAACTACTGGTAGGTTATTTGCTCTATCCCAGCCCTTTTGTATAATAAAACTAATTCTACATAATAAAACATGTATACATATGGCACATTAATTATAGTGTTTGGTCAGTTTCTTTCCAGTACTTTCTCTACAATAAATTGCTCTATAGTAAACAAATTCCACCTGTCCATGAAATTTGTTGGAGATGAATAGAATACCAATTACCAATCAGCAAACACTTTTTAGTCATTACACCTCAGTCATTTTAACCATAAATAACATAAATGGAAACCAGGGATAGGAATTTGTAGCAGAGTCTAGAGGGATATAGCCAGAGCCAAGCCAATGAAGGGATAGAAATAGATATGAAATGGATATATTCAATATGAGAGTCATGGCACTTGTAAGTCAAGCTTCTCTGCTAGACCAGGAATAAGTAAACATAAATCCAATAGCCAGATGTGTTTTTCTCTCAGGCTGGCTCCATCTGGAGGCACACTGGTAGGGAAAAGTAAGAAACCAAAAGTAGGAGAGGTCATCTGCTATGGAGACTGCCCCTGAAAGCAGTATCTGAAGGTTACAGTACTCTGGGGTTCCATGTGTACTACTAGCTTGGTTGAAAATGTGTAGGCAGAAACTCTGGTAAGTGGATCATATGAGCAGGAGTATCTAGGAGTGATGTTACACATAGTCAGATGCATGTTCATCTACTTTAGAACAGGACTCCCCCAGGCAGTAGCTTGAAGTCTAAGAGGCAGGGTGCCAGGATATCATGCATATAGATTGATATTTAGGAAAGATCTTTATTTCAGGCAGGGAAAGTGAGGTATGATTCAGGAAAACAGGTAAAGTCTGTTAAAATACAATAGGAATTTGAGAAGTCTTTATAGCTGTCTTCTTGTAAAATCCTTCAACCCTCAGTGCCTGCACTACTAGCCCCCTCAACCAAGATGCTCTCATTGTGCGTTGTTGGTACAAATGCATAGCAAGTTCAGATACCACCATTTTGCAGTTTCTGCCTAGCCTCCAGAGAAAACTCAATGCTTAGCATGTTGGCTGTCAGCTCAGGCTCTGTCTATAGTAACCTGTAAATTCACTGAGTAGTGATTTTGCAATTGAAGCAAATTAGGTCATTTTCGATCTGCTGAATCCACTAGTCATATTCTAGCCATGATGATCACATTAATTACAATCCCAGCAAGTGATTTTGAGGTCAGTGTTTCAAGTAGCATGCTGTGGCCAAATATAATTGTCCTTTGTTGTTGAAGGCATACTCTGTTATGGATGGTACTAGGGACTATATGGACTTAAAGTGCCTGAATATAATATAGAAAAAGATTTTATGGCGGTATATACAAGTGAAAATTTGTGCTACAAGCTGAATTTCCTGAGAAAACATAGCAAAGAGGAGTCAGGAAAAAATAACCCTGCTGATATTTGCCTAACATTAGATGAGGAGGATAAAGACTTAGTCTTTGGCCTAAAGTTTTTAGGGAAATAAATCTTAGCATCCTACAGTGATGCTTCAAGCTCTTCATGAAGCCAGGATGAAACATATAAGCTCAACCTATATTTTCACACAAACTCATCAAATAACCTTCGTATTTGAAAAATGATTCCTGAAGTTGAGCTTCTTCACTAAGAAAGGGGGTCCTGTGTGGACAAGTGATCTGAGTTCTCAAAAAACTATAGTTGTCATCCTATTCTGTGAGGCAGAAATCAAGAAATAAAAATATTAGAAATATGGAAGTAGGAGAAAAAGTAGCTTGAATCAAGTTCTTACCATCTTTCCCCCAATTCCATTACATACACACAAACACACACACAGATACACACACACTCTCTCTCTTACTTTGGGTAAACTGAGGAAACAGTTTCCAGGTCTGCTAGGGTGAGTCTATATCCTAGAGCAAGGAGGTCATAGACAGACCCGTGCTAGGATGACTGCAGGGGTCATCTGCACTGGGACTGGGGTGGGACTTGGTCCTGCTTTGGTATTAAGGGATCAGTAGATATCAGCAATAGTTTCTCTGTATCTCTGGGAGTTACTTTAGAGTATCATCAGTTACTTCTGTGATCAGTGAACATGATGCAAAATCGATAAAGAGGGAAGGGGATAAGTAATATGTTATTTTTCTGACTATATTTGTTTATGTAGAAAATGTATTTGAGTAAGTGTTTTCTAGGGTTTTTTTTTGAAACTTATAGTTACCTTTAATGTAATTTTAACACAAGGAGCATCTGCCTTACTTCTTGCTTCCTATACATCTTCAGGAGTTACCGCCTTATAATGGTTATGGACTAGTGGAAGATTCTGCTCAGAATTGCTTTGCTCTCATTCCAAAACCTCCAAAAAAAGATATTATTAAAATGCTGGTGAATGATAACAAGGTGCTTCGTTATTTGGCTGCACTGGTGAGGCTAATTTTTATATACTAAAGATTTGCTTCTATCTCAGTACTGTGTACAATTGTTTATTTTGTCTGTAAGCTGTAGATTAACAGCTGTCAGAATTATGTGTTTACTCAACCCACCATTGTATCTAGTACCCAGACTCCAGAGAGGTTGGATAGTATTAAGTATGGTGTTCCTAAACCGAGACCTAACTCAAGAATCTTTCTTAGATCATTAATCTCTCATTCCTACATCTCAAATGTTGATAGGCCTTTCGCCTCTTTTATTGTATAACTATGAAATTGCTTGATATTCACACCATATGTGTATCTGTGTGCCTTTTCAGTATAGCGTGATTTCCTTGAGGTTAGGGACCATGTCTTAGTCAATTTTAGCATTTACCTGTGATATCTTGCTTGATCTCTTGAGAGGTTATATGACTAATAGTTAAGAGCATGGAGTTGGAAATAGACATACACTCAAATCCTGCATATCCCATTAATTAGCTGAATTGTATGAGATAAGTTACTGATAGAAATTCAAAGTATAATATCTTTAAAATGGAAAAAATGTAATATAGGAACATAACCATTATATTAGAAATATGGGCATAAACAGCAGAAGTTGAAATAAGTTATTTCTGGGAATAAGGGGTAGGGGGTGTCAGGTGACTTTTCAAACTATATGCATGTATTTGAAAAGATAAAAACTAAGGTAAACACAACTGAATAATGTATTTTAAAAACTATTCCACAAAGCTTAAATAAAAAGGGAGTCCTGGCTAAAAACAAAAATTTGTAAGAAAACAACAAAAGGGAGGTCTAGCAAAGTGTAGGCCAACTAGAACACTCATTCCATAAGAATTCTGACCAATAACAGTTTTGTAGTACTTGATTCTTTCAGTTCCTGTTAAATTTCAAGTGACTTGTTGAATTATGATACGGTAACTATAACTCCTTAAGGGCAGAAATGATGTCTTTCTAGACTTTGTAGGTCTCAGTAAGTGTTCGTTTAATAGGTAAAAGAATTTGTTTCTGCACATATTATCCATGAGTAAGGTAATACAATATTTTACTCATTTTATGTTTCAGAACTTAAGAAACAGAAAGGCTAATTGGCTTTTCCCAGGTCCCAGTGCTACTTAGACAGGGGTAGGACTGGAACTCAGCCTTCTGGCTTTCAACCCAGTATTCTTTTGATGAAGAACCAGTTTAATACTTAAGATTAGAAAAGGGAAAAAAACTCATATGAGTTTGTAAACTGAAAAATTGTGAGCTTACCTTTGATACCTGAAAAACCTGGAAAAATTAATACAGAGTTGATTACAAAAATAGCTATGAATAACGATAGGTATTGCTAAATGAGAAAGGGTAAATTTCCACTGACTGTAGCCTTCTGCACTTACAAACAACCTGGTCAAACATGATATATCACAAAAAGTTGAAGCCTTTACAGAGGAATTCTATTTCTAGCAATGATAGACCAGATAATTTAGATTAGCCCTCTTGCTGAGAGTGTGTATGCGTGTGTATGTGTGTTACCACTTGAAGGTGCTGAACAACTAGCAAGATGTGAAGAATCAGAGCAAGAACCAGGGGAACAATGAGAACCACAGAAGTGAACCTGACATTTGGGGCCATTTTTCCACTAGGCGTATTTGCTGATTCCAGAAGACCCACCTGTGAGGACAAACATTGGAATCTATTTAGGGTCTGTCAAAGGCAGAAGCTCCTGGTAAACCCTCTGTGCTTTCCTCTGTCTGTAGCTAATCTTTGAAGGGACTATTGTCTGGCTTTGAATTATCATAGTCCCTGATTGTCCCAGTTTTACAAATCAGATTAAGGTGATCCTGGATTCTAACCTGGATTCTAATAACCCCAGGTGACTGTCAGAAGCAAACAAATTCCCTGCAGATGACATCATTTTAGGCTTCAATTTATTTCTGCAGTTAAAAAAATACAATGTATGGCACTCACTCACAAAAACAATATTAATAATACAATGTTCAGACACAAGATAACATGAAGAAAATGACCAGAAATAAGAGGAAATAGAGTATACCTACAGGGACTTCAGATACTGGCCTTATGAAACTTAAACTTCAGTTGGGTGCAGTGGCTCACACCTGCAATCCCAGCACTTTGGGAGGCCAAGGCAGGCGGATCACTTGAGGTCAGGAGTTTGAGACCAGCCTGGCTGACATGCTGAAACCCTGTCTCTACTAAAAAAATACAAAAATTAGCCAGGCATGGTGGCAAACGCCTATAATCCCAGGTACTCGGGAGGCTGAGACATAGAATCGCTTGAACTCAGGAGGCGGAGGTTTCAGTGGGCTAAGACTGTGCCTCTGCACTCCAGCCTGGGTGACAGAGTAAGACTCCATCTAAAAATAAAATAAAATTTAAAATTTGAAAAAACCTGAAACTTTAAAACAAAAACAAAAGCAAAACCTTTGTTTACCATGTTTAAGGAGATAAAGAATAAGATTGAGAATTTCAGCAAAAAATAAGAAACAAAAAAGTCTATTTCAGTTTTCAAAAGTCATCACATTAACAGAATAAAAGAGAAAAATTAGATTTTGAAAAGCATTTGCTAAAATCAATCTAATATAATTTTAAAACAAAACTCACATATACCTCTGAACCTAAAGTAAAAGTTTTGAAAAATTAAAAAACAAAAAACTCTTAATAAAAAGAGAATAAAATGGAGTTTCCTTAATTTGATAAGGGTTATACATGAAAAGTCTACTGCAAACAGCTTGCTTAGTGATGAAATGTTGAAAGGGTACTTTCTGAGATTAGGAACAAGGCAGGATTGCTATCACCCCTTCTTGTCTGGAAGTCCTAGCTAGAACAGGAAAACAGGAAGGAGTAAACAAGTATAAGGATTGAAGAGGAAAAAATAAAATTGTCATTATCTAAAATGAACAATTGTATTTATAGAAAATAATCTGCCTTCTACATTAGGGAAGTCAATATACAAATGGCAACAAATAAAACATAAAGTTAAAAATTACTATTTACTATAACATCAAAAATATTACATTTCTAGGTATAACTCAGATTTCTTTGAATAATATTTTAGGTGTTACATAACTGTACTACATATCTGTAACACCTAAAATATTATTGAGAGAAAATTAAGAGGACCTAAATAAATGAAGGGATACACCATGTTCACTGGTTAGAAAATTCAGTATTATAAAAATATTTCCCCAAAATTGATCTATGGTTTAAAAGTAATTACAGTCAAAAATCCCTAAATGTTTTTATTTTTACAGAGCTTGACAAATTGATTCTATAATTTATGTGGAGGTGCAAAGCACCAGGAATAGCCAAGATACTCTTAGAGAAGAATAAGATCAGTGGATTTGCTCACCAAAATACCACGCTGTATTAAAAGTTACAATAATTAAAACAACATGTTATTATTGGTGCAAGGACAGACAAACCAATGGAATAGAATAGATGACCCAGAAAAAGACATGTGACAAATGCAGCACTGCAGAGGGCCTGGGAGAGGAAAATCTTTCTAATAAATGATATCAGAACAATTAGATATTCATGTAACAAAAAAGAAGAAAATTTGACCTCCATCTCACACCAAAAGTGGAAATCAAGTCTAGGTAGATAGAAAATCTAAATGTGAAAGGCAAAACAATAGAACTTCTTAGCAATAAATAATCTTAACATTATAGTAGGAAAAGATTTATTTAGTGGGATACAAAAAGCAGTCATGTTTTAAAAATGGATAAATGGCCAGGTGCAGTGGCTCATGCCTGTAATTCCAGCACTTTGGGAGCCCAAAGCAGGTGGATTGCCTGAGCTCAGGAGTTTGAGACCAGCATGACCAACATGGTGAAACCCAGTCTCTACTAAAAATACAAAAAAATTAGCGGGGCATGGTGGCTCACGCCTGCAGTCTCAGCTACTTGGGAGGCTAAGGAAGGAGAATCACTTGATTCTGGGAGGTGGAGGTTGCAGTGAGCTGAGATCATGCCACTCTGTCTCCAAAATAAATACATAAATATAAATAAATGGATAAATTTAACTGCATTAAGATGAAGAATTTCTGTTCTTCCAAAAAACACCATTAAGAGAATTTAAAAAGGCAAGCTTTGAGTGGGAGCATGTGTTTAATACAGAAATCAACCAAGATCTTATATTCAGAATATATAAAACATTCTGAAAACATTAAGAAAAATGAGCAAGAAACTTGAAGAGGCATTTTACAAAAGAGGATATCCAAGAGGCAACTAAACATATAAGAAGGGCCAGGTGCAATGACTCACACATGTTTTCCCAGCACTTTGGTAGGCTGAAGCAGGAAGATTGCTTGAAGCTAGGTGTTCAACACCAGCCTGGGCAGCATAATGAGACCCTATTGTTACAAAGATTAAAAAAAAATAAATAAATTAGTTGGGGATGGTGGCATATACCTATAATCCCAGCTGCTTGGGAGACTAAGGCAGAAGGATCACTTGAGCACAGGAGTTTGAAGCTACATTGAACTATGATCCTGCCACTGCACTCCAGCCTGGAAAACAGAGACTCTGTTTTTAAAAATACGTACATATGAGAAGTTGCTCAGCTTCGTTAGTAATCAAAGAAATGCAGATTACAATCATAATGAGTTGCCTCTACCCATCCATCAGAATCATTAATATGTTGGTGAGAATGTGGAACCATAGGAACTCTCATACTCTTTACTAAGTGAGTATACCCACTTTGTAAAACAGTTTGGCATAATCATATATACTAGATGTACTAAGGGTACAATATATGTGCACCAAAAGGTAAGGATGTTTATAATAGGATAATTCATAATAGCAAAAACAGACCTAAATGTCTACCTACAGGAGAATGGATAAATTATGGCATATTTGTGTCATAATTTGAATTCTGTTCAATGAAAATTAATGAGTGACAGTGACTAAGAACAACATGGCTAAATCACATAAACCTAAGTTTGAAGGTAACAATTCAGACACAAAAGAATGCATACATATTATGTAATTTCATTTATATGAAGATTAAAAAGCAGGCAAAACAAAACTTTATGGATGCCTGCTTTGTAGCAAAACTAAAGAAAACCTTACAATTCAAGGCAATGGCCTGTTTGATGGGGGAAGGATAGAATATTGATTGGGAGGTTCTGTCAGCATTCTGTTTCTCAACCTGGATGGTGATTATATGGGTGTTCACTTTATTAAAATTATTTGGGCTTTACATTTTGGTATTTTTATTGTTGTTTTATTTTTGCAGTTTTCTTTCTATGTTACTGCTCACAGTAAAAAGATTTAAAAGAAAGCCAACAGAACTATTAGTAAAAAATAGTGGATATCTTCATATGGGCAGGAAAAAAGAAATGATATTCTGGTCTTGGTAATTTTCAGATGTTTTACCCTGACCTGTTTGGTGAAATAGAAAATGTATTCATTAGACTCATCACAAAAGTTCTTGAGGAAAAAAGCGTGCTTGACAATAAGGGGAAAAGGTTTATGAGTGAGATGGGGACTTCAAAAGAAAATATATGGAAATTCAAAAAGAAGGGAGTATGCTAGAGAAATGATCAGAAACAAATGTAATTAAGTCCTATGGAGGACAGACAGAGACACTGGATGTGTTCTGAGAAAATAAAGTATACTAAATCCTAATAGGCAATTGGTGCCTAAGTAAAAATATGCTAGTAAACTCTGGGGCTGAGAATGGAGTACTGGCTGAGAAATTTGGCAAAGCTTTGGAAGAGCATAAGAAAGATGATTTGAACTGTGATCTTCAAAGCAGCTGAATGTCTTCCAAGAGATATGCAAGACAGTACCATCTGTGGTGTTTGTTAAGAAAACATTACAGCCTCTGTTTATTTTATTTACTATGAGTGCATTTATCTTATAGCCTCTGATATTTTTATATGTGCCTTTTAATGCACAAATTATATTTATATAAAACATGTTTAATTATTAAATGATTCAACATATATTAAAGGACTACTCTGGGCTAGATATGATTATAGATACCAAAGGTATAGTGGAGAGCAATATTTGCTCTCATGGAGCTTACATTCTAGTTAACATTCTATAAATAAATATATAAGGATAGGTAGTAAAATGTTCTATAAAAAATAAAACAAGAGACAGAGAATGATGGAAAAGGGGCTCATTTATATCAGAATGATATTCTGGTCATGGTGAGTTTCAGATGATTTCCCCTGACCTATTGGTAGAAGAATGGGAAAATCCCTCTGAGGAGGTCATAGCAGAGCAGAGACCCAGTGAATAGCTGAGGAAGCCAGCCAGGGAAATATCTGAGAGAGCTGCATGTAAGACCAAGACTGTGTGTAGTGAATGGAGGGCAAAAGGGTGAAAATGACAGGTCGGGGGCCAGCCAGGGCTCTGTAACCAGTGGTGTAACAAGGCCAGAGGAATGGGCTGATGGGAGCAGTCCAGGTAACAAGAAAGTATAGATAACAAGCTGCAGAGAACTTAAAAATAAAACCAACTAGAAGTTGGTCTGTTTATTATTATTACTATGTGCCTGTAATTCTAAACAACATCAGTGATACTCATCCCCAAAGAGACAACTCCTCCATGCAGTAGAATTTCAGCTAATACATGTAGAATAAACGTGGGAAGTAGAAAAATGGTCATTAGGCACATACTGCAGTAATCATGGTTGTAGATAAGATCCAGCAGTGGCTACTAACATTAGTGGGGAAACCTTTGAGGAGAAACAGGATTTCCATAATCTCAAAACATGTCCCCCAAGATGTTTATTAATTGCAAAGGAAAATGTGGTAACTTTAAGGAAATAAATCCAGCAGAAACCTTCTTAACCAAGTGATCACGGTCAGCGTCATCCATAATAAGGCATATTGATATCAGGAACTCCTTGGTATACACTAAAAACATGATATATTTCCTGGAATACTTTTGCCAAAAATACAAAAATGAAATGCATGAGGAATATTCAACAAAATAATTGATCAGTAGTCTGCAAAAGTGTCAAAGTCATGAAAGACAAGGGCAGACTGAGGAATTACTTATCACCTATTGGAGGAGACCAAAGACAAGTAATAACTAAATGCAGTGCGGGATCATGGATGGGGTCCTGAAATAAAAATGTGTGAGAAATAGGTGAAATTTGAATAAGGACCATAATTTATTTACTAATGTTGTACTATTGTTATTTTCCTGGTTCTGATGATTGTACTGATGGCTGTATAAGCTGTTAACATTACGAGAACCTTGGTAAGGGGAGTGAGAATTCTCTGTAATATTTATGCAGCTTTTCTATAAATGTAAACCTCATTCCCAATAAAGAATAATTTTTTTTAAGTTTTATAGTACTCTTTCTGCCATGATAAAACATTACCATCATCTTCCCCTGCCCCCCTGTATTCCCGTGCTTCTAACTTTGTATTTTATTCTGTGTGTGACAGGAATTCTTTGAAGATTTGAGAGCAGAGGAGTGATGTGATTTGATTTTCATTAACTATGTTGTGGTTGTTTATTTAAAATTTATACTTCTATTACATGGTTATACAATCTGAAAGATTTGGAGACTATTAGATGAGCGAATGATATGAGAAAATTATTTTACTAAGAGAAAAATCTAATGACTTCTTTAATAGATGAGGAATTGTTAACACAATCCCATGGTCTTAATGAAAACATGTGCTACAGTTACAATATGAAAGGATTTTAGTCAGGAATAAGCAAATCCGTTTTAAGGTTTGTTGGAGCTGGAATTTCTTCCTTAAGGGTTGTGTGATCACTCTGCAATTTGATTTAGAAAAAGTTTTGTCTACATGGTAGTTTCTCAGAATCACTTTCAATTCTTTGATATATTACTCTATCCCATCTTTTTAAATTTTATTTTTTACAATATGTAAATAAATTGATTTGCTTAAAAACGGAAACCTTACGTAATCATCTCAGTGTTCATGAAGTTGAACATAATGTTGGCCAACAGGTCTCAAACTGGCAGCCCACATATATGTTCTCATATACTGTTTGGGCTTTATGGTGCTTTAGAAGGGTTGGAGTCAATACTTTAAAAATCAGAGGTTTAAAATAGTAATTCACATTTTTATATTTAGAAAAACTGAAAGATCTAGCAACATTGGGCCTACAGTCTCACAAGGCAACAATTGGGTTGAGTTGGTGCAGCCTTCCTTGGGAAGCCTCTCATAGATGAGGCATGGTCTTCCCAAAGACACCAGAATTCCCCATAGATGGTTTGTTTATATTGTAAGAACCCAGACTGCTTCATTTATATCCTATACCTGGCCCCTGTAGGCATTTAGGTTTGCACATCCACATAGACCATGAACCTTCATAATACCCTCTTTTCTTTACCTTTGTAGGAATCCCCCATCCCAGAAGACAAAGACCGCAGATTTGTCTTCTCTTACTTTCTAGCTACCGACATGATCAGTATCTTTGAGCCTCCTGTTCGCAACTCTGGTATCATTGGAGGCAAGTACCTTGGCAGGACTAAAGTTGTTAAACCATACTCTACAGTGGACAACCCCATCTACTATGGCCCCGGTGACTTCTTCATTGGTGCTGTGATTGAGGGTAGGTCTAAACACAGTCCAGAATTTCCTCCTGGCTCTTTGAATGAGTTCTTAGTTGGAATTCAATTCATTTAACCCTCGTAAGAGGCAATTAGATTGTATTGCAACTGAGATAAAGCTACTATCCTTGTATATATGGTATAATGTGTTAATCTCCTTCCTAATCAATTAAATTCTAAATTGATTGCATTTGTTGGCTACAGATGTCAACAATAAGTTTGTAAACACTGAGCAAATGACTGCATATTACTATGTCATTTAAAGAAGACTTATTAGTTTCTGTCATAAATGCATACCCATGAATTTATCATTGGAGGGTTAATACTGTTTTACTCCTGATTGCATGAGAGAACATCACCAAGCTAAGTGTGTTGCTGCCTTCTCTCCAGTGTTTGGTCACCGGTTCATCATCCTTGATACAGATGAGTATGTTTTGAAATACATGGAGAGCAATGCTGCCCAGTATTCACCAGAAGCACTTGCATCAATTCAGAACCGTGTCCGAAAGCGAGACGCACCAGCTCCAGAATCGGAAAGGTATGTGTTTGACTTCTAGGGTTTGGCATACTCAAAATATTCAGGAAGTAATTCTTGAAAAAAAACGAATGAGTAGTCACATTCTAGATTTTCAGATTTCCCTCACCAGATGGGAATTATTAGACATAAACAGAAGGTTCCCTGGGTCAATGTAATAACTAGTAACTTAGAATTTTTTCAACTTCATTTATTTAGCAAATACAGTTGACCCTTGAACAATGTGGGAGTTAGGGGTACCAGCCTTCCTGCACAGTTGAAAATTCCTGCATAACTTTTGACACCCCCAAACTTAACTACAACTACTAATAGCCTACTGTTGACCAGAAGCCTTACTGATAACATAAACAGTTAACACATATTTTGTATGTCATGTGTATTACATCCTGTATTCTTACAATACAGTAAGCTAGAGAAACAAAGTTAAGGAAATCAAAAGAAAGAGAAAATTATTTACTATTCATTAAGTGGAAGTGGATCATCTTAAAGGTCTCCATCCTCCACTTCATGTTGAGTAGGCTGAGGAGGATGGGTTGATTTTGCTGTCTCAAGGGTGGCAAAGAGAAGAAAATCCAGGTTTCAGTGGGCCTGTGAAACGCAAATTCTTGTTGTTCAAGGATCAACTGTAATTATTAAATGTTTATTATGTGCCAGACACTATCACCAGGCCCTTGGACTTTTTATCAGTAAACAAAATAGAAAAGAAATTGCTGCCCACATTGAGTTGACCTTCTAAGCAGCAGGAGATAGACAATAACACCAGTAAACAAATTATACAGTATATTGGCTGATGAATGATGTAAAAAAATGGAGAAAATTAAGAGTAATAAGTGTTTCTGGAGAGTGGCAGTAGGTTGTGAAGGTAGGTCAGGGTAGGTGGTTGTACCTTGAGGTGACATTGAGCAAAGACTTGAAGGGAGTTAGCTGGGTGGATTTCTGCAGGAAGTGCTTTTCAGGAAGCTTTTCTTCCTGAAAGGGCAAAGGCTCTAAATGCTAGCATATCTTACTTAAAGTACTCAAGGAAGTGCTAGCATCTCTTACTTAAAATACTCACGTACCTTGGCAAGAAGTAGGCCAGTGAGAGTGTCTGCAATGGAGTGAGTGAGAGGAAGAAGAGTAGGAGATAGAATTAGAAAATTAACAATGGGCCAGACTGTGTAGAAGGTCTTTGGAAAGTTGCTGGCTTTTTTTCTCTGAATGAAATGGGCCACTGGGGGCAGGGACATCTGAATAGAGGAGTGACATATATTTTAAAAGAACTATCCTGGCTGTTGTGTTGAAAACAGATTAGGAGAGAGATTTATTGCAGTACTCCAGGCAAGAGATGATGATGTATTGGCACAGGATGATGGTATGAGTGGAGGTGGGGAGAAGTGGTCTGATTTGGATATATTTTGAAGGTAGCGCCAATAGGACTTCAGACAGATATTCTGGGGGATGTGAGGGGAAAAGAATAATTAAGGATGACTCCAAGATGTTTGGCTTGAGCAACTAGAAGGAAGAAACTGTGATCGCCTGAGATGGGGAATATGTGGGCTGTGGGTAGAGCAGTTGCCTTTTTTATTGGTTGGGGTGGGGATTTCAGTTCTGGATATATCATATATTAGGTTTAAGACAGCCAAGTAGATAGCCAAGTACAGAGCATACAATCTGTTGGATATGTAAATCTGGAGTTTGAGTGAGAAGTCTGGGCTGGAGAAGTAAATGTGGGCATTGTTGGCATGTAGTGATATTTTAGGCTATGAGACTGGATGACTTCTCTGTCCCTCTCTCTCTTGCGCTCTCTCTCTCTTGCGACAGGATCTCGCTCTGTCACCAAGTCTGGCATGCAGTGCCAATAGTGGAATAATAGCTCACTGCAGCCTCAAACTCCTGGGCTCAAGAGATTCTCCCACTTCAGCTTCACAAGTAGCTGGGACTACAGGTGCACGCCACCATGCTCAGCTAATTTTAAATTTTTTGTAGAGGCAGGGATCTGAGTTTGTTGCCAAGAACTTCTGGGCTCAAGTGATCTTCACATTGGCCTCCCAAAGTGCTAGGATAACAGCTGTGAGACACTGCTCCTGGCCTGGATGAAATCTCTAAGGAATTAGTGTAGATAAATAAAAGAATGACTCTAAGAACGAAGCTCTAGCGTCCTCCAACATTTAGAGTTAAGGGAAAAGGAAAACCAATGATGCAGGAAGAAAACTAAGTGAATGTGGTGTCCTGGAAGCCAATGAAGAAGTTACAGGTAATTCTTTGTTTACATGGTAGCATAGGACTGTAAAAAAGAACTGTGCAAAACAATTTTAATAATCAAAGGGAAAATGTACAATTGTTCTGTGCCCTTTAAAAATTTTTTGTCACTGCTGGGCACTGTGGCTCATGCCTATAATTCCAGCACTTTGGGAGGCCAAGGAAGGCGGATCACAAGGTCAGGAGTTCAAGACCAGCCTGACCAACATGGTGAAACCCCATCTCTACTAAAAATACAAAAAACAATTAGCCAGACGTGGTGGCACATGCCTGTGATTCCAGCTACTTAGGAAACTGAGGGGGAAAAATCACTTGAACCTGGGAGGTGGAGGTTGCAGTGAAACAAGAGCGTGCCACTGCATTCCAGCCTGGGCAACAGAGTGAGACTCAGTCTCAAGAAAAGTTTTTTTTTTCCTCAAAACATTAAAAACTTTGATGGTTATAAATGTATAAGGAAATGGAAAAATAGTCAAACTAATTTTTACTTAGCACACTATAATTTAAAACATGGATAACAGAAATAACTACGGTGTTTTATTTATAAAAACTCTATTGAAAGTTTGGGCAGCGCTTGTCTACTTCCCATTGTATAACTTATACAGAATGAACATCTGTTCTATGCCTTGGTGAATTATCATATTCCTGTTTAAGTTTGGATCAACTGCCAATATTTTATGATTTTTACTTTCAATGTTATAAAATATGTCTTAGATTTCCTTTAATGAGAATGAACTATCTCTGAGAGTTCTTTTAATGTGAAGCATTTTATAGGCATCTGGGATATCTTTATTCTTTTCATTACAACCACTTTTCTCATTTATGCTGATAGGTTTGCCTTCACCAGTTTCTACTGGCTGCATATCTAGAGTCTCTTGAAAGGCAGCTGTGTTGACATTCCCACAGTCAGCTTTCTCTTTTATAACTCCATTTATATTTGACTTGAATTCACTGCTTGCATCTTTGGTATACTTTGATCCTTATTGGCCAATTCTCTCTTTTGATTATCCATTTTTATAAAATATAGTTTGTGTATCGCTGAGAGACAAGGAGGCAACATAGCTACACACTTTACTGTCTGTGTGAACTGTAAAACAAATATACAGTGACCAATCACCAACAGACTTGGAAAGGCGTGATGTAATTGTCACTGATTGTAATATACATCTGTTTAATTATGTTGTGATTAGTGGACGAACGTCCTGACAAATAAGTTTGTATTTTATGCAATTACTCATAGTTAATATCTGTGTTAACTGAAATTTGAACCCTGTTGTTGGGGACCTGATTATTTTATTAAATGGTGGTAATTGAAATTCATGCACAGGAATTGTGCAAACTGAGAACTGCCTTCATATCAAGGAAGACAGACTTGATGGAGGACAGGTGAGCTTCAAAATTATGGCTTACCCCAGGAGAGTTATTGGTTTTTCCCAAGAAAGAATTCCAGGGAGAGCAGGTGCTGTTAAACAGCAACTTTTTTTAAGTGACAGTGTATAGCAGCAGCTGAGGTTCTGCTTCTTGCAGAGCAGGGATACCCCATAGGCATTGTGCCCAGAGTTGTAGCTCAAAGGCAGTTCTGCACTCATATTTATAACCACTTTTTATTTTATTTATTTATTGTACTTTAGGTTCTGGGGTACATGTGCAGATCCTGCGGGATTGTTGCATAGGTACACACATAGCAATGTGGTTTGCTGTCTCCATCCCCCTGTCATCTACATCTGGCATTTCTCCTCATGTTTTCCCTCCCCCACTTCCCCACACCCCCACTGTCCCTCCCTTAGCCCCCCCGAACAGCCCCCAGTGTGGGATGCCTTCCTTCCTGTGTTCATGTGTTCTCACTGTTCAACACCCACCTATGAGTGAGAACATGCGATGTTTGATTTTCTGTTCTTGTGTCAGTTTGCTGAGAATGATGGTTTCCAGATTCATCCATGTCCCTACAAAGGACACGAACTCATCGTTTTTTATGGCTGCATAGTATTCCACGAAGTATATGTGCCACATTTTCCTTGTCCAGTCTATCGTCAGTGGGCATTTGGGTTGGTTCCAGATCTTTGCTATTGTAAACAGTGCTGCTATGAACATATGTGTGCATGTATCTTTATAATAGAATGATTTATAATCCTTTGGGTATTTACCTGGTAATGGAATTGCTGGGTCAAATGGAATTTCTATCTCTAGGTCCTTGAGGAAGCACCACACTGTCTTCCACAATGATTGGACTAGTTTACACTCCCACCAACAGTGTAAAGGTGTTCCTGTTTCTCCACATCCTCTCCAGCATCTGTTGTCTCCAGATTTTTTAATGATCGCCATTCTAACTGCCATGGGATGGTATCTCAATGTGGCTTTGATTTGCATTTCTCAAATAATCAGTGATGATGAGCATTTTTTCATATGTTTGTTGGCCTCATATATGTCTTCTTTTGAAAAGTGTCCGTTTATATCCTTCTCCCACTTTTGGATGGGTTTGTTTGTTTTTTTTTCTTGTATATCTGTTTTAGTTCTTTGTAGATTCTGGATATTAGCCCTTTGTCAGATGGATAGATTGCAAAAATTTTTTCTCATTCTGTTGTTTGCTGATTCACTCTAATGATTGTTTCTTTTACTGTACAGAAGCTCTTAAGTTTAATTCAATCCCATTTGTCAATTTTGGCTTTTGTTGCCAATGCTTTTGGTGTTTTAGTCATGAAGTCCTGACGTGTGCCTATGTCCTGAATGGTTTTGCCTAGATTTTTTCTCGGGTTTTTATGGTGTTAGGTTTTATGTTTAAGTCTTTAATGCATCTGGAGTTAATTTTAGTGTCAGGTGTCAGGAAGTGGTCCAGTTTCTGATTTCTGTATGTGGCTAGCCAGTTTTCCCAACATCATTTGTTAAACAGGGAATCCTTTCCCCATTGCCTGTTATTGTCAGGTTTGTCAAAGATCAGATGGTTGTAGATATGTGGCATTGCCTCCGAGGCCTCTGTTCTGTTCCATTGGTCTACATCTCTGTTTTGGTACCAGTACCATGCTGTTTTGATTACTGTAGTTTTCTAGTATAGTTTGAAATCAGGTAGTGTGCCTCTGGCTTTGTTCTTTTTGCTTAGGATTGTCTTGGCTATGTGGGCTCTCTTGGTTTCATATGAAGTTTAAGGTGTTTTTTTCCAGTTCTGTGAAGGTCATTGGTAGCTTGATGGGGATAGCATTAAATCTATAAATTATTTTGGGCAATATGGCCATTTTCATGATATTGATTCCTCTAACCATGAGCATGGAATGTTTCTCCATTTGTTTGTGTCCCCTCTTATTTCCTTGAGCAGTGGTTTGTAGTTCTCCTTAAAGAGGTCTTTTACATCCTTTGTTAGTTGTATTCCTAGGTATTTTATTCTCTCATAAAATGATTTGGGAAGGAGTCTCTCTTTTTGGATTGTTTGGAATTGTTTCAGAAGGAGTGGTACCAGTTCCTCTTTGTATATGTTGTAGAATTCAGCTGTGAACCTGTCTGGACCTGGACTTTTTTTGGTTGGTAGGCTATTAATTGCTGCCTCAACTTCAGCCCTTGTTATTGGTCTGTTCAAGATTTCAACTTCTTCCTGGTTTAGGCTTGGAAGGGTACAAGTGTCCGGGAATTTATCAATTTCTTCCAGGTTTACTGGCTTATGTGCATAGAGTTGGTTTTAGTAATGTCTGATTGTAGTTTGTATTTCTGTGGAGTTGGTGATAGCCCCTTTATCATTTTTTATTGCATCTATTTGATTCTTCTCCCTTTTCTTTTTTATTAATCTGGCTAATGGTCTATTTTGTTGATCTTTTCAAAAAACCAGCTCCAGGATTTATTGAGTTTTTGAAGGATTTTTGTGTGTGCCTATCTCCTTCAGTACTGCTCTGATCTTAGTTATTTCTTGTTTTCTGCTAGCTTTTGAGTTTTTTTGATCTCACTCCCCTTACTCCTTCAATTTTGATGATAGGGTGTTGATTTTAGATCCTTGCTTCTCTGATAGGCATTTATTGCTATAAATTTCCCTCTAAACATTGCTTTAAATGTGTCCCAGAGATTCTGGTACGTTGTATCTTTGTTCTCGTTGGTTTCAAAGAACATCTTTATTTCTGCCTTTGTTTCATTGTTTATCCAGTCGACATTTAGGAGCCAGTTGTTCAGTTTCCATGAAGCTGTGCAGTTCTGAGTTAGCGTCTTAATTCTGATTTCTAATTTGATTGCACTGTGGTCTGAGAGACTGTTTGTTATGATTTCTGTTCTTTTTCATTTGCTGAGCAGTGATTTATTTCCAATTATGTGGTCAATTTTAGAGTAGATGCCATGCAGTGCTGAGAAGAATATATATTCTGTGGATTTGGGGTGGAGATTTCTATGGATGTCTATTAGGCCTGCTTGGTCCAGATCTGAGTTCAAGTCCTGGATGTCCTTGTGAATTTTTTGTCTCATTGATCTGTCATATTGACAGTGAAGTGTTAAAGTCTCCCACTATTATTGTGTGGGAGTTTAAGTCTCTTTGTAGGTCTTTAAGAACTTGCTTTATGTACCTGGGTGCTCCTGTATGAGGTTCATATGTATTTAGGATGGTTAGCTCTTCCTATTGGATTGATCTTTTTAATGCCCTTCTTTGTCTCTTTTGATCTTTGTTGGTTTAAAGTCCATTTTATCAGAGACTAGGACCGCAACTCCTGCTTTTTTTGGCTCTCCATTTGCTTGGTAAATCTTCCTCCATCCCTTTATTTTGAGCCTATGTGTGTCCTTGCATGTGAGATGGGTTTCCTGAATACAGCACACCGATGGGTTTTGGTCTTCTATCCAATTTGCCAGTCTATGTCTTTTGATTGGTGCATTTAGTCCATTTACATTTAAGCTTAATATTCTTATGTGTGAATTTCATCCTGCCATTTTGATGCTAGCTGGATGTTCTGCCTGTTAGTTGACACATTTTCTTCATTATGTTGATAGTCTTTACCATTTGGTATGTTTTTGGAGTGGCTGGTACTGGTTGTTCCTTTCTACGTTTAGTGCTTCTTTCAGGAGCTCTTGTAAGGCAGGCCTGGTGGTGACAAAATCTCTCGGCAATTCTTGTCCATAAAGGATTTTCTTTCTCCTTCTCTTATGAAGCTTAGTTTGGCTGGATATGAAATTCTGGGTTGAAAGTTCTTTTCTTTAAGGATGTTGAATATTGGCCCCCACTCTCTTCTGGCTTATAGGGTTTCTGCCAAGAGATCTGCTCTGAGTCTGATGGGCTTCCCTTTGTGGGCAACCCGACCTTTCTCTCTGGCTGCACTTAGCATTTTTTCCTTCATTTCAACCCTGGTGAATCTGATAATTATGTGCCTTGGGGTTGTTCTTCTTGAGGAATATCTTTGTGGTGTTCTCTGTATTTCCTGGACTTGAATGTTGGCCTGCCTTTCTAGGTTGGGGAAGTTCTCTTGGTTAATATCCTGAAGAGTGTTTTCCAGCTTGGATTCATTCTCTCTGTCATATTCAGGTACACCTATCAAATGTAGATTAGGTCTTTTCACATTATCCCGTATTTCTTAGAGGCTTCGTTCATTTCTTTTCACTCTTTTTTCTCTATTCTTGCCTTCTCATTTTATTTCATTGAGTTGATCTTCAATCTCGGATATCCTTTCTTCTGCTTGGTTGATTTGGCTATTGAAACTTATGTATGCTTCACAAAGTTCTTGTGCTGTGTTTTTCAGCTCCATCAAGTCATTTATATTCTTCTCTAAGCTGTTTATTCTAGTTAGCATCTCATCTAACCTTTTTCTAGATTCTTAGTTTCTTTGCATTGGGTTAGCACATGTTCCTTTAGCTCTGAGAAGTTTGTTATTACCCACCTTCTGAGGCCTGTTTCTGTCAATTCATCAGATTCATTTTTCATCCATCTTTGATCCCTAGCTGGTGAGGAGTTGTGATCCCTTGGAGCAGGAGAGATGTTTTGGTTTTTGGTGTTTTCATCCTTTTTGCGCTGGTTTCTTCCCATGTTAGTGTCTTTATCTACCTGTGGTCTTTGTAGTTGGTGACTTTTGGATGGGGTTTCTGAGTAGACATCCTTCGTTGATGTTGAAGTTATTTCTTTCTGTTTCTTAGTTTTCCTTCTAACAGTCAGGTCCTTCTGCTGCAGGACTGCTGGAGGTCCACTCCAGACCCTGCTCACCTGGGGATCACTCATGGGGACTGTAAAACAGCAAGGGTTGTGGCTTGTTTCTTCCTCTGCTATCGTCATCCCAGAAGGATGTCGTCCTGAGCTCTCCTTTATGGGTGTCTCTTCGGGTAGACAGGGGTCAGGGAGCTGCTTGAGGAGACAGTCTGTCCCTTATAGGAGCTCAAGTGCTGTACTGGGATCTCCATTGTTCCATGCAGAGCTGCTGGGCAGGTACCTTTAAGTCTGCTACAGGTGAACTCATAAATGCCTCTTTTCCCAGGTGCTCTGATCTAGGAAGGTCGGCTTTATTTATAAGTTCTTGTCATGCTGCTGCCTTTTTTCACAGATGCCCTGCCCTGGACAGTCTGTCAGCAGAGGTGTTGCTGAGCTGCTGCAGGCTCTGCCCAGCTGCTGTGTGAACTGCCTCAGTAGTGGCGGACTGCCTCAGTATTGGGGGATGCCCTTCCACCCACTGAGCTGGACTATCCTGGGTCCAGCTGCACTTGCTGCAAAACTCTCAATCCAGAGTGTTTCAGATTGCTTGTTTTGTGGGGATGGTACCTGCTAAGCCAGATCACGTGGCTCCATGTCTCAGCCCCATCCTTTTCAGTGGAATAGGCGGCTTTGTCTCCCAGTCATTCCAGGCACCAGTCGAAATGGCTGCCCAGACTTGTGTGAGTTTCTGTGTGCTGACCTGGCACTGGCTGAAACCGCCACACTGAAAACTCTTGGAGCTTTTCGGCCCAGGAATCTCCTGGTCTTTGGGCAGTGAAAACTTATTTGGAAATGTGGTGAGCACTTACCCTCTGTGCTGTTCTTGCTAGGAACTGCACTCTGGAGCTGTTCCTATTCAGCCATCTTGGATCTGCAACCTACACTCACTTTTTATTATATGCAAATTAAGGTGCAGTTTATGCAAAAATTTCTAGGAAAAGGGTGGCAACTTCCAGGTGTTGAAGTTGTTGCTATGGAAAGGGGTGGTTACTTCTGGATGCTGTCAAGGCATTGGTAAACTGATATGAGGCACCGGTGGGCATGTCTTATGGAAAGCTGCTTCTGCCCCAGAGCTATTTTAGCTAGTCATCTATTTGGTCCTGTGTCCCAGCTGAGCCTCCAGAGTCAAGCCTCCTACCTCAGAATGATTTATTGTGTCAAATGCAGATTTAGCTATATTAAGGGAACTGGGGACCTTGGAGACCTTAATGAGGAGTTTCAATGGAATGAGAAGAGGAGGAAAATCTGACAGCAGTACACTTAAGAGAGAATGGGAGAGAAAAATTCTGGACCAGAGTGGAGACTACTTTTTTGGGAAGGTTTGGTACAAAGGACAACAGAGAAATGGGGTAGCAGCTGGCAGAGAAAGTGAAGTCAGGAGAAGGGTTTGTTTTATTTCACTTTTGCTTTAATTTTAACATAGAAGAAATAGCATGTTTGTATGTTAATGGGAATAATTCCATAGAGGGGAAAACATTGATAAGTGTATGAGAGAGAGGGGTGACTATCTGGAGTTTGTGAGAAGATGGGGTTTAGTACAAGTGGAGGAACTGGCTTTAGATGGAAGCATCAACCATTCACCTAGGGCAGTATTTCTTAAACTTTTGGATCTCAGGAAAACTTTATATTCTTAAAAATTATTGAGGGCCCCAGAGGATTTTTATGTGTTTATATCTATTGCTATTTAGTATATTAGAATTGTATCTGAAAATTTTTCAAATATTATTTGAAAATAATTTCATGTTAACACAAATAACATAATTTTCTGAAAAAAACTGTATTTACAAATGGTAAATATTCAGTGAGAAGAGTGCTTTACATTTTTGCAAACCTCTTAACATCTGATTTTAATAATAGAAGACAACTGGATTTTCATGTGATTTTGTGTTCTGCCTGCTGTGACAGCCTGTGTTGTGTGACCTTTGGAAAACTCCATTGTGGACTTGTGGGAAAACAAGAAATAAAAAGATAAATAATTACTAAGTATTATTACAAGAATAGTTTTGACCTCACAGACCCCCAGAGGGTCTTGGGAATCTCCACAGGTTCTGGGATTACTCTTTAAATCCTTGATGTAGGGCAACAGCCAAAAAGGCAGAAGGTGTGGGTTCAGATGCTGGTAGGTGGGTAGATATTGGGAGGCCTTAGTGATTGTTTCATGAGAATAGTGGAGTAGAAAGAATGAGGATAGAAGAAGATGTTGGAGGTTTCAGGAAAAGTTATGAAATGCTCTATTTTATTGAATATATACATATTAATAAAATGCATATAAAATAAAATTTAAAACAGCATATTTTAGCTACTACTAAGAAAGAAAAAATTGCCAAATATAATCTGTATTCATCATTAATTGAAAAATACATGTTAATTCCAGAGATGTTAAAATGTAAAAAAGAAAAATTGTCTCATTTCGTGGACATGTATTTAATCAAAAAACATTAAACCGCTGGCCAGGCGCAGTGGCTCACGCCTGTAATCCCAGCACCTTGGGAGGCCGAGGCGGGGGGATCACCTGAGGAGTTCTAGACTAGCCTGTCCAACATGACGAAACCCCATCTCTACTAAAAATACAACAACAACAAAAAAATTAGCTGGGTATGGTGGCAGGCAGCTGTAATCCCGGCTACTTGGGAGGCTGAGGCAGGAGAATCCCTTGAGCCCTGGAAGCAGAGGTTGCATGTGCCAAGATTGTGCCACTGCATTCCAGCCTGGGCAATAAGAGCAAAACCTCCGTCTCAAAGAAAAAAAAAAGTCTCAGGACTTAAAGAAATATGATAGCTGTCTAGGAAAGTGGGAGGCTGAATGGACTAGAGAAGCATAGTTTGGTGGTTGGACAGCATTAAAAGACTATTTCATATTCATAGTCATATATTTAATTCAAGTACTTCCCAAAAGTTTTTTCTGTAATTGTCCCTTGTTTATGCACATACCAGCAGATACTGGAAAACTTATTGCTGCAGCATACCACTAATTAAATCATCTTTAAAATTTTTTTTAGATTTAGTAATTTAAGTTTCTTAAAATGTAGTAATGAGGAAAATATACCACTGTGGCTCTTAGAATAAGATATCAATAAAAATAAGGAAGGAGAAATTCAAATTTTAGGTTGCCATATGGATATGGTTTGTTTGGCCCCACCAAGCCTAGGTTGCCATATGAATATGGTTTGTTTGGCCCCACCAAGCCTCATGTTGAAATCTGATCCCTAGTGTTGGAGATGGGCTTCATGGAAGGTGTCTGGATGCTGAAGGCAGATCAATTATAAATGGTTTGGTGCCATTCTCATAGGAATGAGTTCTCACTTGTAGTTCCCATGAGAACTGTTGTTGAAAAGAGCCTGGCACCACCTACTCTCTCTCTCTTTTGCCTCTTCTCTTACCATGTGATCTCTGCACATGTCTGCCCCCCTTCCCTTTCCACCATGAAGGGGAGCATCCTGACATCTTTACCAGAAGCAAATGTTGGTACCATGTTCCTTATACAGTCTGCAGAGCTCTGAGCCAAGTAAGCCTCTTTTCTTTATAAATTACCAGCCTCATTTATTTTCATAGCAACACAAATGGACTACGACATGGATTAAGAGATCCATTGCCATCCTCATTTTGATCCTCACCCTCCCGTTCTTCCCTTGTGAGGGGCCAGAGAGATGAGTTAGGGGAAATGCTTGAAGATGACATGAATCCACTGTCACACCTTCTGTGTGTCCTAGCCATTCTGCACTTAGCTCCTGACTCACCCATCTGATAAAGAATCCTGCTTTAAGGAAATACAGATACAAATATATTTAGCCACTCATTGCTAAGAGTCATAAAAGGGGATCATGAGTACTTGTCAGACCAGTACTTTTTATGTCTGGTTTTTTTTTAGGCAAGAGTCTTGCTCTGTTGCCAGGTGCCAGGCTGGAGTGCAGTGGCGCGATCTCGGCTCACTGCAACCTCCATCTCCTGGATTCAAGCAATTCTCCTGCCTCAGCCTCTTGAGTAGGTGGGACCACAGGTGCACACCACCATGTCCAGCTAATTTTTGTATTTTTTAGTAGAGATGGGGTTTCACAATGGTCTCGATCTCTTGACCTCGTTATCCACCCGCCTCGGCCTCCCAAAGTGCTGGGATTACAGGCATGAGCCACCGCGCCCGGCCTACTTTTTATGTCAATTGTCAGTTACAAGATGATGAAATATGGAGTTAGCCATTTGCTTTCTCTGGGCCAGAAAATTAGAATAATGCACAGGTAACTGAGTATTGACTTCATCTTCAAGTTGTTAAATTCTCTTTGGGTTTGGGGTCCTCACTGCAGTATTTTGAACTGAAACTTAAGGACAGCAATAAACCTACCCTCCACAGGAAATCCACATGTGTCAATAGCATAGATACATACACGTACTTGTTCATATATATTATTCTTGTTCCATTAACATGCCCATTTGTGCACTTCAGCTTCAAGAGGACCCTACTCTTTTACTAAATGTTCTTTTTAATCCTTTTCTTTTTCACTTCCAGCCACTTTTTCCGTGAGAATTTTCCAAATATTCTCATTTCCTTTTCCATTTTATTCAAGAACATGGAAGTCGTTGGTTTCAAATATGAGATCAAATAATCCAATAGGGGCTTCATCGGTGTTCTCACCCTTCATCTTAGAATATTTCTCTACTATCACTCTTATTCTCTTTATCTTTTGTCAGAGATAAGTAACTCCTCCTATTTCTTCAAATCTAATTCTTCTATTTTGTGTCTGTAACCACTTCCCTCCTGACTGCTCCAGAATCTTTATGACTTTTAATGACTGCTTCATAAATTGCTTTCTTGAAGGTCATTGATTGTTTCCAAGTATAATGGACTCTTCTCATTTAGTCATTAATTCAACAGATATTTGAGCTTATATCATATACCAGCCCTTATATTTAATGCTTAGGCAATTTTTTTTAAGTGAAGGGACAGGTAGTAAACAGTTTAGGCCTTGTGGGTCATATCGTCTTTGGGATAACTACTCAACTCTACCCTTACAGCATGAAAGCAGCTGTGACAATACATAAATGAATAGGAGTGGTTGAATTCCAAGAAAATTTTGTGTATAAAAAAATAGGCAGCAGGTTAGCTTTGGCCTGGGTGTCATAGTTTGCTGACCCCCCGGTCTAGTGTTTAGTTTTTCTGATCTACGTATAATATTGATTACTCTTTACCACCCCTCTTTTGAAACCCTCTCTTGAGTTCTGGAAGCTCAAAGTTTCTGGTAGTCCTACCTCTCTGAAAGCCTATTCTGTGTGTCTTTTTCCTACTTCTGTCTACTAGGTCCGCATTTCTCAAGGTCCTGTTTTTGGTCCTCTTGCTTGCCTTCTCTAAACTTTCTGGACGTTGCATTATCTGAGTTGCTCTCCTGACCATTCTGCTGAATCTATTTTCAACATGTCTTTGTCCATCTGAGCCACCATCACCTCTCACTTTGTACAACTAAAGATGAAGCCATTGTCATTTTCATCCTTCTAGTACACCTGCTCTTCCTTATTCCTTCTTTTTGCTTATCTCTCTCATTTTCTAAGTGGAGGACTGTGCCAGGATTCTCATGGCAAAACATTCCAAGAGTAGATAGAAAACTGTGACATCCCTCTTACCTAAGGAAGATTAGCCACTCTATAAAACACATTCACTTTTATGGAAAGTTAAGGAAAGGCATTGGAGGGCTTGGCAGAGTTTTCACCAAGCATGTTGAGACCTCCAGCCACCTCTCAGTTGGCAGTCCCTATTTAGCATAACCAGTTGGCCTCCATGTTTTCTTGTTTACCCATGTGAGCAAACCTTGCCTTGAGACTTGCAGCTCTTTTACAGAATGTGCCCTGACTTGAGCTCTGGCAATAAAGTAGAGGCTGTAACTTTAACTAGCTCGACCTTAAACAGTACCACCTGTTGCCATCTATCAGTGAATTTACTCCATCTTGCTCAAAGGCAGCAGATGCCATGGGTATTTTTCCTGCTGTATAAAGGGGAATAGGAATCTGTCTTCTTGGGGGAAAAAGAGAGTTATTGTCTCTTTCCCCAGATGATTGGATGATCACATTTTAACTTTATATGCTCCATGGCTCTAGTTCTTAGAAACACATGGAAGATTGAGGTTTGACTGCTTCCTGCCACTAAAATAGCTCCCTGGTGGTCATTCATAATTTAGTAAATAGGATTCAAATTACATTCATCAGATAAATATATTCTGCTTCTATAATGAATAATGCCAGAGAGCATTTAGATATTGGGGATGATTACAGCAACTTTTATTGTTCTTGGCTTACTACAAAAATAACACATGTCCAGAGTTTGAAATTTTAGGGAATAAAAATCTAGGTAATACAAATAGAAATAAGCAAAAATTTTTGAAAATCTTGTAACTCAGAGATAACTACTTCTAATATTTTGTTTTTAAGATGAATATAAAGTAGGAAGTTCTGTAATACTATTTTGCTGGCTTCTTTCACTTGATAGTCTATTATGAACCCCTGTGAAAAGAAATATTTTAAGGCACATATATGAAGGGACCAAGGAAAAGTTTTGCTCCTACCCCATCTTTCATCTACCTGCTTCTTACCCTCCTCTCCCCATGGGTAACTACCTCTTTCATTGATTTTTTTGAATATCTTTTCAGAGTTTCTTTAAGTAATATAAGCAACTTTGAGTATATACTCATATTCACCCACAACTTTTACAACAAAAGGTAATACTCTGTACTTGCTTTTATGTCTTGATTTTCTCACTAAAAATCTCTTTATACTCTTTCTACAGCATTGTCAGTGGCTGCATTATTATTCCATTGCTTTATCGTAGTGTAAGTTATTTAACGAAAATTCCCTATTTTTGGACATTGAGGCTATCTCAAAACAATCTTCTAGATGTATCTTTGCATACAACCCATGGTTATTTGCTTAGGATAAATTATTTTAAATTATTTGCTGGACTTCTGCTTCATCTTTCCAAATTTTTCCTGATAGGTTATTCCAATTTATAGTTTCCCCAGCAAGACTTGCCAGCAGGTAAAAGGGGAAAATAAGTTAAAAAGAGGCTATTTGCAACAGTGAACTTAAAACATATTATACACAAGAAAAATAAATGCAGAAAAGCAATGGTAGATTGATAGTTCTCAAGTCAAGGAAGGAGAGGAATTCAGTTAGAAGTGACTGGGCATAATTGAGAGAATGTTGGAACTGAAGTGAGGTGTGAGTACTAGTCTTGCTGCTGACCTGGAATTTCAGATCAGTCACTAGGGTGTTCAAGTGTGTTTTCTCATCTCTGAAAGAGGGAAAAATGCTTACTGAGTTTATTTGGCCCATTTTGTTCTAAAAGGATTTATGAAGATGAAACATGAGGGAATCTTTAAACTTTAAAATTTTTAATTTTATAACTATACCTTCATGTTCAGAGGAAATAAAATTGAGCCTCTACTTATTGTGGTTGTGTTTTAAAGGCTAAGACCTCTGTCTTCCCAATGTTCTGTGTTACTAATCTCTCTTAATTTCAGTAAATGCTAAGCCCAAACTTCTCACTCTACCTCACAGAGCAATCTCTTAGCTTCCATAAATAAACTTTTACAGAATTCAGTGTGAATTGGAGAGGGAATAATATTAAAACTATAAAAAGTCAATTCTTGGCTGCAGATCTATATCTATATCTATCTATCATATAATTTTAGTTTTAGATGAGGAAACATTCATCTGCAGCAGCAGTAAGACACAATGATGTGATTCCCACAGAAACCAAATTTGGCATGGTGCTGGTATTAGATTTGCCTCCTTGCAGTGCAGTGATTAGCAGATGGCAGGAAAGGAGGCTGAGCAAGAAGGGAGGAAATTCAAAACCTGCCCCCAGTCAGGCCTTCCTGATGTGGAGGTCAGCTATCAGCCTGTGGGCAAGTGTTCAGATATTGGTCAGCTCAATCTCAATGCTGTGATTAGAAGCTTCCCTGATTTCATTAAGGAAGAACTTTGGTCACTAAGATGAGATTGGTTAAGAACAAGTACTGTGTGCGGTCATTTCCTTCCTTTCTCTACAGCAAGCAAACTGAAAAGGATCCAGGCGTGCAGGAACTGGAAGCATTAATAGACACAATCCAGAAGCAACTGAAAGATCACTCATGCAAAGACAACATTCGCGAAGCATTTCAAATTTGTGACAAGGAAGCTTCAGGATATGTGGACAGAGAAATGTTCTTTAAAATCTGTGAATCACTTAACATCCCAATAGATGACTCCTTGGTTAAGGAGGTCAGTATGGATTACTCTTTTGAGTTGATTGCAGAGGCTAAGCGCTGATCATTCTTTCCTGAAGGCAATTGTATGTGTATTTCACTATAACTGGGACAGATAGAGGATGTTCAAATCAGATCCCCTATTCTGTCCTGATTAGGTATTGCCCATTGATTCTAGCATTGGCGTTCTTTTCTGTTTGCTGTTAGGGTATCTCTTTAAGTGGGCCTGGGGCTGGACAACACAGACTGGTTAGTAGACCAACATGTCAGGACTGAAGGAGGGCAACAGAGATGATCCAAGAGGGGCAGCTTCCAAGGGAAGACTCAAAGATAAGTTGATTGAGCAGACTCTTGGAAGCCTTTGATACCTTTCGTCTAGCTAATACCTGATACACTGGCCCATCAGTAGGGTTAGCATGGAAGAGGGCATGACCACTGCAGGAGGGCTGTGGCATCTGTCAATAGTGGCAGCATGGCTAGCAGCAGATGGAGAAAGGGCATGGAAGTTTTCTTCCTTGAATTTTCATAAGTGAGTTGAAGGGGAGCTTTTATGCCTTTTCTTCATTGTAAACCCTTGAGCCAGGGTTCTCTCGCGCAGAACGAAGTCAGAACAGAGTCTCCCTGAGAAATGCCGAGGACTGTGGCTTATCATCATTGAGACATTCTTACTAAGAATATTGAGGTTCTATAGACTTTTTAAAGATCTTTTAGCCGAAGAAGTGTTCAGAATTTAAGAGTCATTTAGGAAAGGGTTTGATTTAGGGCTAGTGACTAGGTTGGAGATGAGGATTTTTCATAGATAGAAACATGAGAAGGCTTTCCGTGCCGGTAGCGCTCACGCAAAAATGGTCAACGTTCCTAAAACCCACCGGACTTCCTGTAAGAAGTGTGGCAAGCACCAACCCCACAAAGTGACACAGTACAAGAAGGGCAAAGATTCTCTGTATGCCCAGGGAAAGCGGCGTTATGACAGAAAGCAGAGTGGCTATGGTGGGCAAACTAAGCCGATTTTCCGGAAAAAGGCTAAGACTACAAAGAAGATTGTGCTGAGGCTCGAGTGCGTTGAGCCCAACTGCAGATCTAAGAGAATGCTGGCTATTAAAAGATGCAAACATTTTGAACTGGGAGGAGATAAGAAGAGAAAGGGCCAAGTGATCCAGTTCTAAGTGTCATCTTTTATGAAGACAATAAAACCTTGAGTTTATGTTCAAAAAAAAAAAAAGAAACATGAGAAGGAAGTGAGTAGAGGAGGGCAGATAGAAGGATATTTGTTCATGTGGCCCAAACACACATTTAGCTCCCCAAATTTTAGGTTGACAGCATGCCCAACTTTTGATTTTCAATTTATTCCTACTGTCTGATGTGGGAACTGACACGGGAGAGACGGCTGGCAGTCATTGGCAAGTGGAGCAGGGAAGTGGGGGTGAGACAGATTTGCACACGTCTTATAAAAAGAACCACAGAAAATAAGTGTGTTACCAGTCACAGTTGAGTTTCAAGGGACACAGAGTGGGCAGATTCTTCCATTAGGCTGTGGTAACAAGAGCCTGCTGTTTAAAATGTCTTACTCCTCATGAGCTAAGTGGACGAAGTCTTTTATTTGAATATAAAAACAACTAAAAGTGCTTTTATAAATATGGATGTTAGTCCTGAAATCTTGGGAAGGTCATTTACTCTATCCAGCCTTGGTTTCATCAAGTGTAAGATGGGGATAATGTCTGTCCTACCTGCCAGGTTCACAGGATCATTTCAGGATCAACCGTGGATATAAACATTCTGAACCAATTTACAAAGGCTGGGGATCATTATGTATAAGTGCACTCTGCAGTTGAGCTGAGGAAGCCCTGCAGAGCTGTCTCACCTATACTCTTTGCTCTCTCTGCAGTTAATCAGGATGTGCTCTCATGGAGAAGGCAAGATTAACTACTATAACTTTGTTCGTGCTTTCTCAAACTGACCTGCTGATGAGAAAATGCAAGACAATTTTTTGATGTTGGTACTGTGCTTTGAAATATACCTTGTACTCTTCACAGAGGCATTTACAGAGTTCCTGAAATTTTATTTCTTGTTTGGTTCTTATTGCGCTACTACTGAAGTCGAAATTAAATTACATCTAATAGGATCTAAGATTGGTGCCTTATTTAGGGTGATAAGGGTATAGCGATGTCTAATTTTGTGTGTCAACTTGGCCACAGGAGGCCCAAATGTTTTTTTTTTAAAAAAATATTTTTAATCTTTTTTAGAGATGGGATCTCACTCTGTCATCCAGGCTGGATTGTGGTATCACTATCTTAGCTCTATGACGTTTCAGACTCCTGGGCTCAAGTGATCCTCCCACTTCAGCCTCCCCAGTAGCTGTGCAACAGGCTTAAGCCACCATGGCCAGCTGATTTTTAAAATTGTTCTGTAGGGACAAGGTCTGACTATGTTGCCTAAGCTAGTCTCAAACTCATGACCTTCAGGAATTCTCCCACCTCAGCCTCAATAAGTGCTGGGATTATAAGCATGAGCCACTGTGCCCAGCCTCAGATTTTTCATTATTCTGGGGGTTTCTGTGAAGGTATTTTTGGATGAGGTAAACATTTGAATCAGAAGACTAAGTAAAACAGATTGTCCTCTCTAACGTGGGTGGGCCTCCTCCAATCATTTGAAGACATGAGTAAGAATAAAAAGGCTGACCTTCCCCCAGGTAAGAGAATTCCTCCTGCCTGACTGGCTTCAAATTGGGACATCAGCCTCTTCCTGCCTTCAGACACAAATGGAAACATCAACTGTTGGTCTAGAGCCTGCTGGCCTTCAGACTGGACCTAAACCATCAGGTCTCCTGGGTCTTAAGTCTTTGGATTCAGTCTAGAATTATACCTTTAGCTCTTTGGGTCTCCAGCTTGCCAATTTACCCTGCACATCTTGGGACTTGTAAGCCTTCATATTTGTTTGAACAATTTCTTATAATAATTCTACCCCTCTCTATCTATCTATATACACACACACACACATGCACATTTATATGTATATGTGTGTGTGTATATATAGTATGTATATATGTATGTGTATAGTATGTATATACATATATATGTATACATACATCCTATTGGTTCTGTTTCCCTGGATAACCCAGACTAATTCAGATGTAGAATGATCAAGAGCAGAAGGAATGTTAGAATCTCTAGAAGCATCATCTGGGATGTTGGAATCAGTATATAATATCACTGTTGCTGCTAGTCGGTGGCCCCACCACCACCCATCTGCCCACCCTGATACTGTAGGGAAATATACCACCTGTTTTTCAAACTGTGGTTCTAGGCCCATTAGACTTGCATTTTTTTTTTAAAAAAATAGAATATAATAGAAATTTTCTGGTCTACCTAGCAGGTTATGTATTTTTTCCTTTTTTTCTTTTTGAGACCAAGTCTCGCTCTGTCACCCAGGCTGGAATGCAATGGTGTGATCTCAGCTCGCTGCAACCTCTGCCTCCCGGGTTCAAGTGATTCTCCTGCCTCAGACTCCCAAGTAGCTGGAACTACAGGCACACACCACCATGCCCAGCTATTTTTTTGTATTTTTAGTAGAGACGGGGTTTCACCATGTTGGTCAGGCTTGTCTCAAACTCCTGATCTCAAGTGATCCACCCACCTCAGTCTGCCAAAGTGCTGGGATTACAGGTGTAAACCACCATGCCTGGCCTATTTTTTCATGAAACTTCTGTTTCAAATGAGAGTGTATTTACTGGATCATGATGTAAAATGTATTTCTTGGTGAGGCTTGTAGTAAAAAATAAAAAGATTTGGCCAGGCACAGTTGCTCACACCTGTAATCCCAGCACTTTGGGAGCAGAGCCAGGTGTATCAGTGAAGGTCAGGAGGTTGAGACCAGCCTGGCCAACATGGTGAAACCCCATCTCTACTAAAAATACAAAAATTAGCCAGTTATGGTGGTGTGTGCCTGTAATCCCAGCCACTCAGGAGGCTGAGATGGGAGAATTACTTAAACCTAGAGGCAGAGGTTGCAGTGAGCCAAGATCACACCACTGCACTCCATCCAGCCTGGGTGACAGAGCGAGACTCCAAAAAAAGAAAAAAAGAAAAAGATTAGGGGCTGGGCGCGGTGGCTCACGCCTGTAATCCCAGCACTTTGGGAGGCTGAGGCAGGTGGATTACGAGGTCAAGAGATCGAGACCATCCTGGTCAACATGGTGAAACCCCGTCTCTACTAAAAATACAAAAAATTAGCTGGGCATGGTGGCACGTGCCTGTAATCCCAGCTACTCAGGAGGCTGAGGCAGGAGAATTGCCTGAACCCAGGAGGCGGAGGTTGCGGTGAGCCGAGATCACGCCATTGTACTCTAGCCTGGGCAACAAGAGTGAAACTCCATCTCAAAAAAAAAAAAAAGATTAGAAAAATACTGCTTTCAGAGAGTCTGGCTTTGAGATAGGGGGGAAAGACTAGCAGCAGTTACTGTTCTCTAGTGAGCTCTGACTGGCTTTTTAGAATTAGGGCTGCTCTTTGGTTGAAGTCAGCCACTAAGTTCATCCTTAAACGTGCCATCTCACATTTTCCCAAGCCACCCAAAATGTGGTATGAATGAGGGAAGAGTTATATAGAATTCAGAATGCTTTCCCCACTGAGAACTTCTAGGCAACTTCCCTTGGTGTTTCCTTCACTAATGAGCTAAGCCACTTGCGACCAGCTTATTGAAAGGGCTGTGAATGTATTATGTTGACTCCTTTTCTGTTCCAGGCTATCATCTTGGGAATAACCCATGCTTTGTTTTGTTTCACCCTCAGGCACTCGTAACTATTTGAATCAGTATCTCACTTTCAAGTACAGATGCTCCTCTACTCACAGTGGGGTTATGTCTCAATAAACTCGCATAAGTAAAAAAAATCACAACTTGAAAATGCACTCAATACCCCTGATAAGCCTGTTGTAAGGAGGAAAATAAGTTGAACTGTTGAAAGTTGGGGACTATCTGTATTTTAGAAGTTTTTTTAGTCTAAAAATCACTGAGCTCTATCCTGCCTGGCCCAGTTCAGTCCTTCCCCAGGCTTAGAAGTATATGTATACAGGGGTGTATGTGCATATGGGGGTGGTGATAGTGGGTTTCTTCTTCCTCCCTTCTTTCTGTCTTCTGTTCCCTTTGTTCCTATTCAGCCATGCTGTTGTTTTTAGCCCTTGCAGGCTCTGGGAAAAGTTAAGGGGTAGAAACCAGAGAAAAAGGGCAAAGTCTTATTTCTGTGGCTAGTAATGTCATAATGTGGGGCCAGATCTCTGAGTGACACGTGCCCAAAGGCTGACTCTTTCTCCCAGAGTACCTTTTTTCTCTTTTGGAATTCTGGGGGTACATGTGTAGGTTTGTTATGTGGGTATATTGCACCTAGGTAGTGAGCAGAGTGACCAGTAGGTAGTTTTTCCGCACGCACTCCTCCTTCCCAACCCTCTCTGGTAGTCCCCAGCGTCTGTTGTTCCCATTGTTACGTCTATGTGGATTCAGTGTTTAGCTCCCACTTATAAGTAAGCACATGCAATATTTGGTTTTCTGTTCCTGCATCAATTCACGTTAGGATAATGGCCTCCAGCTGCATCCATGTTGCTGCAAAATACATGATTTCATTGTTTTTATGGCTGCATAGTATTCCATGGTATATATATACCACATGTACAACATCTAATCCACCACTGATGGGCACATAGTTTGATTCCATGTCCTTTGCTTAGAGCACCCTGTTTTGGGGAGTTCTTAGAACTCTTTCCAACTGGAAACTGCCCAGTGCACTACTCTCACATGCAGTCCACCTAGTCCGTAGCTGACCACCCCAGCTCTAATGGTATGTTCTCCAAGGCTCCTTTTGTTCTTCCCGTGGGGCCCTTTCAGGCTGACACATCTTCCAGGGTGTGCGCTCTCGCCGTGTTCTCACCCAGATGGCTCTCTTGGCTGTGTAGTTAGGTAGCTTAATACCTTTCCTTTAGACTGTTTCAGGGGAGAAACAGGCACCCCAAATCTTGTGCTCTCCAAACTCCAGGGGACAGACACATGTCAAACCCTGAGTCTTTTAAAGTACTCCCTCAATTAGCTTGCAGACCTAAGGCATTCTGACAGCCCCTTTCAAGAAGCCTGCACTTTCTGATATTTTCCCCATCACTCTTGCCTCCTGTGGTAGAGGAGCTTCGGGCTCCTCCTCAGCAAATCATTCATGGATCTGCATTAAATCTGCAACATATGGAAATACTTGCCAATTTCTGTCCTCAGCTTTGGGTCTCAGCCAAAATAGAGATTTAGGAAAGTCTCATTTAGGATCCTCTAGCCTGCTTTCGGTTGTTTTGTTTTTGTGTTTTTTAGAGACAGGGTCTTACTCTCTTGCCAGACTGGAATGCAGTGGTGTGACCGTAGCTCACTGGAGCCTCAAACTCCTGGGCTCAAGCAATCCTCCTGCCTCAGCCTTCTGAGTAGCCAGGCCTCTAGGCCCTTAATAATTTTAAAAGATTTTTTTTTGTAGAGAAGCAGTCCTGCTGTGTTGCCCAGGCTGGTCCTGATCTCTAGCCCTCAAGTGATCCTCCATTCTTGGCCTCTGAAAGTGCTGTGATTACAGGCATGAGCCACTCTGCCCAGCCATTGAAATCCCAGTGCTCATTTACCCTCAGTTCTAACCACTCATCTCTTCTTTTAATGTCTTTTCCACTAAGTAAAATAAACAGATTATCATTCTATTGAATATAATGAGGCCCAATATGAAAATGTCAGCCCCACAGTATCTGTTAGAAGTGTCTCAGAAGGGCTGGGCACAGTGGCTCACACCTGTAATTCCAACACTTTGGAAGACTGAGGCAGGCAGATTACGAGGTCAGGAGTTTGAGACCAGCCACAGTGAAACCCCATCTCTACTAAAAGATACAAAAATTAGCTGGGCATGGTGGCACGTGCCTGTAATCCTAGCTATTCAGGAGGCTGAGGCAGAAGAATCACTTCAATCCGGGAGGTGGAGGTTGCAGTGAGCTAAATTTGCACCCTGGCCTGGGCAACAGAGTGAAACTCCTTCTCAAAAAAAAAAAAAAAGTGTCTCAGAGGGAACTTTCTTCAATAAAGTTGGCACTATCCACATACACTCCTTAAGTTTGCTGTCCACTTCTTGCGTGGCATCTCCTTTCATTTACGTAAGATTGAGAAGCTCAGATCTAACAGCACCATCACAAGGTATAAAAGCGATTTCGTGAAAGACCAAAGCCAGCAGGTCATTTCTGTGGTGTCCCCACACTCACTGCTTACCTGGTTAGTTTACACAAAGCGGCAAGTGTAGGAACCACAAATGTCAGAGCAAATCACTTTTCCTTCTAAAATCCTGAATGGCAGTGCAGCCATTAGATGTCACTAATTACGTTGTGCCACAGTCACAGCTGGCAGGCATCTTGGAGTGTCAGGTTCAGGTGATGGAAGAGAGCTGAGCATTAGCTTGTAGCAAGCAATACTGTAGGAAGCAGAAAGATCATTGCTTCAGATTGGCCACCAGGGAGTTGAAAGACTCTAATACACACACACACACCAGAATTAAGATTAGCACTGGTAGCTGAAGCTATCAAGTCTAACCGAAGGCTTTGTCTAAGATTGCTTATAAGAAAACTGCTTTGTGGGTAAGCATGGGCTGTGAGTTAGCCACCACTCAGAAACCTGGGTCTGTACCTTGTCTGCACCACCAGGGGGCCTTGAAGATACCATCGAATTAAGGTGTATCAAATCCATATCTATAGGCTTTAAGGGTATTTGGGATGAATTGTCTCCAGAGAATCAAGGGTGACTTGGGTAAATGACTTCTCAATATGCTGCTGGCCCATAAGTTCATTTTAAAAAGCCAATTTGAGTGTTTTATATATACAATGAACTTAGCAGTCTCTCTAAGTCTCTCACCACTGCTCTCCACAAAACATGAAACCCTTTTGATACAGATGAGCAAAAAGCCTCAGAAATGTTAACTGCTTGAGTTCACCTAGCTTCTTACAGAGCAGGACCCAAGTCTGCAAGGAAGCTTGCCATGCAGCAGAACCACTCACCTTCACCTCAAGCAAACGTTTCTTCTTTAATTCTCACATCCCATGGGTGTCCTCAGCTAACTGCCACCTGTAATTGCACTAATCTTTTGAAATCTCTCCAGAGATGGTTCTGGTAAACACAGCAGCCATGTAAGTGACACTAGTGATCCCCACTGCCCGCCATTATTGCTAATAATGTAGATATCTTCTGGTCAGCACCAACATACCCGTTGGCTTTCACACAAATGAAACCCCATTTCCTCCAAGCTAAATAACATCATAGTATAGTAGGCGTCAAGGACAATATGCTTGCTTCTGGAGCGTCCTACCCACAAACCCCATGTTAAGGAAACACCTTTTCCAGGTTTTACCATTATGGATTCAAATAAAAATGACACTTATTACTATCCAGCACTTGATATAACACTTTCTCTCCATTCTTAATTCGAATTCCCTAATTCATATCACTACAATGGACAAATATGGGTCAAGCTATATAAGAAATGACTAATATAGTGAAAAATATTAGACGTGAGGGCTAAAACTCATACAAACTCATTTAAGCAAATGTAAACATTCACGTAAAAGCATGTCAAGGAAATTATGAGACAATTATTCCAATAATTCTCTGCCTTTTATTGTTATTTCAGAAAATATTTGATCACTTGTTTCAAAATGTACATTTTAAAAATCCATACAAAACTGTAATTTGTTTTAAAACCAGACAGAAACCGTGGAAAAATGATTTTGAAAAAAAGTTCACCAAAAGTAAAAAGACACCCCTCCCCCCAACCCTTTTCCATGAAAGCATAAATACGCCAGGTACAAATTTTCCTTGAGTTCCTTGCTGAAATTTGGTCCATATGAACAGGCTAGAGTAGAAAACAGAGAGACAGTTTGTCCACATTTGCATTATCAGTTGCTCAGGGCACCAGCAGCCTTAGTTCATCCTTCAGATGTTTTTTTAAAACAGAGGAACTGAAAAGTGAGGTTTACAGTCTCATCACATGACCACTCAAATCTGCACCCAAGGAAACCATGGTATTGTATTTACTGTCACAGCCAGAGCCTATCAGGTGAACAGGGCTACTCACCTGTGGCTGTTGCTTGGCAAAATATCCTTTCTTTCCCCATGAACAAGAAGCTCTGGAATGCTTTTAGGCAGAGTGACGGTGATGTCATGGGCACCACAACAGATCTTATTCCTGGACAATGACTTGAGCCCCATCATGAGGATGGTTTTTTCCTCTTCAACAGATTTTTAAAATAATAGACTTCTAAGATGATGCTACATGTTCCACGAGAGTGCCACAGAAACCCACCTAGGATCACGAGAATGACAGCAACAAAAGGAAAGCAACTACTATTTCTTCTGTAAGGGATGTTGACTACCCCTCCCACGGGTCCCATTTCTCCCCCAGTTGCAGGGCGTTTTAAGGGACAGAAAGGCTGTGGAAAGGACCACTGGCTGGGAGAGTTATTGCACAACCCGGAAGAGCGAGAAAAAGGTGGGCAGGCAATAGGATTGCTGCGACTAACACAAGGTAACACTGAATTAAGAGCTCGAACAGTTCTGCAATAGACATGTATGTGTTAGCACTTGAGACTGGGAAGTAAAAGTAAACACCTTTATCATATAAACTTTGGATTGAATGGGAAGCGAAACAGACTAAGAGGTTATGGTAAGTGTGCCTTTAAAAAAAAATCTAGGGGTGGGGAAAATAATGGAGAAGCGGAGTGGCAGGGCTTGCTATGTGGGGCCAGAGGGGAGTTTTCAAGGTGGGAGCTGGAA
Source organism: Callithrix jacchus (assembly GCF_049354715.1). Lineage (NCBI taxonomy): Eukaryota > Metazoa > Chordata > Mammalia > Primates > Cebidae > Callithrix > Callithrix jacchus. The sequence continues at coordinate 60,855,773 of NC_133505.1, forward strand.
GCTCTGGGCTTCCCTTAATAGGTATGCTTGTGGTTGGGCCACCTCACTGACTTCCACAGCCACCCAGCTGGGCCAGAAGAGAACTGACAAGGAAGAAACCAAAACAAAACAGAGAACACACCACAGACCCTAATGCTGGGCAGCAACTTTGAAACATGAGGCGAAACTGTCACAATCTGTGTCCCTTTTATATTTAAGTCTACTGAGGTATGGTGTCCTTGGCTGCTTGTGACAAACAGCCCTAGAGCCCTGGCAGCTAGGGGCTGGCCACAGAGTACAAGTGAAAACCACACAGCAAAGTAAGGCACTTATTCACACACACACACACACACACACACACACACACACACACACACACACACAATCTGCTTGGGACCAAAACTCTTCAGGGTTGCCGAGCATGGAAGGCTCCCAGGAGGGTACAAATCCCAGCCCTCTTCATGGCTCTGCTCATCCAGGGAACTCAGTATGAGTGAGGCAGCTCTAACTGGTCTTCAGCCTTTGCGAGGTGGAGCTAATACTCATGGGAGAAGTGGGGCAGTGAGAAGGTGGTAAAGTCTTCCTCACTGGGACGACCTTGGGCTGGAGTGGGATCTTATCTAGGTTTTCCAGTCATCTGACAACAACTAATCCTCCAATAATCCCTAGAGTCTATTCCTGAGGAAAAGAGCCATTAGCTCGGAAGGCAGAGGGAGGAAGACCACCCCACTGTCGTGATTCACAAGCTTTCATTGCTCCTTGTTAGAGGACAGAGGCTTTAGAACATCAAGAATTGAAGTCTGTGCACTGGTGCCAGAGGCCCTTAGGCGAGAAAATTAGTTATGTGCAGACCTTCCAGCTCTCATTTCAGGCCTAGGAAATACCAGCTAGGAAGGCTGAAGCACACAAAGGAAATCCAAGCTGAGGCCTTCTCTAGGAACAAGGGGGTCGGCAACCCACTTCTGATTAAAGCATCCACGGAAGATTTTCGTTGTGGAATCTTGGGATTCTTTCACCCAACCTCTTATTAGCTGCTTAGGAAAAAAGGTCAAGGGGTAGGGAAGGAGGTCCTAAAAGAGACCCCAGAAACACATACCCACACCAAGCTTCAGGAATTCTTAGGGTCCCAGGGTTTCCGGTCAAGAGAAGCATCTGTGAAGGTGGCCAGGGCAGAGGTGTCTACTGGAGTTTCTTAAATGTTGGGAAATTATGCCTTGGGGCATGGACAGACAAGTGTCTCGGCAACCATTTTGGTCCGGGTCCAGACACACACAGGATTAGAATTGAATTGAAAGGGAGGACAGTAGCTCCACTCCTGGCTCAGCCTGCTCCCCTTTCGCCCAGAACCATCCCCTGCCTTCAAAAGGAGCACATGCAATTTATTAATAGTGCAGCTATCAAAGCCCAGATGGTAAAAATAACTCCCATCATTGCACCTCCAAGGAGGGGGAACCAGCAGCACGGATCCTTGGTCCACCAGCGCCACCTCCCTGTCCTCCCACTGCGTCTGTTGGCTTCCCCACAAATGTAAGCTATCCAGGGCTGTTGAGAGGCCACAATTGCTGAGGTAGGTTACGTCTTTTCTCCTGCTCTTAGTGCATGGTGCTGCGCTCTCAAGCTTGGAGGTGTCTGGCAGAGCCTTCACAGATGGCTTGGCACTTTGGGTCAGGAGAGAATGCATAAAACTGAAGAAAAAGCCAAAGTGGCCAAAATTAGAACAAGCTAGCCCAACAAGCTCATAGGATGAAGTGGAATTATTTCAGCTCTGACAACACAGTTTGTGTCAATCTGCCAGACTTGGCTCTGCTATGAAATAAACACGGCAGGGAGGCTGGTGGGGAGGGGGTGACAAAGCAACCTACAACTACCTTCTAATCAGCCCCCCAGCAAACATCCCTGAAGCCCAGGCTGGCAAGATGCCAGCCCCACTCATGGTCTCAGTTTTTTTGTTTTACATAAAATAAACCCTAAATACACTGAGGAAGAGAGCCTAAGTTGACCCTGGCCACTGGGCTGGTGGTACCACATCCAAGGCATGATACACTGGGAGCACGGGGAGCTTCCAAGAGACAGGGGACATGAAGTTGTGGCGTCTCTGGCATGCAAGTGTCTGGGACAGAGCAACGGAAACCTACATGCACGAGAATGAAGGTTACTTGATGGCAAGACTTCAGCTGCTCTGCTCACCACTACCTCACCAGCATCTGGCACAACCAAGCATGCCACACATATTTGTTGAAGGCACAACTCAAAAGTTTAACCTGGGCTCATTTGAAAGAGGCTTCCTGCATGTGAAAAGCCCTTCCAATGACACCGCCTGGAGAGCATGCAGGATGGGTGTTCTAGGCTAATGGGGGAAGAAGGTGGGTTTAGGAGGCTGCTGGCTGAACACTCCATTTGCAGTTCCCAGGCAAGGTGGGGAGGCTGAACTCAGTTACAGCCTAGGTCAGGGCTGTTTGACTGAAATGGTTAAGGGATCCCAGATCAGGTCTGCTGTGTTGATACCAAACTGCCCTTCTACCCATGGTTCTGCTGAGCAGCCCAGAGAAATGTCAGGAAAGGAGATGGAGAAATGAGAAATGTGTATTTTCAAACACACTGTCTCACTTCCTAAAGGTAATCAAAAGCAACCATAGGTAGTTCTTCCCATTTCTGCAACCTTATCGTGGAGAGAGATGAAGGTCTCCAATGATGGTAGGAAACAAATCCTTCAGTTACTGGGAAGTGAAAATTTATCTGTGATGTAAATGACTTGGAGAAGAGGAGTTGCTTTGATGAAGAGACCCATTTCTCCTTTTCTGAATAAAATCCAAGGTTTGGTTTCTACTGTAAGGTCAGAAAGGATCAGTATACCAAATGACACTACTATTCCTGCACCTACCAAAAACGACTGCACTTCGTCTCAGGACAGAGTTCAGAGGTTCTTAATTAGGACCTTTTTGTTTTGTTTTCTTTTGTTTTAGGAGTTTCACTCTTGTTGCTCAGGCTGCAGTGCAATGGTGCAACATCCGCCTCTCAGGTTCAAGTGATTCTCCTGCCTCAGCCTCCTCAGTGGCTAGGATTACAGATGTCCACCACCACGCCCGGCTAATTTTTTGTATTTTTAGTAGAGACAGGGTTTCATCATGTTGGCCAGGCTGGTGTTGAACTCCTGACCTCAGTGATCCACCTGCGTTAGACTCCCAAAGTGCTGGGATTACAGGCATGAGCCACCACGCCTGGCCTTAATTGGGAACTTTTTAAAGCTGAACGCCCCTTCTAAAAGTCCTCACAAGGCACCATAAGGACTTGGAGGCCTTGTCTGTAGGTGGAGGGGAGAGGAAAGAATCTGTGAGAGAAGGGGCCAGAAAGCCACCTATTATCTACCCAGAGAGTGATTCTCAGTCAGTCATGGTTTCATGCAGTCTAAAATGCTGTAGCTGTGCTCAACAAATGACAATTCCAAAGAACACTCAACAAGGGCGGCCAGATGGACAGTGGTCCAGGTGACCCTCCCTGGACATCAAGGGACCAGCATGGGGCTGAAGCCCTTGAGGCTTAGTGTTTCTGCAGCTAGAGATGAAGTCAAGGTAGTAAGTTTGGCCCCTAACAGGGCTGGCTGGCTCTGCAGGTGAGGACCAGCATATCTCAGGCAGGTTTGTGAACTGCTGTTTGGTTTGGTTTTGAATGCTTGTGAATGGCTGAAAAAGCAACGGCAGCTGGGACTGCTGGAAAAAGGCCTAGGTCGACTCCTCCATGGGTTCTGCCACCATTACCTTTCTGGAAGAGCCTGCTGCGCAGTTTGCTCTGCTCTGGCTCTAAGCAGTGGGAAGACTCGTCCTCCTTCAGCACCTCCCCCACACAACGACAGCAGGCTGGCTTCCAATCCGCAGTCAGCCACTGGTAAGCGCTCGAGGCACGGGACCCAACTGAGTTCACACCATCCTTCTGGATTGAGTTGTCACGTCCCAAAGCCAAATGCCTTGGCATATACAACGAGCAGTGGCTGCTGTGCCTCAAGATGGTACATGCAGGACTGGAATCAGCTATCTCGCCAGTTAATCAGCACCAAGGAAACTATGATCCGAGAGGGCCGCTCTCGCTTCTTCTTGCCCATCCACATGCGGACCACCGAGGGCCTGCTACCGGCCCCGGGCTTCTGACCGGCAAGTCCTTGGGGACCGACAGACAGGACTGCAATCTTAGCTCCCCTCCCATTGTAAAAATGAGACAGAAAAATGGCAAGATAAGGTGAAATTAGGAAGTAAAAAGAAAAAGCAGCATCCATGAGGGAAGAGACAGGCAAGCAGAAAGATGACAGCCATGAGAACCTGGGCTTCTGGAAAAGCCAGCACAGGACAGGAGTGAGGACAGGAGGTGGCCTGAGGGGAGAAAGAGAAAGCTTTTTGGCTTTATTGAAAATGGTTTCTGGAAGAAGAGAAAGCCAAGAAGAAAGAAAGAGAAACCCCCCACTGAAAGACAGGTTTTGGCTGTTTGAGACGGAACATCACAGGCAGGAAGGAGGAGGGAGGGAGGGGGCCTGGGCTCCTCACGCCCTGCTGGGCCCCCACCAAGAGGATTCCTGTTCTTAGCACTTTGGCCTTAGGGAGACTTGAGTTTCTTAGTCCGTGGGGAGGTTCCGTTCTCTGCCTTCACCACTCCATTTTCATGGTAACCTGGGAAGTGGAGAGAGACAAGCATACATGGTATTTCTGCTGGAACTAAGGCAGGAGAGGGGAGGGTGGGGCCAGGCCAAGGAAGGGGCCCAGGCAGCCCTGCTGCTACATGTGGATATACCAAAGGGGTGCTGGGCTGCAGCCGAACCCAGCAGACGGAAGCCAGCAGACAGCTCCCAGGACGATCCTGTCTTCCCCAGGGCCCTGGACAAGTGGCCTTGTTTGAGAGGCTTGGTCTCTGATGACTGCCCTTTTAGCAGGAGGGGCCTGGGATGACACACAGTAACTCGGCAACAGCAAGAGGCCAGCCAGCCCAAGCCTGAAACCGGGGCTAGATACTCGCCGGAATCACTTAGATGCTGTCCCAGTCCCACTGTCCTCAGTTCCTCTTAGGCTCCTGCAAGGTGTCAGCCCATTTCCAATTCAGCAAGAACTCCCAGAGCAGTGGCAACAGAAGGGAGGGAGACGAGAGGTTGCAGGAACAAGGCCTCGGGAGGATGCCTGACACTGCTCTGGCAGAAAAACTGTGCTCTTTCTATTGTTCAAAATACCTCTATGCGCCTGCTCAAAGTCAGAGGTACTAGCTGCAGTCTTATGCTCCGTGCCTCCCCCACCAGCCAGGCCTGACTCTGTGACACACCCAGCTGCGCGCGTGTCTGGTTCAAACACATAACACATGAACCTTTGCCAAGCAGGTGGCCGCCTGGAGAAAAGCAGGTGAGTCAGAAAGCAGAGCCTGGTGCAGACAGGCCCCCAGGCTGGGCAGAACGTGCAGGGCTGGCAGGGCCTGGAGACCTGCTGAAGGTGGGTGATGACTGGAGTGTGTGCAGGGCCAAAGAAGTGGGTGTCCCACCCCTGCCCCCCACCTAGCACTGTGTCACTGTGAGTCACTCCGGGAGACAGGAGGAACCAGCAAGTTGGGAGGCAGGGGCAGGCTGAGATGTACAACAAAAGGGCAGGTGAGGACATAGCCACTGTCCGGCACTGAGAATGGGCGGCAGCAGCAGCAGCACTTGGCTGGGGTCCAGAAGCCACCCTGAGGACACGCTTCCTGCCAGAGTTCCCCACCCAGCCACTGCCCTGCCCCACAGTGGCCAGGGCTCCCAGCCTAGTTAGGGCTAGCCCCACCCACAGTCTGTCCCTGGCCCATGCCCAGCCACGTGCTAGTCCAGGAGCTAGGAGCCCCAGCCCTGAGGAAGGAGAAGCTGGCAGGACTGGTCTGGGGAGCGCCCAAGAAGCCCATCGCCTTGGCTCCTCCTACCCATCCCAGACAGACTTCCCTGGCTCTGCTCTCTGCCAAGGGCCCTGGCACTCACCAGATTCCCTCTTGATGAGCCTGGCTGGTACTCTGGGTGTAGCAGGGACTCTCCGCTTTGTACTCTGCTCATTCCAGTATTCCCGCCAGTGCCGCAGCTGGGAGTGGATGAAGCGCCACATGAGCCAGGCCTGGGCGGCACACACCAGCAGCAGCACGCAGAGCCTGCAGCAGGGCAGAGGGGTGGGCTTAGGCTGGGGCTTGGGCTCACAGCCTTGGTGCTAGGTAGTACGGGGGAGAACCAGGGCCGGAGGCCCTGCAGTTCCCATGGCTCATCACCTCCACCTTCACCACCGGCCCTCTCCAATACTGCCACTATCACCAGGAAGAGTGTGTGCTTCCGTCAGTCTCTGATCCAGCAGACGTCACATGTGTCAGGGAGAAGGGAAGGAAGCGGTGATGGACGTACAGCCAGCTCTACAATCACACTACTCACATGCTGCGGGAGGGCTCTGTGTGTCTCTTTTGCACCCATCACACAGAACAAAACTAATATAAGCTCCACAAATATTGGTAGAATTCAAATGAATTTCTGGAAGAGTGGCTTCTCATTTAGCATGTCACTTAAAAGTGGGACAACCCTGGACAAATCAATCTCCTGGGCCTAGGGGCTCTGAGAAACAGTGGTTTCCTCACTGCCTTCTCATGGGTACTGAAGGCCACTGGTCAAGCCACTGAGCACATGGTTTTAGCACCCACACAGAAGAATAGGAGAATGGTATCAACTGAGAGACTGGGTGTCATGCCTCTATGTGCCACGAAGTGCCAGACAAGTGTAAGGGATTCCTATTTGGACTGCAGTCTGAGCAAACCAGGGCCGGGGGGGGAGATGGTTTGGATGGAAACAGAAGCTGCTATCTCTTCTCCCCTCAGGCCTGATATCCAGAGATTTCCAGCTAAATAACAGCATGTGGGAGACTAAAGGGTCTGCTGCCTCCAGACCTTCTGCAGAGGCTGTGCCAAGTTCAGGAGGCCCCTTGTGGTACTCAGGAAGCCCTGGCTTATCACCTTGGACTTCTGCCCAACTCACCTGCAAAACAAAGTGTTGAAGTTCCCTTTCTCGGGGTCAAATGCCTGGTTTTCCATGCGAGCCAGTCCAAAGCCAATGGCCAGCACGGCAAGGGTGAGGATGAAGAGGCGGGTAACCCCAAAAACAGCAGCCCAGGCACTGAACCTGCTCACAGAGGCAGAAGAGGGATATCAGTCTTTAGAGCCCTTGAAGGAACCTTCACCCTCTTCTCCAGAAGAGACTCTGAGTGGAAAGAGGATTCAAGGGTGGCTGGGGAAAGTGCTTGAGGGATGAGATATATTCCAGAAAAAAAACATGAGGGCACCGCCTGCAGGTAAGCAGGCAGTGTGCACCCAGGGAAGAACCCTCCAACCATCCAGGCCTCAGGGGGAAGCCCTGCCCAAGCCTCTGAGCAGACCAGCCTGCAGCAGCCCCACTTACAGTTTCTCATTGTTTTCATCTGCAAAGTAGAAGAGTCGAGCCATGTGGAAGAGGAACTCAGTTGAGTACTGCAGCAGCAGCAAGATGAGACCCAGGCGGCTCAGGCTGGGGGGAAAAAGACTAGCCTTACATTCCCGCCAAGAGGTCGCGTGGAGCAGAGGCCGTCGCATCTTGGCTCAGGCTGTCCCGTGCTGGCTGGGCTCTGTTTTCCACTCACTCCCACTTTCCCCGGATGGCTCTGCCCCATCCTTTAGGATTCAGTTCCGCTGTCACACCTTTAAGACGTTTTTCCTAATACCAATCCCCTGGCCATTCAGCTGTCCTGTCTCGGTCAGATGCCCTTGCCTGCTCCCACAGCAACCCTAGCACAGCCCTTCACAGTGCTCAGCACCTTGCACTCATCCCCTAGGCTGGAACCAAGTACATAAAAGGTGCGCAGAACACGTTTGCTGAGCTCTGAGTATAAAAATATAAAGTGTTCTTGTCTGACTTTCCATTGTCCAAGTCTTCAGAGCTCCAAGGTACATAGAGAAGCAGAAAGTGCTCCTTCTGTGTGGTCCTGTTTGTACATTCTCCCCGGTCCTTGCTACTGCTATGGTGACAGTGCATACTGACTTCTTAGACCCATTATGCATGTGACATACGAGCATCCAACACAAGGGCAAAGCTGGCATCACCAGACAGCCTTCAGCCCTCAAAGACCCATCCAGGAACGGATGCTGCCACAGGCCTCCAGAGACAGGAGGAAGAGTTTGAGAGCTCCCTCCCCGCCTGAATCTTACTAATCCAAGTCAGTCATTCGTACAGGATGCCTGCTACAACGACCTAGGAGACAACGTGCCTTGGGATTCCAAGCACCTCGGCAAAAAGTTCCAGACAGTGAGCTGTCTGAGTGCCACTCTAAGTGCCAGCCTAGAGAAAGTGCAGGGTGTTCTCCTTTACTGCATGGATAAAGCTCAAAAAAAGTCCAAATTGTCAATGACATAGCTTAATAACATCAGTATCATTCTTTTGATAAAAGAGGCTCTCAAGAACATTATAGCAACTCTTTCTGCTTCTAGAACAACCAAGGGAGACCTAGTCTCCATCTCATTACAAATCAAAAGGAAGGGAATTCCAGGGCTACGCGCTTTAGCAGTGTTTGTGCTGGACGCCATGAGGCAAGAGCATAGCTTTGGGAGGCCTTCAAGCTGCAAAGCCATGGTTCTAAGGCCAACATCCATTGGAAGTCTTCCTGGCTTTCTCTGTTGAGGGTCTTATTCTGGGTTGCAGAGCAGATGATACATACCATGTTATGGGGCTTATTACACTGAACTGTCCTTACCTATGTCTATGACTGTCTCTTCAGGCTAGAATGAACCACTGAAGATAAAGAATGTTTCATGATCATCTTTGTATTGCCAAGTCTTAGCGTGTTGCTAGGCACAGAGAGGGTGTCGATAAATGCCTGATAATTATATGACTGTGTGGATAGATGCATGGACATAAAAGGGCAACGCAATCTGGCTGGCTCCATGGTCTCACTCACTTTAAGAGGTATGCTCCAGCTATGTGCACCAGATACAGGCAAATATACTGGAGCTGGCGGGGAATTTCCTCCTGGAAACAAGAGAAGCATATGGTAAATTTGCTAATGCCCCAACTGAAGATTGAAAAAATTGAGCAGGGGGAGTGGAGGGGGATGAGAGAGGGACAGGCTCCTCTCGGCTACTTTAACACACACTCCCATGTCCCACCAGTCCCACCAGTCCCACAAGTCCCATGAGTCCCACAGTCCCACTGCCTCAGCCTGCTGAAATTCCAAGGGTAGTCAGGTCCATTCCCAATTTCAGCAGCCTTGGGTCTAGTGTCAGAAGGCAAGGTTTAGATTGAGAAAGAAGAGACAGGGACTGGGGAAGAAGGCTCTTGGAAATAATTCAGAGGGAAATTATAAAAAGCAAAAATAAAAACTATAGAAATGGCAAAGACCTCTCCTTTGACATCCAGAAGATCAGAGTTGGGTTTCCTCCAAAGTCATATGTCTGGTGGAAGAGGCAGGCAAGAAACTGACACTGGTGGCCAACACCCATGGGGGTCTACATGGGGCTTCTCCAAGAGCTGACTCAGTATGCTGCTCACCCCCAACATATTCCTATCACCACCCAACACTCCACACTTCTGGAGGAAAGGGAGGCACCACTGGGAATAGCAGGAGAGGAGTGGTGAATGAATGGTCTCCAAGAAGGGGGAGAAGTGAGCACTCACCTTCCGTACCTTCTGGAAGTATAGTTCAGGAAGTGCGTGCAGCCAGTAGGCCAGCTGGCATAGGTAGAAAAACTTCACCTGGAAGCTGGAGACAAGGGGGCAAGTCACACGGGCAGGATAGAGAAAAGTATCCCTGCAGGCGCTGGCCAAGCATGGTAGGGAAAAGCATGGGCCAAGATTCTGCCTGTAAGGAGCTGGTCCAGGAGCAACGGAGTGAGGCTGGAGACCGCTGCCTCCTGAGCCTGGGACCCTGCCTTCTCTGCTGGCCCATGCCCTTGTTCCACATACAAGACCACTAAAAGGGACACGGAAAGTCCACGGAAAGAAACAAACATGATTAAAAAAGCATAGAGAAGGAGGAATCCTTCAGCCTTGAAAAGGGAGATTACAAAGCACTGTTGATGGAGACGAGGACCAACAAATACACTGAACAACGAACGGCTCTAAGTAGCAAGGGAAAGTTCTAACTCAGCCCTACATCCTTTGCTATTGTTGCTCTTAAAGGTCTCAGGAAAGGCAGCTGGGCATCGTGGCTCATGCCTGTAATCCCAGCACTTTGGGAGGCCGAGGCGGGTAGACCACCTGAAGTCAGGAGTTTGAGACCAGCCTGGCCAACATGGTGAAACCCCGTCTCTACTAAAAATACAAAATTTAGCTGAGCATGGTGGCACATGCCTGTAGTCCCAGCTACTTGGGACGCTGAGGCAGGAGAATAGCTTAAACCCGGGAAGGGGTGGTTGCAGTGAGCTGAGATTGCACCACTGCACTCCAGCCTGGGCAACAAGAGCAAAACTCCGTCTCAAAAACAAACAAAATGATCTCCGGAAAGGCAAAGGATGGCTTCCTGAGGGAGACAGGCCCAGGTATTGCCCTCGGGGTAAACTGCTCTCTTGGCAGCATCTTAAGAGGCAGAGGATGCTGGCTCTGATGGAGCACCAGCCATAGCAGGCCAGAAGGAAAGATGCTCTGTGGATGTCAGGGGGCGTTATGGAGGGAGACGGTCCACTTCTCTATCTGTCTTGTGCAGTTGAGACACCTCCGTGATGGGAGCCAGCACAGATGGTCTTTCATCTGGGATTCTCCGGTCAAGCATGCTGAGAAGCAGCGGCTTCCAAACAAGTCTATCATCCACAATAGGCTCAGGGCATGATCTGCTCGTCAGGTCAGCAGGGCCTATGGTGTTCTGGCCACACTCTGGGACGGGAAGGCAGTGGGCCTGCTCGCTCCTCCCTGGGGCTGAGTCACAAGAATACTCACGGGAGGTGCACATGCGGGTAGTCCTCCCAGAGGCTTCTTGGGTTTGTTAAGTAGCCTTCCTGCAGTGGGTGAGAAGAGATACCATTTAGAGATATGGACATGAGACCTGCTGGGGCCCTGGGCCTGGTCCAGGGGTAGGGGATGCATCCAGCCCCCACTTGACAGAAAGAGGAAGGAACAGGAAATGTGAAAACAGAGAACTTCTCTGTGTGGGACCCCTGGTGCTTGGCTGGCTTCTTTATTGTGGAAGCTGGAGTAGGAAGGGCTGTGTTCTGAGGTCTAAAGACCTGCATCTGAAGATGAGTCTGACAAGCTAATGAGTCTCCCTACACCACAGCTGGCTCATCTGCAAAATTAAATAGAAATACCCATCCTCACAAAATTATTGTTGGAAATGAATGGGATAGTTTATGTGCCAGGGTCTAGCCCTGTGCCTGGCATGCAGGCGCTCAGGAAATGCCTCTATAATGAATAAGCAAATCCAGAATCGCCAGAATCGCCGCCCACTGGAAACATGAAGAGTCTACTTGGGCTTTTCACATCCCACTGAATAAAAAGCATGGCAGGACCCTGCAGGTCTCACCACGCAGCTGACCTCGACATCCACCACACTGTCACTACTGCCAGTTGTTTTCATTACTCTTGCAAGCCCCTTCGCACTAGGGCCTTTTCTTGCCCATCTTTAGAATTCTAACATCTAGCCCAGCACCTTATATGGGGTGAAGGAGGTACATGAAAACATCCCATCACAAAACATCTAGAAACACTAGATGAAGTCTAATGAATATTCTTTTAAATGCCAAACTGAGCTCACAATAAGAAAGGGAAACCCTCTGGGACCCAAAGGGAGAGGGAGGCTAAAAGGCAGAGCAGTAAGGTGACACTGTAGCAGCCCAGAAGGCACTACTCACAGGGCCAGGGTTTTTGTGCTCATGTGAGAACAGAAGATGGTGCTTTAGAAGGTGGAACCTGAGACCCTTGTATAAGATCAGGCCCACTGTAAGGCCACAACCTCAGAGAAAGGAAAGACTAGAAAGTGTTTGCTGACCAACACAGGGAAATGAAGATGTCTGCTCAGCCCATACTCAAGGTGAAAACAAAACCATTTATTCTAAAAATCTGCAACCTCAGGCTCACTCTGAGTTTGGAGTTGAAATATACCACCTGTGTGATCCAAAAGCCACCAAGCTAAGAAATTAGTATTAATAGTGTGGTGGACCAGCAATACCCTAGGGACATACCCTCATCCAAGGATCTCAGGATTCCCACAGATAAAACCTTGGTAAAGATGAATTTATAATCGAAGATTACAAAACACAGGAAGAAACAATCTACCACAAGCAAGAGTCAGCTGACACTACAGTAGTGCAGCTGCTTGAATAAATGATGAATGCTTTACACAATTTCTCTCTTCTGAAGGGCTCTTATTTGTCACACAGAGAAGGCAGAGCAGGTTACATTAGGATAACCTCATTTTAGAAACAGGTAAATGAAGAAACAGATAGGAAGGATCTCCTGAAATGAGAGAGTTTTTCAGTAGCACAGCTGAAATCTGAGTTGGGCCATGAATCTTCTGGTCTAATAACTTCAGGCTAGGTTGCTTCAGTAAATCAGAAAATAAACTGAGCTGCTGGTTTTGATGAGAAGGCTGGGAATCTCAAATGTTCACACTGGGATTAAGGGCAGAGGTTGTGCAGTGTTCAGAATGAGGCCAATAGGGTTGAGTAAGAAGCATTCTAGGTTATTGTCCATTAGGATCTTTAGTTGTATTTCCAAGTGAGGGCTGATCCAACCACCTTTGAGTCACTGAATGCCCTTTGATCTATCAGTATGTCTTTCAGGTAAAGTCCATAGCCCTAATCCCACAAACTTGGGCCTCCATGAGCACAATAACCTAATTGATAGGTCCAATCACTTGTCTACTACTATACTCATAGTCACCTGGATTAGAAGGAAATGATCTTACCTTGAACTTGCACGGGCTCACTTCTCACTACCACTGCCCTCCTTTCTCCTCCCTGGGTCACGCGCAGATTGAGGAATAAAAGTGGAAGAATCGAGGCACTCAGGAGATGCCATGCGTGGCGGTGGTGACAGTTGCGAGCTCTTTCAAACACACTGCCTCTATCATCTCCACCCACCCTCTCTGTCACGCACACGCCTGCCTTCGTCAGCTCTCCTGCCCTAGGCTACCTCATTCCAGTGACATCAGAGAGGTGAGAATGTCTCTTCCTAAAGAAAGCAGCAATGTACTTAACAGGAAAAATGGTACTTCTGAAACTGAGGTGGGAGAGAAAGTTTTGCCAAAAAAAAAAAAAAAAAAAAAAGGACTTGCCAATAAATGCAGCACTGAGAGCAATGTAAAGCCCAGACAATCTCGTGATTTTAAACAGAAACACCCTTGGCTTGGCCTCTTACTTAGAGATAGAGAGGTCAGAACTTTGAAGCCGACAAGCAAAGAAACTCCCCCAGAAAAATATTGCCTGCTGGTGAATGTCCAGTCCACTGGGACTGGAGGAGGAAAGGGGTCGGGGGAGGAGAGCAGTGGGAGCCAGAGGAAAAATGACTCACTGCTCTGAGAACAGCCTTTTCCAGACCTCTGTCCAGGCAGCTGTCTGAGGGAGGACTGGGGCTAGGGCACCCTCCAAGCTTAGCCACACAAAGCACCTGAGTCCACAGGGGGCCGAGTGTGACCCAATAAGACCTGAAACCCACCCCAAATCCCATTCATGGATAGGCCTCAGTGGATGGTCTGGAGAGGCTTTCCAAACTTTGTTCTCTTTTGATTCTACAAGTCCACTCATGAGCTAAGCAAAGCCTCAACAAGGTGGAGAAATTCCTCTTATTTCCCCAGCAGCCTTCCTTTTGGGAGATGAACAAACAGAACCACAAAAAGAGCAGAATTCAGACACAGCACAGGCAAGTGCTATGCAGATTCAGACATATCTTATACTACTTGACCATCCGAAAAACCATGCTCTAAAAATCTGCTCTAAAGCAACTAGTCTGTTAGTAGAAACCAGTCCTGGTACAAGCACCAGTGTTAAGAACGTTCCCTCTACTTGGTCTAATATGAAGTCCGTTATGACAAGAAGTCAGACAGGGAAGACCAAACACCAGCCCATTCTGCTTTCTCCAGTGGAGTGTTATTTTCTTTTTTTCCCTGAACAATGAATAGTCAAGCAAAGGTAGATTAAAAGTTAAAGGCTGACATTCCAGTAAAATTATTGGTGGTCCAGCCACACTCCCACTGTTCTACTTCTATATAGGCAGAGAAATGTTTCAAACACCAAAATAATACTGTTATTTCTGGTGGGAAGAATTTGCTTTTGTGAACTTCTCTATATTGTTCAGTTTTTAAAAAATAATAATTTATGGTATTTATTAAAACAATCAATTCATTACTTAAAAAAATGTTGAAGGCTAGAGAGAGAAGATGTATTTGCAGTTCATTCACTCATTCTCACAGCCAACATTTAGTGGACACTTAGTATGTCCTAGGCACCGTACCAGGGATACAGTAGTGAGCATGGTGCCTGCTAGCAAGCAACTCAGAATGCAGTGGGAGAAACAGAGGATACACAAACAAGAAAAGCACCAGCACAGTGCAGAAAATGCAAATTGGTGGGGGGGTTCTCTAAGGAGATGGTATTCAGGCAGAGACTTGGATGGCAAGAAGGAGTTGGCCATAAGATGGCAGGGGATGGAGCCCTTGAGCAGAGAAACCACCAGTGCAAAACCCAGGAGGCAGAACAGCCAGGAGTGTTAGGGCAGAGGAGACAAAAGGGGGGTTGTAGACAGTGAGATGAGACCAGCAAGGCTGGCAAGGCCCAGATCACATGAGTGGGGAGGAAAAAATAATTTCACTGAAAGTGTGATGGGGGCTTTAACCACAGAAATATATGGTTTTATTCCTGTTTTAAAAGATCCAGGTCAGGTGCCTGTAATCCCAGCAGTTTGGGAGGCCGAGGTGGGTGGATCACGAGGTCAGGAGTTCCAGACCAGCCTGGCCAACATGGTGAAACCCCATCTCTACTAAAAAAAAAACAAAATTAGTCAGGTGTGTTGGCAGGTGCCTGTAATCCCAGCTACTTGGGAGGCTGAGGCAGGAAAATCACTTCAAACCAGAAGGCAGAGGTTGCAGTGAGCTGAGATCATACCACTGTACTCCAGCCTGGTGAGAGCACAACTCCATCTCAAAAAAAGAAAAAAGATCCATCTGGCTGATCAGAAAATGGATTGGGGTGGGAGAGCCTTTCACACCCTGGTACAAGAGTAGAAACAATCTGCTTCTAGAAAAAAGATATTCAGTGTCCAGGCAAGAGATGATGGTGGCTTGGACTATACACATCAAGGTTTCTCAACCATGGCACTATGAACACTGGGAGCCAGATAATTCTTTGCTGTGGAGGCTGTCCTGTCCATTAAAGGCTATACCATAGCATCCTGGCCTCCGCCCACTAGATACTAGCAGCAGATTGCCAGATGTCCCCTGCAGGCCCAAATCTTCCCTAGTCAAGGGTCACTAGACTAGGGGTAGCAGCAAAAGCAGCAGACAGTCTCAATGTGTCTGGGAGGCAGAGCTGGCAGGAACTGCTGATGAAATGAGAGTGACAGAAAGAAGAGTCATGAAAAAATTTGCAGCGTAACAGAAAAATATGATTAAAAAAACAAGCTGTTTTTATGACTTTTACAGAACTACCTCTCTTCTTCTTCAATCACGTTCCTACCAGGAAGCAGGGTTCCGAGGGAGGAGGGCAAGGAGTTGAACGTTGTTAGGAAGAGTCCAGTTGGGGGTCACCAGAGCTTTCCATGGTCCCCTGGTCTCCATGCCTATTGAATATGTTGAGTGGGGAACTGGCTCTCCCCAGAATAAAAGACTGCCATGTGCCTCCCAAGAAAAGCCTATGTGCTCTCAAACTAATTGGCATCATGTTCAAGTCCTTGAAGAACAGCAAAGATAGAGCGGTTGAGCCTTTCACACCCTGGAAGAAGTGTTAAGCAACTTGGCTCCAGCCTCCAAATCTGGTCGCCACGTGTCACAGCTAGGGTGGAATGTCTGGGGGCGAAGTTGAAAGGATAAAAGTGATTCAGAGATGAGGCAATGCTTCCCCTGAACAGCGGTTAAACATCTTTGGTATTTTGAGGCTGCTCTGCTTCAAAGCAGCTTAGGTCTCTAGAGGTGGGCATGAACTGAATGTCAAGGGACTGGGCGTGGTCTGAAACCCAGAAGTATAGGGACTTATGTGCACAGCACCAACAGCAGGGATGCACTATTCAGACAGTGTCCATCTGCCCCAGGGACTGTGAAACAGAGTAGCCTTGCCTGAGAGGACAGAAGTCTTGGGCCCCTCATTTAAAATTCCTAGTGTTCTGCTTAGGAACGCTGTTCTGTGATGAAATGATAATAGGAATAAAAACAATGTACAAAAGGACATGTTGACTCCAGCTTTGAGTAAGAATTCAACATTCAGCTCCAGAGACAGAGTTCCTCGTGATGGCAGGGCCCATCACTCTCACTGAAAGAAGAGGAAGAAGGTGAGAGATCTGGGGAAGGCCGGAAAGGAAATCTTACAGAGGTCACAGAGTTGATGAATTTTCCAAGACCCAGGCATGGATTTCTCAGGGGGCCAGGTTACAGGAAGGTAGAGCTCCAGGTGGAGGTGGGTACCAACTCAACACTTCCTAGCAGGACAGGCAGAGTCTTGTTACAGCAAACTCCAAAGGACCATCCACATTCCTTTCTATGAGGGAACTTGCTGTATCAAAAGTCGCTTGAAATAAGAGTCCTATTATGTAGAAAGGAGGGGTAGATAAATTGTCTGGTCCTACAGGCATTTGTTGCAACGGCATTGACTCTCACAGCATTTGATGAGCTGACAGGGTAAGGCTGGCCTCATTTATAGAAGGCCAACATAGTAACGCAAAGGGTAATCTGGGCTTGGAACTCTACCTCCAACTCCAAGCTATCCTTGCTGCTTCAAAACCACAGAACCCCAGGCATACTGCAAAATTTGAGCTTGGAACTCTTCAATCTATAACATGGGCATCAGAATGAACATAAAATATATCTTATGGGGCAGTAGTTGTAGAAGGGCCTTGTAAAACAATACAGTGTTATATAGTTCCATGGTATCATCACTGTAATGTTGTATAATAATTATAACAAGTGGTGACTGTTGAACAAGATGACTCTCTCCAGTTATAAAATGGCATCTATACCATCTGGTCTCTCTCTGCAACACCATGAGGATGCAAACACGGTTTCAGTTCTAAGAAGCTAAGAAGGTTCTAAGAAACTTGCTCCCCTTAACAGAAAAAGAAAAGGAGTAAGGGGTCCTTTGCAGTCATTTGATGAACGATCCCAGAGCTGGAACCGCCCGTTGGTCTGAGCTCTCCCCCTGCAGCAGTCCTGAGAATGGCTCACCGTCACCACCACGTAGAAGCACCAAATCACTGAGGTGAGATGAAAGACGACCAGCTGTCCAGATTCATTGAACTTGCTGTGTTTGACCTTGGAGAGATGAAGCCGTTTGCTGATTTTCTAAAGAATAAAGAAAACCCCTCATATTAACATACAAATGTATCCATATTGGGCAGGTTTCAAACTCCTGTTTTCTTCCCACAAAAGGGTTGAACATCATTAGAAGTCTGCAGCTGGCCATAATCCAAGTTATCTGGTGTAAGCCTACTGTGTGCATACAGTGCCTGGTCTAAGGCAAGCATTTTGAGAAAGTGGCAAGATGAGTGTCTCTAGTCTACATGTAAACGAAACATCCCCGATTACTCTATGTGCGACAGACCCATAAGGACAGCATCTCCACACAGCTTTCTCTCTGTGTAATAAATACTGCTGTCCCATGTGCTGATTAAAGGAGGGTATGAGAGGGACCAGAAACCAAAGTGTGAGGGAAGCCCATGCAATAGGCCCAACCAATGCAAGCAAGTTGGAGGATGAACAGGTGCAGAGCTGTGGTTTCTCCAAGGCCACGTCCTCCACCCCAAGGCACCTCCCCAGCTTCTGATTTCAGAATCCAGACATGTCACTTACATCTAAAATGTACTCCTGAACCACAGCGTGCAAGATGATGGTGATGAAGATGTAGAACAAGATTGTGACCAGGTCCTTAGGGCCATAGTGGTAGTGTACGGTCTCACTGTCTGTGGAGGTAATAAAAGTCCCATCAGCATCCCTGAGGGAAGGAAATACTCCAGGACCCAAAACTGAAATGAGATGGGAAGCAAAATGTGCCATCACATGCTACCCATTTGCTATAACTCCAGACTCGGAAGAAGGTTTCTGCCCCAGAATCCTACCCACCCTCTGGTCTTAGCCCTTGGAAGCACCAATGGAGGCAGCTAAGGAGAACCAAGTGCATGGCTGTATCGTGATAGTAGTATCTCCTGAGTCTGAGCATCAGAGCACAGTGGTTAGGAGCCAGGATTGGAGATCACCAATCTCCATCACTACCTCTATCACTCTCTGTGTGGCTGTGGATAAAGGATTAACCTCTTTCAGTCTCAATTTGCTCCCCTGTAAAATGGGACTATGGTTAATGCTTTCCAAGAAAGCACAGCATGAGGGCTAAATGTGGACTCAGAAGCTGGACTCCTGAGTTTGTACTGCAGCTCTGTCCTGTGTGACCCAGGGGTATCTCCATGTGTGATCTTTCCATGCCTCATTTTTCTCATCTGAAAAGTGAGGGTAACATTTCCTGCACAGTAGGGTTATTGTGAGAATTAAATGAATTAATAAATGTGAAGTACTCCGAACAGTATCTGGCACATAGTAAATGCTATATATGTACTTGCTATTATTTTTGTTGTTGGGCTATTGTAAGGATCAAATGAGATAATTTGCTGACAACACTGCCAACAATTTACAGTAAGTCTGCAATAAATGGTGGCCTATTAAAATATGATTTAATGGTAATAAATTAGACAGCATCCCAGATATAGAAATCTAGTGAAACTCTGCTATTGCAGCCTGTGGACAGAGGAGAATCCACATCCTTGCTCCAGTCAGTGGGCAGCAGGCTGCAGGGCTGTGAGCCTGGTGGCCATGTGCCTGGGTCTGGGCTGCTCTCTACAACCCCCACCCCCCGCAGGCAAATGGCTGCTCTCCAGCTGTGCTCCGTTCGCTCTGAGTCACACACACATGAGTCATCTCACTGCTGGGATGCATTTACCAGAAGGTAGGCCAGGCTCAGTTTGTTTCAGGGTGGCCAGGGAACAAAGTCAAGCTGATTGGGTCACTCTGGGAGTCCACCCTAACCTCAGCCACCCTGGACTGGCAGAATGTAACAGTGGACAGTGGTGAGGGGGTGGGGGGAGGTGGCGAGAACAGAGAGAACATGATCTTTGAAATCAGACAAACTTTCCTTTTTTCCTCTCCCTCTTCCTTTCCACAAAGACCTACTCTATGAGAGGCACTGAGCTAACTGTTGAAACATAGAGATAAAAGACACAACCCCTGGTTGCAAAATATACAGTGCAACAGGGAGACTAACAGACAGATGTACCCTACAGGCAGGCAGTGCTCCCAAGAGGTAGACACAGTAGGCAAGGGCCCCCCGCTCTGGCTAGGATGGAGGAGGTGGGTAACTGTTCACTGGTCAGAGTGAACAGAACAGCACTGGAACTCAGGGACAGGCAAGGGAGGCTGGTGGGGGGCATCCTAGCCAGAGAAAGCAGTGTCCACAAAGAATACAGGGACTGCGGCTGGAGTGCTGGGGGCAGAGGGGAGGTCACTGTGGCAACTGACGGGCTGCTGTGCATGGCCTGTGTGCCATGTGACAGGGTGTGGACTTTATCCTGAAGCCAACATGGAAACATCGAAGAATTCAAATTAAACAGGAAAATGATGACATTTGCATTTTGGAACATTTACTTTGGCAGCAGTGAACATGCCTGAAGGTAAGAACACCAGTTAGAAAGTGGTTCCTGTGATCCAGGTAAGAAACCACAGGTCCTGAATCAAGGCAGTAGAAGAGAGAGGAAGGGAGAAGGAGGGCTGTCAGGGAGAGAGAACTGATGAGGCTTGGCAGCTGATGACCGAAGGGCTGGGATCCAGCATGGGGAGTCAGGCATTGAAGATCCGAGGAGAAGACATGGAGATGAAGGAGAGGAGACTCACAGCCCAGCCTCTCCACTCTACCATGTGTGAAGCCAGGATTACATTTTCCCTGCCTTCTTCATAAAGAGACCAATTAGGTGGCCGCATATTTTGAAATTATAAAATAACTAAACACAGTTTCATCATCAAGATCCTTACTGGGCAAAATGGGATTTATACTCAACCGAACAAACAGTCCAAAAATCAGTGAAACAGTACCTGACAAGACCTTAGATTATCCATTTTAAAGCCCTTTAAGAGGGTTGCCTGCCATTCTTGATCCCAAATACTAGGGTTCCAAAGAGATGTGACCATAGTCCGAAATCCTTCTTGAAACTAGAATGAATGTAGAAATAAACACAGACTTGTGTTCCCCTGCCGTTGACAGCTGCAGACATGCATCCTCATTGGCTGACAAAACACGCACAGGGCTCCACGCTGGGCGCTGGGAGATGGCAGTGAGCAACATGGGCACAGCCACTGCCCTCCTGGAGCTTAGTGGGGACACACCAAATCCTCATACACTTAAACACCAGCAGCCAAAGAACTGTAACTCAACCACAAAAAACAAACAAATTCAAAAAGGGGCAAAGTTCTTGAAGAGACATTTCTCCAAAGAAGAAATACAGATGGCCAAAAAGGACCACTGGTATAAAAGATACTCAATGCCACTCATCATTAGGAAAATGCAAATCAAAACCACAAGGTTATCTCCTCACACCCATTAGTTTGGCTACAAAAATAGGGGGGAAAAACAGAAAACAACAAGTGTTGGTGAGGATGTGGAGAAATTGGAAACCTTGTACATTGCTGGTGGGAATGTAAAACGGTATAGCCACTACAGAAAACAGTATAGTGATTCTTCAGAACATCACAAATAGCATTACCACATAATTCAGCAATTCCACTTCTAGGTGTCGGGGTAATTGAAGGCTGGATTTCAATAAAATATTTGCATATCCATGTCCATAGCAGCATTATGTACAACAGCCAAAAGGGTGGAAGCAACGCAGGTGTCCATGGATTGATGAATGAATAAACAACATGTGCTGTACACATACAGAGGAATCTGATTCAGCCTTTAAAAAAAGGAAATTCTGACACATGCTACAACAAAGATGGACCTCAAGGACATAAGACTAAGTTAAATAAGTCAGTCACAAAAGAACAAATACTGCATGATTTGACTTACATAGGAGTTACCTAGACTAGTCAAATTCAGAGACAGAAAGTAGAATGGTGGTTACCAATGGCTAGGAGTGAGAGGAATGGGAAGGTTATTTAAGGGGCATAGAGTTTGCTTTGCAAGATGAAAAGAGTTCTGAAGATTGGTTGTAAAACAACGTGAATGTACTTAACACTATTAAATTGTACACTTAAAAATGGTTAAGACGATATGTTTTATGTTATTTTACAATTTAAAAAACAACAACAAAAACCTTGTAGCCAGGTGTGCCAATGCTCTGAAATGGACTGAAGGCTGGGGGTGTGGAGCAAAAGGCTGGGGAACTGCAGAGGTGGGAGATCAGGAAGGACCCCTTAGAGGTCAGCGCAAGACATGTGGATTGTACCCTAAAGGAATGAAAGCTAAATCCTATGAAGGATTTGAGTCACCCGTTCATAGAGACCTCTCTTCTGACCACAGGGAGAATGGGTTAGAGTGGCAAGGCTGGAAGCCAGGAGAGCAGTCAGGAGGCACCCATGGGAATCCCAGGCGGAGCAATGGGGGAAAAGACGTGCACCAGATAGATTTGGTGATGGAATCGAAAGAACAGAATCGAAAGAACCAGCTAACAGGCTGGCTATAAGAACTGATTCTCAAGTCCCTTCTGGAACGGTATCTATATTCTGTAGCCTCTTTCATGGTTTTAAAATTCTGCAACATGCATTGTCTTTTCTGATCATCGTAACTATCTCATGAGATAAGCAAGGAAAGTGAATGAGGAAACAGAGTTCACAGAGTTAAGAGACACAGTCCATTTCTTGGGTTTCCTCATTCCTAGAATCCTAGCCCAGTTATCAAATGCCACCTCAAAGTCAACACAGCCCCCATCCCACCCCATCACAGCTCCATTTCTGGTAATATGCCATTCTTCTGACCTCTTATTCCTACAATCATAAGAAACAGCTTCATATACAAATACTCAAAAGCTATCCTCACACAAATTATCTCCATGGCTTCCTTCCTTATCTGCTATCTTCCTACTTTTTGTTTTGTTTTTGAGACAGGTTCTTGCTCTGTCACCCAGGCTGGAATGCAGTGGCGAAATCTTGGCTCATTGCAACCTCCGCCTCCTAAGTTCAAGTGATTCTCTTGCCTCAGCCTCCCAAGTAGCTGGGATTACAGCCATGGGCCACCATGTCAATCTAATTTTTTATTTTTGTATTTTTAGTAGAGATGGGGTTTTGCCATGTTGGCCAGGCTGGTCTCGAACTCCTAACCTCAGGTGACCCACATGCCTCGGCCTCCCAAAGTGCTGGTATTACACATGTGGGCCACCACACCCAGCCCTATCTTCCTACTTTTGATCAGAGGAAAAAAGTATTAGGTTGGTGCAAAAGTAATAATAAATTGGCTTGGCCCTTTCTGTTTTCACAGAGCTATAGAGGTTGGTTGGACCTTTGTGGCCATCCAGGTGCCTATAAACAAACTGATGTTTTTGATTTTTTTTTTCTTTTTACATTTTGGTTACTCACTCGTTCTTATAAAAACCCTCACACTAACCCAAGATAGAGCTCCCACTTCTTTTAGACTGCCCCTGTCTTGCATGAGCTCTCAAAAAGAACAGCAATCCTTTGGTGATAATCTATTGATTCTTTTAGATGGGTAAGTCCAGCACATCTCTAGGCTATGAGGCCAGAGAGGTGACTCTGATTTTGGATCAAAACAAAATGCCTACAAGGACCAGGAGGAGCACAAAGGAGCCAGGTGGTCCAGGTATCTTAGATAGTTGCTTTCGATACAGTGGCCCACCGCACAAAGCAGGTGATATTCTTCACTTCCACAGAGAAATATGCTTTCAACTGTTTTTCTTTAAATGTATCACCCTCTTGGTCTATCTTTCCATCTCCACTTTGAGAGAGAAACAAGTTTAAGAGATATCCACTGACCTTTTAACCTCACTAAAATAAATACAAGTTAAAACTGAGATCAACGGTAGTGACAGGCAGCCTTGGTGTCAGGGACACACTACAGAGGAGGGGCACACCCCATACTGTGTGCTACAGAGGTGAGGGAGGCAGTTGTGAAGCTGTGTCTCAGCCACTGTGGCTACAGAAGAGGCACAACCCAGTGGCTGGATTCCCAATATTTCAAAAGCGAAGAAAAATCTTTACATGAAATCATCTGATTTTAAAGTGCTGGTGACTAATTCAAAA
This sequence comes from Callithrix jacchus, assembly GCF_049354715.1. NCBI lineage: Eukaryota > Metazoa > Chordata > Mammalia > Primates > Cebidae > Callithrix > Callithrix jacchus. The sequence continues at coordinate 60,879,166 of NC_133505.1, forward strand.
TTTTTAAAAACACTGTATGGGCCAACACCAAGCTGGCCAAAGAAAACACATCTGTAGGCCAACTCTGACTACAGGCCACAGATCTGTAACCTCCAACCTTCATGACCCCAGATACCTTTCCAACACCAATACTCTATGAGTCTTTTTCCTATATAACCCTGTGGAGTACGCCAATATGCTCTAGTGTAGGAATGAATCTAGCTTTAGAAAAAATTACCTTCAATAATGACCTTCCCACCATAGTGGATTATCCCACCTCCCATCAAAAGTGATGGTTATCTTTGATTACAGTTTAAAAGAGATCTGAAATGATCAGAATCTTGGCTGTTTTGACCACCTCTGTGAGCAGCTGTCCCTTTTGGGGAGTCACATTCTGCTCGACCTCCTGCACTGTTTCCTATGACTAATAGATATTTTCCTGTTTCCTTCTGATGTCACCTGCAAGCGGCTTCTCCTGTTTGCCTTTACATATCCCAATTCTGTCTGGATCCCACTGTGTGGTTTCTGACCTCCTCTGTTCTACCTGAGCTGGTGTCCACTTATTACTGCCATCCCATCTGTTTTGAGAACTCATTAGAGCCTGGGCAGGCATCTTCTGCTTCTTTTGTCTGAAAGCTAGTTGTTTAAAGGGCACTGTACTCCCAGTTTCTTTCCTAAGCCCTGCAGATCTGGATCTGTAAAATTTTCTTCTGTTGGTTTCTGTGCTAAGAGCCAACTCTGTTTTCGTATTATTTTGAATCTTTTATACTGTATATAAATCTAGAACTTAGATATGGAAACACCACCACAAACAAAATCAAGAGGCAAATGATCACCTGGGGAAAATATTTACAATTCAGATCAGAGACAAAAGGCTAATCTTGCTAATATGTAGAAAGTTGTTCTAATTTCACAGTAAAAGGATTTTTTAAAAATCTAGTAGAAAAGGACAAAGGATATAAACAGACAAGTCACATAAAAAAGAAACACAGAAAAGATGGCCCTTATACATTTAAAAAGTTGCTCAGCCTTACACAGGAGATATGCAAATTACAACTATACGGCGATACCATTTCATACCTATCAGATTGGCAAAAATCCAAAGCTTGACAATATATTCTTGCTAAGGCTGTGGGGAAACGGACTCTTTCTTACACACTGCCAGCAGGAATGTAAAACAGTACCACCTCTTTGGAGGGCAATTTGGCAATTTGTATTGAGATTGCAAACGCATCAATCATTTGATGCAGCAATTCTACTTCTGGAAATTTATCCTGCAGCTGGTACCTGCTACAGTCAAAATGACATGTGTTCAAGGTTATATGCCACAGCACTGTCTTTAATGGTAAATGAATGAAAACAACTCATATGGTTTTATCTATAGGGAACTGGTAGATAAATTATAGTTATAATACACCAGGGTTACTCAACATGTGGCCATGGGCCAAAAGCATCAGTAATACCTGTGAGCTTAGAAACGCACATTGTTGGGCCCTACCCCAGATCTACTGGCTCAGAAACTGGAAGTAGGAATCCATATTTAACTACACCTCCAGGTGATGCTGAGCAAAAATTTAAAAATATTTACGTAAGCAATGAAGCTATTTAAAAACATCAGAGAGAAATGAAATCAAGAACAGGTAAAACTGAAATCTGAGGATTTATGAATCAGAATAGTGGTAACTATGGGAGGGGTGTTGACTGGAATGGGCAGGAGGAAGCTGGAGTGCTGCATCTTGAGCTAGGCTAGAGCTGCATGGGTGTATACATATATAAAAATTCATCAACATGGGCACTTGGCTGTGTACATTATATCTCAAAACAAATTTTTAGAAAGCTGATGATGCTCTCTACATATTGATATGAAATGATATCTAGGATACATTATTTGGTGGGGAAAAAAAGCTAGGTACAGAAGAAACATATAGTATTCCACCTTTTACGTAAGAAAGGGCAGGAAAGAAAAATATGCATCTGCATTTGCATAAAGCAACACTGGATGGCCAGTTAAGAAATTCTGGAAAGGTACTCAGGACACAACACTGACTACCCAGAGGGTGTGGGGGTGATAAAGAAAGGGAGAGCAGGGTGTGAACAAGACTTTCCCTCTGTAGTATGGACTGGACGGGGTGCAAGGAAGCTAGGAAGTAAGAAATAATCTTACTTGGTCTAGGTGCAATTGGTATGAAAAACCTTGACCTAGGTTAGACCTGTACAGAAAGAAGTGTTTTAATACAGACTTGTACTTGAACTGTACTTGAACTGTGTGAATGTATTTTTATTCAAAAAATAATTTTTAAGTAAATAAGTCTTCAAATTCTTCCTGCTTTGTACAAATAAAGTGGTGTCTTCTCTACCTTGTTGCTCTATTTTGTTTTTTTCCATAGGGACCCAGACGAGGCATGATAAGACCTGAAGCTCACTTCTGGAGCCGGCACTTGTCTGTCATATGATCCAGGATGTCTCAGTTACTCCTTCTGAACAATGGCATAAAACCATCTCACAGAGCTATAAGAACAGAGAAGTGACTTATACATTGTAAGGCACTATGTGAATAGATGAAAGCATTATGCCTATTTCCAACAGAAAGAATCAGAAGCTAAAGGAACAGAAAAGTCACTTGCTCTGTGCCATCCATGGTACTGAGCACATCTCATGGCGACATTTACTCTTCAGAGTAATCCCAGGTATTATCTCCATTTACTGAAATGGCAGCTAAGATGCAGAGGTGAGCAGTCCCTGTGTCCCCAGGACCTGCAGCTAGGCAGGAGTGGGAGCCAGGACTTCACTGTGCTGCTGATGACAGGGCCAAACCTGTTAGCTCCTCACCAGTCCTCTTCGCCTCCTGACACCCCTTCAAATCACACAGAGGGTATACTCATTAAACCCTGGAGGTCTGCCCCACTTCCCCAGGTGGCAGGGAAAAAAGAGGAGCTTAAGACAGTTATGGTGCATGCAGCTTCCAAGGGCAGCATTCTGACCTCCACCCCTCTCCTCTCTCCAGACTGCTGGCCCACTCCCTCTATGGCCTCCCAACCTGGAAGATGTGACCAGTAGTGTTTTAACACAAGCATCACCATATCACCATAGTTCTGACACATGAGCATGGACATATACACACAGAGGCTGTTATGGGTTGAATTGTGTCTCCATTAAAAAGTATTTGAAATCCTAATTCAAATAGAGTCTTTACAGAGAAATTAAAATGAGGTCATTAGGGTGGGACCTGTTGACCTGTTGTTTAAGCCATATTTCATATTGAAATATGACCGGTGGTCTTCTAAAAAGGGAGAAATTTAGACAGAGACAGACACAAACAGAGGGTAAACAAGAGACACAGGGAGACACAGGGAGAAGATGACAAGAGACACAGGGAGAAGATGGTCATTTACAAGCCAAGAGAGTCCTAGAATAGAACCTTCCCTCACAGCCCTCAGAAGGAATCAACCCTGCCACCCTTTTCATTTCAGACTTCTGGCCTCCAGAACTGTGTGACAATACTTTCTGTTGTTTAAGCCACTCAGTTTGTGATACTTTGTTACCGCCATCCTGGGAAATACACACAGATGCCAGAGAATTAAAGATCTGACAGATCTTCAAAGTAACCATTTTAACCCCACACTGCATGCTTTGGAATATATTTTCTCCAATCTTATAGTAGGGAAGGAAGATAGAGAAAGGATACTTCCATGACATAAAACAATGTAGCAAAGATGAATGAAGGGTTGAAGATAAGTTGGTAAGATCTTGGGCTTCTGCATTGCTTTTTTTTTTTGGCCCAGGCTGGAGTGTAGGATCTCAGCTCACTGCAATCTTTGCCTCCCAGGCTCAAGGGAGTCTTGTGTCTCAGCCTCCCCAGTAGCTGGAATTACAGGCATGCACCACCACACTTGGCTAATTCTTTTTTTTTTTTTTTTTTTTTTGCATTTTTAATAGAGACTGGGTTTTACTATGTTGGCCAGGCTAATCTTGAACTCCTGACTTCAAGTGATCCCCCCACCTCAGCCTCTGGGATTACAAGCATGAGCCACTGTGCCCAGCCTGCACTGCTTTCTTGATGCACCATTCCTTTTCATAAGGCTGTAATTCTCCCTATAGCTTTCCAGAAAGCAATATACAAAGATTTCTAGGTGCTAGGCACATACTACAGACTCCACTGTACTTCACAGTTCTGTGGCTTCTGCATACAGCATGCCCTTGGCATGACACATGCATTCCGTAGGCTGTCTCAAGTGAAGAATGCCTACAGCTAGGGGAAGGTGCAAACTTTTTAACATTCATTGAGAGCTATAAAAAAAAACATATAGTCTCTGAAGAATCACATTAAGATTTTTTTTTAATTAGGGTTTTTTAAAAAACTTACATGGAAAAAACAACAATTTCAACAAACCCATTGTTAAACTGACAAAAATTGTTTCATTAAAAACAACTGATTAGAAAAACAATTATCTGGCTGCGTGTGGTGGCTCACACCTGTAATCCCAGCACTTTGAGAGGTCAAGGCAGTGGATCACTTGAGGTCAGGAGTTCCAGACCAACCTGGCCAACATGGTGAAACCCCATCACTACCAAAAATACAAAATTAGCCAGGTGTGGTGGTACACGCCTGTAGTCCTAGCTACTCAGAAGGCTGAGGCAGGAGAATCTCTTGAACCCAGGAGGTGGAGATTGCAGTGAGCCAAGATCACGCCACTGCACTCCAGCCTGGGTATCAGAGAGATGCCATCTTAAAAAAGAAAGAAAGAAAGAAAATTTATCCTACCTAGATAAGAGAAGAAACAATTTGGTCAGGAGAAATAGAAAAGTGAAGTTCAAGTAAAAACATGGGGTGGGGTTCAGGTCTGAAAGGGGGCGGGGTGGGGGGGAAGAGCAAGACGATTCACTAGGAGAAGAGACATTTGAGGGCTTAGTGCAACAGTTCAAAGACGTGGGTCTGCAAGCTCTGGCCACCATTCCTGCCGATCACAGGCTTCAGGCTGGTTAACAATTAGCCCAGCAACTCATTTAAACCTCTACAAGCTCCATACGGAATGAGATAAATTATTGGAGCTGTGACAGGGAATTGGATAAAATGAAGTTGCATCTGAAGAAGGCACTCCTAGGTTCCATGGAGGTGTTCAGTGTGTGAAAATTATTGAGCTGAACACATGATTTGTCTACCTTTCTGCACAATTGTTACACTTAATAAGTTTTAGTTATTGGGGGGGAAAAATCAAGTCCAGGGTTGGCCATAAGTCCTGGGTCAGAGGCTTCCCACCCTTTGTCAGATGGTCAACCAATAAGGCCAGGGACACTGGGGGCCACGGTTTTTCTCTTATTCATACAAATAGGACCTCAGGGTCAGAGATCTTCATGGCTGTTTGGCTCAACAGGGCCAGGGCAGAGACAAGTCTCTGCCTCCGTGTTGGGACTGCCTATGCCCACTGCCCCATTTGACAAACCCAGCTTTTCTAAAGCTTTCACGATCCCTGGTGCTGTACAGGTGTGAGCATTCTAGCCCCGCCTTGGCTCTTACTGGTGCATCCATGGGAACACGAATCAATTACCTGAGCTTTAGTTTCCTTGGCTGTAAAAGGAGTGGGCCAGGCTAGATGAGTCTTAAGTCTTCTCCAGCTGTATGGGCCACAGGTTAGACAGCTTTCATCCATAATCAAGTATGGTTTCCATCTCCAGAGCCACGGCTGCCCACCTGTCTCCTTCCTTTCTTGACCCCTATGAGCTCATCTTACAAGCGGGGGCTCAGCTTGATATGTGATGCCAATCTTTCAAATATATGATATAAGCAGAAAACAACACTAATTTCTGCCAACCAGCAAAAGGAACAAGAATCATTTTGAGTCCTGGACAAAGGCCTTTGGCTGAATGAGGCTTTAAAACCAGCTGTCTGAAGTTGTTTTGACTGCAGTGAGTCTCATCCTAGAAAAGGCTGCGAGAACAATGGCCAAGCTATGGTGTAAGAGGTTCTCAGGGCTTTCATCTCTGGCTGCAAAACACAACAGAGCAGATGGTAGTAATAAAGCCAGTTGGGATCCACAGGGCCCAGGGATGGATCCTTGTCCCCTTTGATCACTGCAAAACAAACCCTTCTCTGGAAGAGCTCCCTCAACCCCAGCTTTGGTGTTCGAGGTGTGTAGCAGCAGGCAGGCTGAACAACGTCAAAGCTACCAGAACTCCTGCCCACATTGCTTTACAAACGTGTACATGACTTCTTAGGGAGCTATAGCCCCAGCTAGAAACGAACTCCACCAGTGATACTCCTCACCTCCCCCTACCTTTACCAGAATGAAATGTTTATAGAAAAACCAAAATTAGAAAAGGACAGAAAGATGCAAATGAGTTACTGGGTTTAGGGGTTTCCTATCTTACCTTTGAGGTGAGAAGCGCAGGATTATTTGAAAGCCTAATTAGAAATTTTCAGCCCCCTCACTTAAAGTGCTTCTCAGGCTTTATGGGGCACAGGAATTTCCCCATAAAGGTTCTTGTTAAAATACAGGTTTTGATGCAGCAGGTCTGGTGGGGCCTAAGTCTGCTTTTCTCACAAGTTCCCAGGTGGTGCCAATGGTGTTGGTCTATGGAAAATCTGAGTAGCAAGCCCTTGAGAGGACTCCCAGGGTTTCCTGTCTACAAGAACCACTGGGGCTGAGGAAGTGATCATTACTCTGGATTTTGCAGATGGGCGGTGGAGACTCAGGTGTTAAGTGTTTTGCCCAAGAGAATTCAGCAAACTAGTAGCGCAATCGAAGACAACCTCATGGCTACGTGCTTAGCCCGTTTGGGCTCACCTGTTCCAGATCAAAAAGGAAGCCAGCAGGTCTGGAGTCTGCCTATGGGAAGAATCAAACTTGTCTTTTCTGACCTTTACAGCCTGTATATTTCTAATCACACACTAGATATTTTGTGGTAGTTTAATTAGAAAGAAGACTCAGAATGTCTAACGGTAAGACCAGAAAGCTCACATTTTATTCCTTGCTAGAACTGAGCAGGGTAAATGGTTGTAGCCAGTTAAATTTGAGTTTCAGATAAATGATGATTAATTTTCTAGTATAATTCTATCCGGTGCATAATTTGGGATGTACTTATACTTATTAAAAGGCATTTATTGTTTATCTGAAAATTTAACTGGCAGTCCTAAATTTTTATTTGCTAATAGAATGGCAAGTGGGAATGAGGAGAGCAGATAGTTGGTAAAGGAGTATTTCCTGCTTCATCATTGCTGACCTTAAAGAAAACCTCAAGGGCGCCAGAGTGGCAGGGGCTCCCCTGGGATGCATAAGATGTGTCATTGCCACTACCGTGTGCATCTCTTTGAATGAACTTTAACTTTTTTAACCAGCTGATTATAATGCACAAAATCATAAATTTATAGCTGGTGTTATGAGCTAAATTGTGTCTCTCCCACCTCCACCAAAACTCATGTTGATGTCCTAACTCCCAGCACCTCAGAATGTTACCTTATTTAGAAACAAGATCTCTGCAGATGTAGTTAGTTAAGATGAGGTCACTGCGGAGTAGGTTGGGCCTCTAATCCAATATGACTGTGTCCTTATGAAAATGAGAAATTTGGACACACAGACTGATGCACACAGAGAGAATTCCATGTAAAGACTGGCATTGGGCTGCCGCACGCAAAGGAGGGGAAGCCTCCAGAAGCCAGGAGGAAAGCCTGGACCAGGTCCTTCCCAGAGCCCTCCGAGGAGGCAGCTCAGGCTTAGGCCTCCAGAAGGCTGGGATGATAAATTTCCATTGTTTCGGCCACTTGGTTTGTGGTACTTTTGTTACACCGGCCCTAGGAAACTAATACTAGGAGCTGGGAAGAAGAGAAGGAAGTATAGAAGAAGAGGGAGTTATGACAAAACAAACCAGTCAAGAAAAATCGTCACCCACACTAATTACTAGCTTTGTTCCTTAGGGAAAATGTCAGCTGAGGAAGACACAGGGATTTGGAAATAATGGAGGCCCTTGTATGAAAACAGTCACTGGCTCTATTAAATTCAGTTTTAAATGTTGAGTTGACCAAGTTACACACTACTTAAAGAAGAAACCTTAAAAGTCAGGCTGGGCGCAGTGGTTCACACCTATAATCCCAGCACTTTGGGAGGCATAGGTGGGCAGATTACAAGGTAAAGAGATCGAGACCAGCCTGCCTAACATGGTGAAACCCTGTCACTACTAAAAATGCAAAAATTAGCTGGGCATGCTAATGCGTGCCTGTAATTCCAGCTACTCAAGAGGCTGAGGCAGGAGATTCCCTTGAACTCAGGAGACGAAAGTTGCAGTGAGCTGAGATCGCGCCACTGCACTCCAGCCTGGTAACAGAGCAAGACTCCGTCTCAAAATAAATAAATAAATAAATAAATAAATAAATAAATAAATAAATAAATAAATAAATAAAATTTAAAAAGGAGTCAGAAGTTATCCGGGCTCTTAAAAAAAAAAGGTACATTTCTAAGAGTGGAGTACAATCCGAAGAGATTTTGAGGAGGGTTTTAAAAATCACAACCTTAACAGACTTGTTATCGTAAAGTGTTTTTTCCCATGAGAAGTTTGCTTTCTTCCAATTCTTACAAACCAAACATTACCATATTGGGATAGTGATTAGGGAGCTCAAAACAAAATTAAGCAGGCTACTCTGATTTCATTGTCTCTCTTGATTATTTGCTTGTCATATTTCCAACAGCCCCAAATGGCAAGATTTAAATAAAAGATAGGCTATTTAACAACACTCTATCTTCTCTTTCTAAAGTAACTGAAACCCCCTCCATTTAGCATGTACTTAATTTTTCCTCTACCCAGGCCTGTTCTGGAGGATTTCAGAAGCAGAATTCAATAGTCCCACGCGGGGGAAATGCCAAACCCCTCTGGCTCCAGTCACGCTGGCCTATGTTCAGCTACTAGAATACCCCACTCAAGGTGTCTGTGCCTCACTTGAGGGCTTTTGCACATGCTAGTCCCTGTGTCCAAAGTGCTTTCTTCTGCCCAGACCTCTCTCTCTCTCTCTACTCACAACACAACGCAACCCCACACTCACAAACATATTCTGTTGCCACCTCTTTGTTTTTCCTTACACAGAACATTGCGTATTTCCTTCATCACCCTATCACAACTATAATTAATTCATTGTTTACTTGTGTATTACCTCTCTCTCTCTAATAAATGATAAGCTTCATGACATCAGAGATCAGATGGGTTCTGTAAATTATTTTATACCCAGGGCCTGACCCACAATGGGCACACAAATATTTGTCTAGCTTGATTAATTAATTAATTATGCAAATGAAGGCATGGCATGATCCACAGTGGCAGTCTACTACCCCTGCTCACCCTTACTCAAACACAGTGGGAAGCCTTTTCTGCCCAGAGGCTCTGAGTTCAGCTCTACAGCATTTGTCTATGCCTTTCATGCCCTTGGGAGAATGCTTAAGGATATCACTTGTCTGCCAATGTCTCTGGGAAGGGTTCAAACTCAAAAATCAACCCTCTGATCATGATCTGGCTTCACAAATAAGCCCTTCTTATAATAAAAGGATGCCCAATCACATGCACATCAACTTTTGTGGTCTGCAGGACAATTCTTTCTCATGGTAAATTAGTAACACAGCTCTGGGTATGTGAGGTATGATCCAGCGTCCCCTGTAAGTTGACTTCAGGGAGAAATGTAATGAAAACACCAGCACAATGTTTGATAACTGGTTGTCTCTTTAGACATTTGTAAACTGGCATTCTGATTTTTTTTGATCCTGCGCATTTTATATTTATAAAACAACTTTAAAATTCAGGGTTTATGAGTCACAAGTATTAAATAACAGAGGATATTTTGGCAATAATACATAAAACCTTTACATACTACTGAACCCAGAGATTCCAGTAATAGGAAGTTATCCTAAGTAATCATAAATAAATGTAAAATTTAGCTACAAGAATGTTCACTGCAGTACTATTTATGATAAAAACAGAAAATTTAAATATCCATATGGAGCTGATTGGAAAATTTGTGATAATCCCTATTAAGAAACATCCTGCAGCTTTTCAGAATGTCTGCTTAAATGGAATGATCATCGATGACACAGAAAAAGTTTCATCAAATTACAATAGCAAAAAATTGTGTTATAAATCAATATTCCAAAATATTTGAACTTTAGTTTTTTCTGGGTGATGGTGTCCTGTGTAATTTTTATCTTCTTATGGCTTTCTGTATAATTTTTCTCTAAGAGTTACATATCACTCACATAAATGTATTTTGAAAAAGTGTTTAAGAATAAATTTTAACTAATCACAAAATGCCAACTACTACATGTAATTTCACTTATATGAGGTACCTAAGGTAGTCAATTCACAGAGACAGAAAATGGAATGAGGGCTTGAGGGCTGTTGGGGGCTGTCAGGAGCTGGGGGGTGGGTAGGGAAAGGGGAGTTAGGGTTTGGTGGGCAGAGTTTCAATCTGCAAGATGAAAAGAGTTCTGGAGATGGATGGTGATGATGGTAGCACAACAAGTACTTAATGCCACTAAGTTACACGCTTAAAAATGGTTATAGTAGATTTTATGTTACATATACTTTACAATTTTTTTAAATTAAAAAATAAATCAGCAAATCTTGAGTACAGCCAAGTCTCTGTTATTAGGATTTTCAAGAGGCAGGAGTAAAGAAACCCGGATTTGACTTAGAATACATAGCACTGAGCCACACCATCCACGTGCCCCCCCAGCACTGGAGTGTGCCCTGGGATGAGTGGGCATCTGCCTGCTTCCTGACCATTGGTGCTTGCCACATTTCCTGGTCCACTGAGAGCAGAGACGCTCTTGAGTCTCTTTCGTGGCATGGAGTTTTCTTCCTCTCTTACCAATGTCCCTCAGTTTCACTCTCAGATGAAGAAACTGACTCAATTGCCCCAGAAGCATGGCTTCCTCCCAAGGCTGGCCACAGTGACTGCAGGGGGTGGTGGGCCCAGGAAAGATTCAGACTATATCTTCCATGAGCCACAGGTTCAGAAATTTGCCCCCAAAGTCCTTCAGCTGGTAGTTGGCAGAACCAGACAAGGAAAAGAATCTCACCTTAAAGTCAAGAAAAGTCACCTCTCTACTAGAAAGAGGAAAGGGCTGGGCATGGTGGCACATGCCTGTAATCCCAGCACTTTTGGAGGCTGAGGCTGATACATTACCTGAGGTCAGGAGTTCAAGACCAGCCTGACTAACATGGTGAAACCCCTATCTCTACTAAATACAAAAAATTAGCCAGGAGTGGTGGCATATGCCTGTAGTCCCAGCTACTCAGGAGGCTGAGGCAGGAGAATTGCTTGAACCCAGGAGGCAGAGGTTGAAGTGAGCCAAGATCGCACCATTGCACTCCAGCCTGGGCAACAAGAGCAAAACTCCATCTCAAAAAAACAAAAAAGAATAAAGAGGGAAGAACTAGGTTCAGCAAATAAAAGTCCTTTCTTTGTTCATCAAGAGGCCACCCAGGACTTTGTCACTGAGAAAGGAGTGATGCTCGGGTGGTGGTGGTGGGATCTGAGAACCCCAAAGTTGCAGACCTGTACCCGAGGGCTGGACTTGGCCTTCAGATGTTTTGTTTTGGCTTACACAATATTGAACTGCGTGGTGTTTGCAGAATTTCTAAATTACTTGGCAACATTTAAAAATCAGAGTATTTCAACCTAAAAAGAGATTTCTTTGGATTCTCTTGAGGGAAGGGGTGGGAGAGGAAGCTCTTAGACACACAGGGTTTATACTCCTATGTGACAACAACTGGCTGGAAGTGAGCGGCTTCTTTAGATGGACCCTCACTCCTGTCCAGTTCAGCAATTTACCTGCCTGGCCCTGCTGCTCCTTAAGCTGTAGCCCCTCAACTGTACTGGGAATGGCCTATGAGGCCACTGTGGTACCTGGCATGATGCTGGCTGGGCTCCCTGTAAGCACTTGGAAATGCTCAGCCACAATGGGGAAAGCGTGTGATGCGACAGCTCTGGTCAGTGGGCCTTAACAACAGTCCTGCGACAAGACTCATGGCTGGGCCTGAGGTTTAGTCTTTACCCCAACCCAGTCAGAGTGCAGCACTCTGTCCCCCCCGCCAACCATGCTTCCATATACTATCAAAATACAATATTCTGCAAATTCTCCTTACTGAAAATGTCAAAAGGAAGCCATGCTCTGGAAAACAGATCAATGGTCATGATGCCTCATGTCCTGTCTCTAACAGAAGTCAACACTAGATGCTTTGGAGAAAGGAGTAGGAGCTGCATGAAGCACTGCATGGGGCAGTAGGTCCTCTTCTGATGAAGAAGAGAGGGAGCAGAAGAGAGGGAAGTTCTTAGCTATTAATGCTTCCCCACTGTAATCTCAGTGGTGGAGGCTGCTGGAGGCTGGTTTAAATATCTAAAAAGATAGTATCTGTATGGGGGAAAGGAAGCTTTCCAGGTCCTTCAGGGTTAATAAGGCCAGGGGAAGATGGAAACCAGAGATTCTTACCTGCTGTAGGCATGCTAATGTTATACTGAGGTAAAATAAATAGAAAGGCAGTCTTGGCTGTGACCTGTAAAACAAACAAACAAACAAAAAGAGTTCCAGTTTAGCTTTTGGCCACATCAAAAGGAACAGGTGGAAGCTGCTAACCTCCCCTTTTACATCTTAGGGCCACGAACCTCTCAGATGAAGGGCTCTGCCTAATGCAGAGTTACCACTGGTTTTGTTCTATTTTTCTTTAATGACATACCTCTCAATACCTGTACCCCGAGCCCCAGATGGTATCTAGACTGGTACTCACTGCAGAGGAGATGAAACAAGCTGTGCATGGCAGGATGGGAGCTCACAAGTGAACAGTACAAATCTGTCAGCCATTCATTCGTTCATTCATTCATTCAGGTACTTGTCAATTTAGTTCAGTGCAGTCAACAGTGTGAAAGACAGAAACTAATAAATGAGGTCACAACCTTCAAGAAGGTTAGGGCCTAGCTGAGGTTTCCCCAGCACTTTGGCTGCCTATGCATTGGAGACTAGCTCTGAAAATTGACACCTGAGCTTCAGAAACAGAGAATTCCAGCTGCTAATTTCACATCTACCTTACTGAGAGGCGTGGGGCCAGATGTAACATCTCACACTGCTGGTTTGTTTATTTCAAAAGCTGCCTTTAAAAGTTGTGCTGTGAAAAATACTGTGGTTGTCACCTAGTTATGCATGGCCAAATCAATACTGTGACAGTTTAGCCAGCAGGGGAGAGATCACAAAACCTGGGGGTTTGAAGCTCAGACTCAAGAATCGACTATCTGCGTTCAAATGCCAGCTCTGCCATTTTCTTGCTATGTAACTACCAGCAAGTAATCTTATGCCATGAGCCTCAGTCAGGGGTGTTTGTAATACCTCAGCTGGTCTGGGTACTACAGACTGGCGTGGCTCTGTGGCCCAGCTGTAAGTGTTGTTCAAAGCTCCCCAGAGGTTTCAGATGTACAACTAGGCCTGAGAACCACCAACCACACTGTTCTGAAACCTGCATCGAGGCCAGGTGAGAAGGAAACCTGGGACCAGGCCTTTCCCAAGGGCCCTCTGGAGACACCTGTCAATAAAGGGGTGCTGGTTCTTCTCTAACAAAGGTTTGAAGGGTGCATATGTGAGGGACAGGGTGGGGACAAATGCACTGGGCAGTGGCAAAGGCAGCATGGAAATAAGTGAATGATGCATCACAGACACCCTGTGTTACCCAGACATGCCAGCGAGGGGTCACTATCCTCAGCTACTTTTAGAGACAACCCTCTCCTTTAAAGAGCAAATTTCCCCCTCTCCCAGTCAGCAAGACCCATCCCACTCAGTGGGTATCATTTACTCTGTACACAGAGACGCAGGACAGGCCTTCTTGTGTCTTTGTGCTATTGCCTTAGACATGTCCTATCAAGCCTGCAGGGAAAAAAACCCAGATGAGATTAGCTAAGGGAAGGAGTGACAGAAAACACCAAGCCCTATCCAAATGTACAGGTCTTCCTCATCCCACCCTAAAACCTTATTACCTTTGGTCAAGGCCTTTTTCAGTGTTCTCGACCTATCTTCCAGTCTGACTGCCTGTCCTTTCTTTAAAACAGATGTGCTGGGTTTCAGCCAATACATCCTACTTACTACTTCCTTTGGGGAGTTTAGCCCCTCTCATTTTGTGTCTTACCTTTCCTATACCCACCACTACACACACACAGTTCTCATTAGAATCTCACGCGTCCTTCATGACCCACCCCAACTGTAACCTCTGTGAAGCCATCTCCAGCTGTTCACGGGGCATGATCCCTGCTTGCTGGATGCAATCTGTGTCACACTCTGCTGTTTTTATCATTTCCATACCCTTGTTCATAGTTCTCATCAGGCTCTCACCTCCTTGAAGGCAGGGACTGTGCTGTCCATTTATTCTCACAGGTCCTCTCATGTAACAAGCCCAGATGCACACAGCAAGTGTTCAGTAATGGCTTGTTGTTTACAATGAAAAATCAAAAGTCAAGTCAGCTTCACTCAGCTGTCCTTATCCCACCACTGTCGTGGGAGCTGCCCCCAATGTCATCATCCAGGCTGATCTCTGTCCCCAGTGGCCTTCTCTGTGAGACCTGTCCAGGCACTAAGCCACCTGAATCCAGCTCCACCACAGAGCCCCTCCTGACCACACCAGCCATGGTGGCTCTCCCTCACTGAACTCCGTTCATATGGGTCATTCCTGGCCCAACCACATAGCACTCCGTATTGTCTGACACAACTCCACTGAAGATAAACCTCATCTTCTCAGCCTGAAATCCCTGTGAAGGAAGATCAGAGGAGCTGGATAAAATGAGAGAAAGGAGAAGCCAGGAGAAAGGCAGGTAGGCATTAACCAAACACTCTACCCTGCCTAGGCACAAATCTCCCACTTGATTTCATTCAGGAAATGCACATGTCTTTTAGACCATGAGGTGGAGCGGACCTCTGTGGGGCTTGGGCTGTCTGCCATCCATTCTCCTCTCTTAATGGCACCAGGGTTTCCTGAGGGAAACCTCTCCCTAGCTGTGTGTGGGCATAGGGTATGTGTGGGATCACTATTGAGGGTGGGAGGATGGAGGGGATAGACCCTCTCCTCAGGGCAGGAGCCCGGCCAATCCAAGAACCCCTGGGCTCTGGATCTTGGGCTGGTCTCAGGAAGTGCTGCTGGCCCCCAGAGAGCCTCCTTCAGTTGGCCAGGGTCCATTTCTAAGACACATTATCATTCAATATGAAGAGCACTGGTGTTCAACCCCAGCTGCACATTAGACTTTCTGGGGGAGCTTTTAAAATCTCTCTGCCTGTGCCACACCCCAGCCAATTAAACCAGACTCTCTGGGGCATGGGCATTTTGTCAAACTCCCCAGAGCATTCCAATGCACTGCCAAGTCTGAGAACTTTTGCATTTTTTTAAGAGGAAGATAGACATTTGGTATGTGGGTTCTACATATATTCTTGCCTTCACCCAACATGTACTGTCAACTGTCATCATTCACACAAGTTATGTTCTTTCAAGTCACTGCAAACACTGAAGTGAATACTGAAATATTGCTCCTGGGAGAAATATAGGGTTAGGTTCCTACAAGCCTCTGGTCCCATTTTTGTCAACAGATCAATTCATAACTTTGTTTTACGTGTGTTTCTATATGAAGACACCTTATTTAACATATACTGTTGATTCATTAACATTGAATTCATGGCCAACAGTGCTGTAACGCATGCCTGAATAAAACTTTTCTAACCACATATGCTATCTCCATGAGGCACATCACAGCCATCCTACGCTGAGGACGCTAGACAGCACTTCTGCACGACAGTCAGGGGCCATTTTTAAACAGTGAAATCACCAAGACGCAGCGCAAAAATGCAAAACATGTGGCACTAAAGAGACTACAAACAGGACATCTGTCTGCAGGGATGAGAGCTGGAACGGGACGGCACAGTGTTGCCTTGTTTGGCCTCCACTGGGAACGTGAGAGTTGGGCAACTGAAAAGTGTTTGCAGCGCTGCACGTGTCTGTGAATCACCATGGAAGCTGAGCATTGATTTGGGGGATACAAATAAATCTTATCAAGTAACCGAATTTGCAAAAACAGAATCCACCAATAATAAGGATCAAACTCATCAGGGCAAACCTGAACGTCAGTGCTATAAGGGGCAAGATTTTTTTTTCTTTTTTAACAGCTATATTCAGGTGTAATTTATACAACAGAAGAAATTCGTCCATTTTATGTATACAGCTCTAAAGTATTTATTTTTAAACTGTCTCTTCCTTGGGGAAACACAAGCTGTAGGAGCGCGGGGATCTGACCTGCCTTTGAGGTGCACACCCACGGATGGCTTCAAACTCCCCAGAACACGGCAGCACTCAGCAAATGCCAAAATGGACACAGCAACTAAGCAGGAGTGAGCCAGTGCTGTGCTCAGCTATCTGATCCTTATCCTATCATCTGTTCACGATTATTCTTCTACATATGTCCTCTCTCTTCCTCAGTCTGTCCCAGAGCTGGGTGAATAGTACATTTCTCATAAATTCCTATTTGACAAACTCATACTGTAAGCAGCTGTAATATTTAGTGACTGCAGATGAATGCTTAACATGTTTTCTTAACACGATTCTGAGAAAACAGGATCTAGGACCCTAATCATGACAAAAATACTAGATCCCAGTGTTTTTCCATCCCTAGCCTCCCTGGTAGTGGCAGCGGAAACCATTCTAAAAAGTGCATCTTTCTCTATAAACAGCCATGCTTGCTCCCACATTACCATATCTCAGCAAGATGGTGTCAGTTTCCCTGGTTTACAGATGAAAAAGCTGAATTTGAGGCACAAAGAGATAAAGTAGCCTCCTGAGACCTCACAACTATACAAGCAGAAAAGGCCACATTCAACTTGATTTTTAAAAAAACTTGTCCCAAAAACAAACTTAGGAGAGATACAATACTGCACATAGAAAGAATGGTAATGTAAAATGGAAGCAGGAAAGAACACAAAAAATACACATTTTAGGCAAAGAAAAGAAGGAATGAGGCTGGTCAACTCAAATGCATTCAAGGAAGTCCTCCTCTTTGGCTAAAGGTGGCCAGAAATTTGGCTCCAAGCTTTTCCTTAGCCACCTGAAGGAGGAAGGAATGATCAGCTCCTAGATTGACCACATCCACCCATTAAAAAAGCAAAAATCACTAGTCAAGAGCAGTCCTACTTCTTCAGCCTTCTGTGCCTTAAAAGGTCCTTTAGCACCCCAAATCTTCACACCATGACCCTCTCCCGACCTCAGACCAGGGATGAAACCACTAACAAGTCCCTCTCTGTAAGCACCAGCTGAGTTCCTGCAGCACACAGGGCTGAGAACCAGGAGCCTATTAAAAATGTCATTCCAATTATTTCTCATCCCTCTAAGGCTGTTTATAGGAAACATTATTGAGTTTAATAGCATTTTAAATGCTAAACTCAGTGGGTAAAAGGTTAAAAGTGACAACGTGCTAATACACTAAAGTAAAAGGAGAACACTAAATTCTGTAGGAAGAGTCACATCACATACACATATATAGACAGAAAGAGAGAGTAAGAAAGAGAGAAAGTTACATTAAATTTTTAACTAAAACAGGGCATCAACACAAAGGCAAAGGCCTTGAGCATGCTTGTGTAGCCATAACAAATCAAAACTGTTTCACATGCCATGCTGTATTAGGGCCACATGAACGTGAGCTCTTGGCTGCAGCTAGACTAAGGATGCTGGCAAAATAGCTGCTTCCAGCTATGCATAGTGGGTGTGGATTCTAGTCCCAGGTCTGCTGAGGGCCAGTTGAATGACCTTGCGCAAGGTATTTCACCTCTCTGGACCCCAGTTTACTCATCCACTAACAACCACAACAGTTAATGTTATCAAGGGCTTACTCGGTGCCACACATGAAACAAAGGGCTTCACATAAATCGATCTCATCATTCTCACAATCACCCTACAAGGTAGGTACTAATCATGTCCCCATTTCACAGATAAGCGTGGAAAGGATAAAGCTGAAGGAGGAGTTCAGAACGAATGTCCTTAAAGGTCCTCCTCACCCTCAGCTCCAAAAGGCGTACTCTATCTGATTCTACTTACTTTTGAAAGCCCGAAACACAACTTTACACTGACAAACTTTCTAAGAGGTCTTTCTACAAGTTTAAAATATATTGTTGCTTCTTTACTTTGTAAAGACAAGGTCTGGGTATCATCTATGTCTGACAGAGTGAGAAAATGAGGACTCTGGGGTTGATCCACCGCCTGCCAGCCATGGGCACTGGGTACACCTCGGCTCCCAGATGCCTAGATAGGTTCTCCTTTCACTGCAAGTTGCTAGTTGGTTACCAAAGATAAAAGAAAAGAACTGAAATGAAAGCAGTTTCATGGCTTCTCTTTTAAGTGTTAAATCCTTTGGTTCAGTTTATTCTGTTTTGTTCTTGGCAGACACATCCATGCATTGGCACTTGGAAGGGGCTGTGTGGGCAGACCAGCCCCTGGGGGCAGACAGGGTACAGAAGGCCTTATTTTCACAGGAGCAGCTCTACTCTTAATGGCTTCTGTCCCACGGACACCGCCCCCCCCACCTAATGGACAAAACACAGAGACACATGTGTTCCATGACGGACAGTGAGGACGCCTGTTTTTACTTCCTTAGAAGCACAGGCTAAAGCCAAGTGACGGATCCTACTGAGGCTGGGAAATTAGGCACCTAAAACTTCCCTTCTTCTCCCAGCTCAGCCTGTTTTTGGAAGCAAAAGGGTCTTCACTAAGGCTTTCCCCAGATTGATTTTGCATCTTTCTGCAGAGGAAGTTAGGAAAATTTCAGGCAGACAAGAAAACCTTGGAAAGTTATGCCCAATAAGTGGGGAAGAGATTTTTTTGTTTTGTTTTTTCAAATAGAAGAGTCTTTTAGCATTTTTTTTTTCCTGGAGTGTTTATGTCCCAAGCCCACTGATCACCTGCATGTGTAGGTATGTGGTCAGGGTGTGACGGACGTGAGTTTGCAGCCCCTCCACTGCTCGGTAAAAGGCAGATGCAGCTGAAACAAAGAAGGTTTTCACCTGTGCCTTTTGAAAATCTCTGTTTTGAAGCCTGCGAGGACTGAGCGCCTGAATCGCAGGGGGCAGAGTTCTGACAGTACCTTTCTGTATGGCTTTTAGCAACGCCTAGAGATTCTGGTTTTTCACCTGAAAAACTGCCTTGATACAAAAATCAGGCAAAGCTAAACAAACACACACAACAGATTCTCTACAAGCCTGTGATCACAATGCGGAATAGATCACTATTAACAGTTTTGATAGCAGTTTTAGATTAAAAGTGACATTGTGTGTTTATGAAAAAAACTCGTAATCTGAATAGCCACAATAAAATTATATTACTTGGCTTGTTGTAAGTCATAGATTTAAAAGTATTAACTTTACATTGGAATAGAGAGGAATTTAGAAAGAGTCACAATAAAGGGTTTTAAAAATCTTTGAAGTTGGGCTTTTAAAAGAGAGAATAGATATAAAGCTTGGACTTGCCATAATATGCATCCCCAATTTGGGAAGTTAATCAGGTACTGAAAAACAAAGGGTGGCCTAGGGAAAGCCTTCCCCACTGCCTTTATATCCACAAGTTAATTATAACTTTAAGGAGACTGCATGTTTCTGCAATTTATGCTCATATAGCTTGAATTTGGCCTACTATGTGCCCTATAAATAGCCATATATAAAACATACGAATTTGCCTGAAATAAATGTATTACTTCTCTGAGAGCCTTAATATATATATTCTCATCCTCCCTTAAATAAAAGCACTGGCTAAGTATTTCTAATAGTTACCACTTGATTATGTACTTCACTATCACTCACACCCACCTGCCACCACCAAATAGATTTTCCCCTTATTTGGAGAGCACAGCATACTCATAAACCATTCCTTATGGAAGCCAAAAACTAAATAAGAATTTTTAAATGCTCAGGCAAAATAATTTTTCAAAATAGCAACATTCTTATATTTACTTCTCCTGCATCACAGGGCAGAGTTCATATTACTGGCTGTGTTTGGATATTAGTAGTACACACATCGGTCAGAAGAAAATATTTTTACTTTTGGCCAAAAGCCACCTGTTCTGATGCAGTATCATCGATACATTAAAATTCATAACATAAAAAAGAAAAGATTATGGAGTGCAGAATTTCAGCTTGCAGTAATTTTTGGAGAGTTGAGATCAGGTAATATTTTAGACTTGACTGCAGAAAAGGAACCCCTCACCGGTATAGCACAGTGTCATTTCAGCTGTAGTTTTAAAAATGTTTTTGCTCCAAAAGACAGAAAGCAAAAAGAGAGGAGGGTCATTCTAATCAGTATAAATGTGTCTGTGACATCCAGTCTGTCACTAATCCTCAGCAAGTAACAAGAGTGGGTGCCAGAGAGACTCATCCCCAAGGAACTTCTGGCATTTCCTGGTGTTCTGGGAAATAAAGGGATTATTCAAGGTTTCCTGGTAGCTGGTCCAGGCAGGACTCAGGTATATTTGCCTTCATTTGCTTGTTTGCTTAGGGAAAGCAAGAGCTGGCAGAGAGTGATCTGCTGCGACCATTTAAATTATTCTCCACCATCTGGAAAGTTTCCTGCTCAAAACATGAGCATGTTGACCCCCACATTTTGACTGAAGAGCTAGGCACGTGGATTAAAGCCTGCTAAGAAAATGAACCATGAGTTCACACAGTGATGGAGCAGGGTGAAGCCATCTCCAGGGGCCATAAACCAGGCTCGACAGCAGGGCTGCCAGCCAATTCTCACAGGAAGCCTTCAAATTCCTCTGGGTATTTGTGTAGGGGCACATAAAGACAGGCCTTGACCCTGGGTGTCAACCTCTGCCTATCATTAAACTAAGCTAACTGAGGCCGGAACGTGAAAATACAAGTTTTTTTTAATGTTAGATGTGTGATCTCTGCTGTCGTAGTTTCCATACTGCCCCTACTCCATTGAGGAATGTGTCAGTAAGAGCTTCAAGGAGGGGTTCCATGGAGTTGCATGCTACCATCCCAGTAGCTTTAGAAGTCAAGATCAGCCTGGGGAGCTCTGCTGTGTGTGTCTCGGTTCTGAATCACGTTGGTTTCCTACCACTCTCTGTTACAACAGTGCATCCCCCTCCCGTGGGAAATGCATCATAACACACCCTGCACTGGCGTTTAAGTCCATTTTGCTTGAGTCTACAAAGACCGGCCAATGACGACCTACATGAGGGAACCTGATAAGCAGAACTTCATGATGATGATCTGATTCCAGCATCTTAAACCAAGGCCAAGAACATTAATGAAAAACATCCAGCACTAAAACATCTCTGTTTGTCAGCAAATACTAGTCACAAGGGGATATTCAGAATCATCTTCAAAGTGGAGAAGGAAAATAACAACATAAAAGGCAAGAGTTCCCAGGAAAATGTGCTACAGATGAACAGGAAATACAAATTAACACCAACAGCATGGCCTCAGGTAAACACTCCCCACACTTTGCCACAAACCAGTCCCCGCATACCCTTAAACCAAATAAACAAAGCCTGGACAAATGTCAATATTTAGATTAAATGCCATATCCCAAGGTTTTTCTCTCTCTCAGGTACGCCATTATATACATGTGAAATCTCATTAGACTAACTTGAAAGTGTGTTTTAACTAAATTCTAAAAAAACTTGGGGATTTTTTTCACAGCCCTGCTAGGCTAGTCTCCATTCCAAACTATCAGCATCCCAGGAATGTGATAGCGACTTTACGCAGGGCAAAAGTGGCCCAGGAAGAAAACCAAAAATCAGAGGGAGAGGCTAGACCCCCATCTGAACTCACAGCTGGGTTTCGGAAGTTGACAGGAGGTATCAGACCCCCTCGGACACAGCTCAGTGTGCAAAGCCCCACTTGGTGCTGAATCCAGGACTTGGAGCAAGGTCCAGGAGGCCAGGTGTCCCCCACCCAGGCCCGTTCAGCAAGTCTTTTTCAGGGGACTACAAGGGACAGGAACTGCTTGAGACATGAATGACCTGAAGCTTTTGCCAACAAGCACAGATAATCTCTCTGCAAAAAAATCACAGAGTAAGAGCATAAGGGGAGGACACAGACACACACAAGGAGAAGGAAAGAAGAAAGAAGCTCTCCTGCCAAGGCCTTGCAGGAGCAGGGGAGGAATGGGGAGCATGGTTCTCTTTCTTCACTCTCCAATCACTGCTATAACCCCACCCACCGCCCCACTGCAATCACGCATCCTGAGCAGGAACCAAGGCCATGGCCATGCCAAGGGCAGCTTGAAGAACCACCCCTAGGTGCTGTTTTTGCCATCTCCCTCTGACCAAGCCTTGAGAGAGACAACAGATCCATCTTAAAATTCCACAGGCCCTGTTTCATAGTTCTCCCTGACTCCCTATTATTCAGGAGATAATCAGGACCCATGCTGACATTCCGAGACTTCCACAGGTGGCCCTACCTTGCTGCTTTTCATGTTTTGCCCCCTCAACTCCCAGACTCAGGAACTTTGCTCCAAACCCACACCCCACACCACCATTCCAGGTAGGAATGGCACCACCACTCAAATGCGCAGCCAATCAATAAATCAGTATGCAAACAAGTCATTTACAACATAACTGAATCATCATTCTCACAGGTTGGTACAGGCAGTTCAGGACGGCAGAGGAGACACTCCTGACTGTGAGAACTGAGGCTGCCCCACTCCAGGGAAAACTTCACCAGCAACGTTCTGCCTGATCTGCACTCTAAAGGGCTGAAGAGGCAAACAGGAGGCAGGAAGGGTGCTGCAGGCTGAGGGAACCGCATGCACTAAAGCAGAGAGAAGAGAGATATATAACTCCCAGGGAAAATGAGGGGCCTGTGTGTAGATGGTAATGAGGCTAGAAGGTTGGAGGAGGCAGGTCCCATGAAGAACCCTTTATGGCAAGTATCAAAACTGAACTTCATCCTATATGTGAGAAGAAGCCACTGATGGTTTTTAAGCAGGGGACAACCCCATGCAATTTCCTTTGCAGAAATCTCATTCTGCTCACAGTGTAAAGAAAGAACTGGATATGGGAGGTGAGCCAGGCAGCACAGAGACTTAGGTTACTGCAAGACGAGACCCTCCAGGCCTGGATTTAGGGAATGGCAACAGACCTGGGACAGTGCTAGGCAATTAGCAAAAGACTTGATGGCACAATTAATAAAGGTGAGGGAATGGCCAAGAGCGGTACTCAGGTCTTGTTCAGGAAACAGACACACAAATGTCCAATTTAAATAAAATGTGTTGGGGTGATGATAGATATTCACAGGGTGTTGTAGATGGCTGATGGTGTGAGAGGGGAGAGGGGCACTGAGAAGCCACTGTCAGAGGGGCCAGAGAAAAACCAGAAGGGGCGCAGCAACCCATGGAAGAGAACATTGCAAGGAGTCTGCTACACACCTGCAGATGCCCCAGGGAGGACCAGTCAACCCAGGACTGAAATGTGAGCTGCGCATGAGCTGAGGTTTTTTTTGTCTGTCTGTTTTTTTTCGGGTTTTTTTGATGGGTCCCAAGTGCCTACAACAGAGCGTGGTACATAGTGGGGACTTAATAAGTATTTGTGGAATGAATGTATGATGTGTCCATCAGATTTACAAACCAGAGGTCACTGGTAAATGCTGCCAAAGCTGGAGAAAAGTGGGGGCAGAACTGGTGTGTGTGTGTGTGAGCATGGGGTGGGAGTGTGGAGACAGAAGTGTGAACAGCTCAGTCTGGCAGCTCAACTCTGAAGGAAAGCAAAGAGATCAGGTGCTAGAGAGGAGTGGATGGTCAGGGAGGCACGGGAGAAGCTTGGACCATGTGTGGTAAAGAGAAAGACCATGGAGAGAAATGTGGTTGGACATACAGAAAAGCAAGGGGGTCTGGAGAGGATGATCTCAGAGTTACACCTATCCAAGGGGTATTAATTCAGGAACTGAGATCCAGAACTGCAGAGAAGGAAGCCCAAGAGGGAGCACTGGGCCTGGGCAGCTTTGGCTAAGACCATGCCCTTTCTCAGTTCCCCAAAACCCCTGCTGCTTGTGCAGTTTGGATCAAGACAGGGTACAGTTTGTGTACCCTGTCTTGATATACACACTAGCTATGGAGAAGATGTTCAATAAACACCCCTTGAATTAATGTACTTCAGAGGAGGTAGAGGGGAGAGAGGCAAAAATAAAACTAACAACCCCCTCTACTATATTCGCAAGAGGGCTGGGAAATTTTCTGCTATTTAATCAATTCTTTTGAACCAATGCTACACCGCCACTCACAGCAGCTATGACTTTACTTTCATTCATTTCTCTAGAGGGAGTGGCAGGGCCACCTGGATGGAGTTACAAGGGATGACTATTCTGCAGGTTCCCAGGGGGAGAACTGTCAGGGTGCCAAAGTGGTGGACGGCCCTGGGAGGCCTCCAGTCTCCTCTCAGCCTGTCAGCCTTTACTGCGTCAGCTGGACTGATAGAGTTCAGAATCAGAACCCGCAGACATGCAGATAAGCACCTGGCCATGGGCCAGGGTCCACATTCACGTTCTACAGCCACAGCAACTGCTGCCACAGCCATGGGGCAGTTCTGAATCTGACAATGGCCACGCCAGGTTTTCTAAACAGATATGTCAGGGAAAGCATTAGAAGTATGGTGTGTTCATGTGCACAAAGATGGCTGGTAAGACATTTTCACATTTTCACCGTAGTAACATGTCTTTGTTTAGCACTGTCCCTACAAAAACAAGATTTAAAAATTTTTAAAAATCAATTTTTCAATCACAAAATATGGAGCACAGGCTCTGGGCAAGGCACAATGCTACTGGAGATGAAAAAAATTACAAGACCCACTTCCTTCCCTCAAAGGCTCAGGACCAGAATACAGAGCCAGGCTATACATCTAGTCCAACTCCTTTATCACAAAGACAATACAACCAACTACTCTTCTTTGAACATTTACTGCAAGCCAGGTAAGTTACAGGCACTTTACACAGTTACCTCAAACAATCCTCAGCAACCCAGCAAGGAGTGACAATGACATCTAGTGTGTGAGATCTTATGAAATGCCACGCATTGTGCTAAACGCCAAACAGGATTACCTCATCTTACCTCCAAGGCTATAAGGAACTGGTACATTACTACTATTCACTGAACTTCTACCATCTGCCAGGAACTGCT
The DNA here is from genome assembly GCF_049354715.1 of Callithrix jacchus. Lineage (NCBI taxonomy): Eukaryota > Metazoa > Chordata > Mammalia > Primates > Cebidae > Callithrix > Callithrix jacchus. The sequence goes on from NC_133505.1 coordinate 60,904,294, forward strand.
CTGAACACTTATAGAAATGATCTCATTTCAGGCTCCCAGAGGCCCTAATGTGCAGAAAAAGTGAGGCCCAAAAAGCTTAAGGAACATGTCCCAGGGCCCACAGTTAATAAGCCCCAGAAGCTGGACTAGAACCCAAGATCCAACTGACTGTGACATCTGGACTGTTTACCACCATGCTACTTGAACAATGTGCCTAAGATCTAATGATCAAAATGAGACCTTGATGCATAAAGGGTTCACTCTAAAACAAGAGATGTCATAGATCAGGACAGCGTTAGGCAAAGGGCAAGTGAAAGCTCCTTTGCTTTCTCCAAGGCAGAGACCATGTCTTTATTTATCTCCATACCCCCAGTGATCTTGGCACAAAGGAGAGAACCAAAAAACACCTGTTATGCCCTGGGTTTAAAGATTTCTGAACCTCCTCTGAGAAGATTTCTGGGAGGGGGTGAGCTGACCCAGAAAGAAGAACACAAAGTGGATAAATGGGGGCCAGGTGAGGGTTAGAACAGAATCATCGTGGCACTGGGAAAGTACAGGAGAAGGCCTGGAGATACAATGGTTTAGCTTAGGATAGTCACAGCGGCTTTATGGGGGCTGCCCACTGTGTGTGGCCCAACTTCAGATCTCAGCTGTGCCCATTTGTTTCAAATGAACTAGTTTAAAATGGAAGAAAAGGTATGTGGCCCTCAGATACGTTAAGCTTTCCTTTCCTTCCTTCCCTCTTTCACTCCCTCCCTCCTTTCCTCTCTTCCTTCCTTCCAAAAGCTGCCCAAAGTCGACTGTCTCTTGAATTCATCATCTATTCCAGCATGCTGTGCATTTCAAAGCTTTGCTTTCCACAATGATTCAAGCCCAGATAAAGAAATGATTGTCTCCCTCAAAGTATAAAGGAGGCAACATTGTAACATAAAATTTGAAACTCTTTTCAGCCACAATACTCTACAAAACCATCTTATATTTCATAATTAACCAATTAAATTTTATCAATTACCTAATAGATACATGAGTCCAAGCTCCTGCATATGACACTGTCAAGAAAGCCATTTCCTGTTGCATACAGATATTCAAAGACTAGTGGTAGTTAGACACAGTGATTAGAATCCCATTTATGCTGCACCAGAAACTCCTCTTGGTCCCTAAGGGCTAGTGTGCAAAGCAATGGAGCAAGAGAAGGAAATGGGTTTAAGTGGTGCTTGAGTATTACCTGAAGCAGCCAAAAGATGGAAGTGGAAGCATTTAATGTGCCACCACTTTAAGAAGCAAGGGTGATTCTAAGTCTCACCAGAAATCAGGGCGAAAGTAGCTTAAAGTTAGATGTGTTGCACTATTTGGCTTATTATAATCAAAAAACATCTGTTCAAAAGTCCTAGTCTCAGAGATGGTACTATTTCAGGGACATCAGTTTAGCTTTGCCACCCTTTCTGATTTGATTGCCTGTTGTCATGTATGAGGTAGGATTCAAACAGGAGGCAGAATAGCAACTGCAAATCTACTGGGCTGCACAATGCTCCATCCTACCCTGAGTCCCAGAACAGACAGCTTCACTTTTATGGAGTACTTCAGTGAGCTTCCAGTAGAATCTGCAGGACAGCATAGAGCATGAGGGGGGTATTCATTACCTGGCTACCTTCCTGCTGGACAGTTCTGGCAGTGACTGCAACCCTCTACCAAAGCTCCAGCCCCTCCTCTTCAACCACAGCTCTCAATGATATTCCCTCTCTCTCCCGCTTCCCTCTTAGTTCTACATCCATGTTATCCTTGGCCCCTTCAAGCTTAGGGATATCTCCCCACATTCACAAGCCTTGGAATGCTTTACAGTTCCTTATCTGATTCCCCTGAGTCAGTCCACACCCTTGTAAACAGTGCCTACATAACTGTTCCTCGATTACCCCACCTGTTTCCTGTTGGGACCCTGACTGATGTAGACATGGTCCTCAGATAAAAGACTTAATGCTAACACCACATGATAATAATTAACTCATCAACATAACCACCAGCAAAGGAACACTTTTTTATTTTTATTTTTTGAGATGGGGTTTCACTCCCATAGACCAGGATGGAGTGCAGTGGCAAGATCTCAGCTCACTGCAGCTTCTGCCTCCTGAGCTCAAGTGATTCTCCCGCTTCAGCCTCCCGAGTATCTAGGATTACAGACGCACACCACCATGCCTGGATAACTTTTGTATTTTAGAGTGGGGTTTCACCATGTTGGCCAGGCTGGTCGCAAACTCCTGGCCTCAAGAGATCCACCTGCCTAGACCTCCCAAAGTGCTGGGATTACAGGTGTCAGCCACCATGCCCAGCCAAATAGGACACTTTAAATCAGCAAAATTCTCCTCCACACACAACCTGGTACTATCCCTCACGAAACTCATGAGAGATAGACAAATCGTCACTCTTTATGGGCCACCTAATTTCTAAAGGACCAACAGTATTGATAAACAGCATCAGAAATGGTTTTCTTTAAGCAAGAGAAGCCTGGGTCGACTTCTCACAATCTCAGATCAAGACAAACCACTGCTGTGGCCGAACAATTTCCTGCCTGAGTTTTTCAAGGAGGCCTTTACTGAGGAAGGAGGAGGTGAATACAGGATCTTGAGGGCACCACTGGCCTCAGGCCGCAGTGACAAATATGGGTCCTGGCTTCATGAACACTCGATCACATAGATTTTGTTGTTATTTTGGAAAACCATATCCATTATGAATGGGGACTGGCTCTATATTAACTAATACTAATTAATATCTGTCTCCTAATTAATATCTGATCTGTTTCAGTGAGGAAGGCAAAGGATCTTTACCTTCATGTGCTCAGAGTGCCACACAGGGTCACTTGGATGAAGGGATTACCCTGCTAGTCCCTAGCCATTTACCTCCCTTTCACAAAGGGATTCTTTCTAACGTTTTTCAGGATGGAGCAGCAACTGGAGTGAGGGTGGGCACGCAGGGGAGGGTGAATGAGGGAGGAGGGAAAGTCTGCAAACAAACGGGCCACTTATCTCCGGGAGTCTTTCTACCTTTTCCTACAGCTGAGTAGCTTGGGGGCAGGTTGTCTGCCAAGCTTCCCTGGCCCGTGTAAACACTCTGGCACCAGCTGGGGTTTGGAATCTGCTGAGTCTCTGCCAGCTGGCGACCTGGGGATGGGTCAGATTAAAGGAATGCATAATGAGGAAGGGGGTGGGAGACAGAGGCTGTATTTACATGGAGGGGGTTTGTAGGGGTCAGTACAGCGCTAGCCAAAGGGGGCTCTGGAAGTGGAAAAATAGGAAGAAAAGAGGAAGGGGTTTCAATGTGCCTAAGCACCAAGCCCCACCCAATTGGCCCAGAAGTGTTATGTTCATTTATTTTTTTCCTTTTAAAAACTGACTTCTTTGTCCCCTTCTCAGTCCCCCACAGCATCTCCCAAGCCAATTACACACAGCCCTTTGAAAGGTTCGCAGCTGGCCGCTCGAGAAGGCTCAGCGTGATCAGACAACACGGACACTTGATCTTCTGAGATCCCAATTTGGGAACGTTAACACGGAAACCCTAGCCACGTGCTGACAAGCAGGCTCTGGGCCACATTCTGCCCCAGACTGAGCCTGGGCAAGAGGGGAGGGCACAGATAGCCAGCAGTCCCAGGCAGCCATCCTGGCTTCTAGCCTTAAAGAGAGAGACTCCAGGCTCCCCCCATGCAAAGCCCAGGGGGCATGGATGCAGAGAAGACAGCCCCTCGACAGGACCAACAGGCTCCCCAGCCTTTTCACTATCCTGCGGAGGCAAGAGGGACAAGAACAGACTGAAATCTGTTGGGTATTTGGTGGCCACGCCTGCTAGGAAGGCCACCTGCAGCTCTACTGAAGCCCCTGCAAATAGAGAAAGCTCAAACGGCTGTACATATAATATACTACTAAGAGGAAGCAGAGGGGAGAAAAGTACAGAGGAGGCAAGAGACCTGTTTCCTGGCAGCTCAGCCGCAAACCTGATGGGCTGCCTCTGCCTGCTCCCATCCACTCACTGGGCCACAGTCTTCTCATTTTTTAAGGGTGTTCTCTGAAGTCCCTTTGCATCCACGGATTCTTCCCCATGCTTCTGGGACACGGTTCACCTCCAGGCCCACGGTTCAAGCCTTGGCTCTTCTTGCTTTCTTGGAAATCTCTGCTACAGCAGCCACCTCTATTCCACTGACACTCATATCTACTTTTCCTGCTGGAATCTTTCTCCCAAGGGCAGGAGGTGGGAGGCTGCATCTTTCCGTAGATAATGCATCATTAACTTCCATTCAGCATACCAAACCTGGTGCCCAGGAGAGAGCTCTATACTTGCTGATGTCCCAGGCTGCAGTCAAGGACTCCCTACCTTCCCTTATCGCCCTTTGTTGGCTTTTTCCCTCACTAATTTATTAAATCCATCATTTCTACTCCCAGTGCTGCTAAGAGCTTCATACACTCATTTGCCACCAACCATAGGAGAAACTTCTAATGTATTCTCAGCCTCAAGACTCAAACCCCCTTCCTCCCCTCCCACTATCAATAGCTAGAGCAGCCAGGCATATACACACAAACACCATAGCCCCTCCATGGCTTCTGCTGCTAAAAAGATAATGTCTAACTCTTTAATCTGGTGTTCCTAAACCTCCCTTCCTCTCCACATTCGATTATCACATCTTGCCAAACTAATATGATAGCCCTGGATGTCCTAAAGGATATATTAAAGATATTATTTCATTTAATACTCTCCAAGATCAACAAATATATTTGGTAGAGAAATATGTTACGCATTAATACTATATGAAGGCTCTGACAAGTCCTGCAGTAAAAACAAAAAAAAACCCACCACATATACAGTCTAGCATTTCCCAAGGCAATCTGCCGCAGGAATCCTTGTGTAGCAGTATACATAGTGGCTGTTTTCTTTGATTCTCTGAATGTCCTTTTTGCCTGCATTCCAGCCATCTGTTCTGCCTTCCATTTGTTCCTCTGCCTTGGCTTTCCTTTGAGGGCCCACTCAAGCCTCACGTCCTCCTTCCTCCTCCCCTTTCTGCCATCAGTCCTCTTGGCTGCTTCCTCCTCACACCTCTTTGTTGACAGGTAGTACAGCACAGTAGTTACGAGCCTAGATTTTGGATTCAGAAAGACCCGTATCAAAATCCCAGTTCTGCTCCCACTAACTCTGAAACGGAGTTGTTCAGTTGCTTGGTGCAGACAGAGATAGACTCCATAAAGAGGACTGTGAAGGGGACTAGTGGGATTAGACGGTCAAATCTAGCACAAGGCCTAGCACAGCACAGGTATTCAATAAATAACAGTCATTCTTCCTCTTCTTTTTTATCATTGCTTTGTCATTTATCATTTTGTGGATTCTCCTTCCCCCACCCTCTACGTAAATCACCCTTAACATACACACGCTGATAAGGCCACCAGCAGCAACAGTTGCATCTTCCATGGGACAGCAGAAATATACACCAACCTACTAGCCCTGAGCACACTACCCACTCGAGGACGCCATCCACCCCAGCCTGCCAGTCCTGAGCAAAAGCCTCTTTCAGGCAATCAAGTCCTAAAACTTCACAGAAGCCCCTCAATGCTCTGTAAAGGACATTCAGAGAATCAAAGAAAGTGACTAGTATGTATATTGCTACACAAGGGTTCCTGGGGCAGATTGCCTTGGGAAATGCTAGGCTGTAGGTGCTTTTTCACTGCAGGACTTGTCAGAGCCTTCATATGATATTAATGAGTAACGTATTTTTCTACCAAAGTAGTAAATCACCTGTTTACTTACTACACCCCTGGAAGGGATGCAGAGACAGAGCATCCCACTTTTGGTTTTGAAAACCAAAGTAGGCCACACAGGGTGGCTCATGCCTCTAATCCCAGCACTTTGGGAGGCCAAGACAAGCAAGTCGGAGACCAGCAGGGCCAACATGGTGAAACTCTGTCTCTACTAAAAATACAAAATTAGCCTAGCATAGTGGTGGCTGTCTGTAATCCCAGCTACTCAGGAGGCTGAGGCATGAGAATCGCTTGAACCCAGGAGGCGGAGGGTGCAGTGAGTGGAGATCATGCCGTTGCACTCAGCCAGGGCAACAGAGGGAGACTCAAGAAGAAAAAGAAAGAAGAAAGGAGAAGAGGAGGAGGAGGAGAGAAAACCAAAGTGAACAGATATCACCCAAAGCTGACTGGGTAGCCCATTTCCGAAGCCTCTCAATGGGGCAGCAATGGACTACTGTGTTGGGGTTTATATTTTTCAAATTTTCACCATTTCAACAACCATTTCATCACAGGCCATTTCATTCATGTGGCTTGTCTAGAAGTAAGAAGTTACATTTCCGCTTCTAGAGTCAATCTTTTCTTTTTTTTAACAGGGTCTTACTCTGTTGCCCAGGCTGGAGGGCAGTGGTGTGGCCACGGCTCACCACAGCCTCAATCTCCCAGGTTCAAACGATCCTCCTACCTCAGCCTCTTTAGTAGCTGAGGTACACACCACCATGCCGAGGCTGGTCTCAAACTCCTGGCCTCAAGGGATCCTCCTGCCTCAGCCTCCCAAAGTGCTAAGATAACAGGCATGAGACATTGCACCTGGCCAACTTCTAGTTGATCCTGACTTCAGTTTTTCTTGATGCTTTTGCATCCTTCTATGACTGGTCTAATACCCTTATTTTCACCCTCTGAGCCACTGTTCAAAAGGCTTCTGAAAGGTAACGCTTTGATTTATATTAGATGGGAATGGCATCTGTCAGATCTAGGGTACGGGCTTCTCTTTCCAGCATCCCTTGGCTGCCCTGCCGTCAAGTCCCCTCCTCCTGCCCCTCTGTTCTCTCCCACTTCCACCCCCACCCTCCACCTGTGCACTGGCTTCTGCCCCCAACCTTCCACCTCTCCCCCAGTAGCAAGCTCTGTCACTAATCCAAAGTTTCCATCTTTCCATTCCCAAAACGAAATCACTTTAACATTGCCTTTTTCTGCTCATCGAAATAATATACATTTCACTGAAACAAATATATATGAGGAGACAGATATAAAAATGGAGAAAAAAGTAAAACTACTTGAAATCCTATGACAGAGAAAAACACTTGTGCTGTTTTGATGGTATCATCCTTACAGATATCTTTCTATAAAAATAAAATACATTCAAACGTTTACAGAAAAAGGCCCACACCAATATGGCATTCTGTAAGCTGCTTTTTAAAAAACCACAACCATGTGTTTTGGACATCATTCTATGACAATGCGTACGGATTTATGTCACCATTTTAAATTGATCTAACCAATCCCTTACTGGTAGGCATTTAGGACAACCTCATCTTTAAAAAATGCTAACATCTCAAAATATTTGGATATACTATTGAGTGGAAAAAAAATCGGAATTCAGCCTGTGCATTTTTATTACAACCATAAAAAAATCATAGTGTCCAGGCATAAGAACAGAGTAAAAATGAAATCAATTTTGTAAAGTGTAAGAGCTATAGGAAATCTGTTTATAAAAGTGGTATTTACACAGAAAAAAAAAGTCCTTCAACAAAAACAACATGTAAAATGCAAAATTTCCATTATTTTTTTAAATGCTATGATGGTTAGGTCACGCCTCAGTATAAAATATTTCAAGCAGCTGATCTCCATTCAGTTTAACCTCACAGTTTTCTTCCCAGTGGAAGAGGGAGGGAGTGCTGAAGCCATATGATCTTTGAGAAGGGAAAAGGCAAGGGGTAATTCTGGAGCTTGTGGTTCTTAGGGGAGGACATTCATGGGCAGAGCCGGGGCTCGGGGCTCAGGCACGCAGGAAGAGAAGTGGGGCTCAGAGGTTCACCAAGAAGCCCTCAGCAAACCCACTCTATCTGCAGCTTCCTTCCTTCCTTCCCTTCCTCCTTTCTTCTCTCTCTCTCTCTCTCTTTCTTTCTGTCAAGACAGAGTTTCTCCATGTTGATCAGGTTGGTCTCAAACTTCTGACCTCAGGTAATCCACCCCCCAGACCTCCCAAAGTGCTGGCATTACAGACATGAGCCACTGTGCCCAACCCCTCTTTCTTTTTTTTGAGACTAAGTTTCACTCTATCGCCCAGGCTGGAATGCAGTAGTACAATCTAACTTCACTGAAACCTCTGCCTCCCGGGTTCAAGCGATTCTCCTGTCCCAGGCTTCCCAGGACTACAGGCATGTGCCACTACGCCCAGCTAATGTTTTGTATTTTTAGTAGAGATAGGGTTTCACTGTTGGCCAGCCTGGTCTCAAACCCCTGACTTCAAGTGATCCACCTGCCGCAGGATTATAGGCATGAGCCATCTCACCCAGCCCAATCTGTACATTTCTTAACAGTCTTGGTGGCCCAGGTAGCAATGTTTGAGTGTAAAAGGTATAGGCTGGGTGCAGCAGCTCATGCCTATAATCCCAGCTTTTTGGGAAGCTAAGACAGGCAAGATCACTTGAGGTCAGGAGTTTGAGACCAGCCTGGCCAACATGGCAAAACCCCATTCCTACTAAAAATACAAAAATTAGCTGAGTGTGATGGTGAGTGCCTGTAGTCCCAGCTACTCAGGAGGCTGAGGCAGAGGAATTGCTTGAAACCAGGAGATGAAAGTTGCAGTGAGCCAATATCTCGCTACTGTACTTCAGCCTAGGTGACAGAGTAAAACTCCATCTTTAAAAAAAAAAAAAAAAAAAAGAAACCACGTTGGGAAGCTGAGGTGGACAGATCACCTGAGGTCAGGAGTTTGAGCATTCACCACCCTGGCCAATATGGAGAAACCCTGTCTCTACTAAAGATACAAAAGTTAGCTGGCGTGGTGTTGGGCAGCTGTAATCCCAACTACTCAGGAGGCTGAGGCAGGAGAATCGTGTGAGCTTGGGAGGCGGAGGTTGCAGTGTGCCAAGATTGCACCACTGCACTCCAGCCTTGGTGACAGAGTAAAATACTATCTCAGAAAAAAAAAGGCGAGACATGGATGGCGAGGAATGGATGCACCAGGATGTACAGACTATATATAACCTGTAATATGGAGATCAGAGGCACAGAAAATGGCTGCTTAGTAATAGGGGCAATATTCATGGAATTAATTAATATTCAAGTGTTCTAAACAAATAATATTGCATCCTTACTGTATATCAGGTTCTCTAAGGATGCCATGCATGCATTATTCACTTATTTGGTCCTGAAAAACCCACTGAAGTAGGTCCAAGAATTTTTAACCCCATTTTACTGACAAGAAAACTGGGGCACAGTTAAGTAACTTCATCATGTTATCTAGGTAAGTGAAGTAGCCGGTAAAGAATCAGACAATTTAGGCTAGGCGCGGTGGTTCACACCTGTAATCCCAGCACTTTGGGAGGCGAAGGCAGGCAGATCATGAGGTCAAGAGATTGAGACCATCCTGCCCAACACAGTGAAGCCCCATCTCTACTAAAATACAAAAATTAACTGGATGTGGTGGCACGCTCCTGTAGTCCCAGCTACTCGGGGGGCTGAGGCAGGAGAATTGCTTGAACCCAGGAGGTGGAGGTTGCAGTGAGCCGAAATTGTGCCACTGCACTCCAGCCTGGTGCCTGGTGAAAGAGCTAGACTCTGTATCAAAAAGAAAAAAAATAATCAGACAATCTAAGTCAAAGCCTGCATTCACTGTGCATACATATGACCGTATTTATAAGCCCCATGTGATGTGACAATGTGAAATCGAGAATCAGGGTGCATATCCCGATGGAGAAGGCAACTGAGTCTCAAATCTGCAGCCTATTTTTCCAGGGAAGGAGAGCCTGTGAGTTAATCATCATAATAATTCTTTTCTAAAAGGAGCTCTATATACTGTATAAGACTGCTATGACTATCTTTCACTTTCAAGAGGTCTCCATGGAAATGAACAAAAATCAAATGTGACCTGGAGCCAGTTCTCACCAATCTGTTTAGTTTTACACATGCCCCTAATCTGGGACTTTAGCCACGTCACCATGGCCATTTTGTAGACATGAAATGAAGAAAAGCCACTTAGGAATAATCACAGAAGTCATTCCTAGAGGAAGCTGAGCTTGCAAGCTGAAGGACAGTATATTTAGCTTAAATGTGATGACTGTGAAGTCTAGGATACTATATTTGGGCAAACTGTTGATTTGGGGTTTGGTGAAGTTCTGGTTTTGGCAGCAGCGCCCTTCTCCTGCCCTACCCCCACCTCAGGCCACGTGGGCTCAGCTATAGAGCACAGCTCTGGCACAAGCAAAACCTGTAGACTTGGCCTCCCCGGGGCTCTGGAGAGCAGAGCAATTCTTCCAGGGATTGACAGGGTGAGAAACTACTTGCATTCAGCAAGTAGCCAAACAGGATGCCAGAAAAGAGGGAGCCTGGAAGTACCAGGTCGGAACACAGTCCCATCCTGAGACCCAGAAGTCCCCCAAGTCCAGTCCCATAAGGAGCACCTTACCACTCTGGCCATAATGAACTGTAACCACTGGTTTTCCTATCTGTATTCCCCATTAGACTGAGCAGGGAGTGTGTCTTGATCATCTCAGAGCAAGCAGCTGCTCAATAAATGTGGAATGAACTGAAGAGTTCTGGAGATTGGTTGCACAATGTGGATGTGCTTAACATTACTTAACTGCACACTTAAAAATGGTTAAGATGGTAGATTCAATGTTACATGTATTTTACATAATTTTTAAGGAAACACAATGGTAACACTTTTACAGAAAAAAAAAGGTAATGGCACTTGGATACTTCTAATACTCACTGTGTGAAATCTGGTAGAGTATAGGTTGAATAATTTGAGTTTACAAAGTATGGGAGGGTTAATTAAACTGTGAATCATGATTTGCTGCAACAAAAAGTTACAGAGTGAAGGCAAATATGATTCCTCTATTAGACTTTTCCATGTGTCCTAAAGAAGGAAGATTCAGGAAAAAGTGGCTACAGATGTGGTCCCAAACCCATCCGAGAAATCACACTCCATTAATTCCAATACATATTTTTTCCTCACACCCTTCTAGCCTCAGAACTTGGAGCTGGCACTCTTATTTATTAAGAGAGAGAGAAAGAGAAATGGAAAGCTGTTCAAGAACCTGTACCTTCCTTATAGGACAAAAAGATGGTATTCTGCAAAGTGGGATCTGTGGAATGTTACTCTACACTACTTAGAAAGAGATGGTCACATAGACTGAGAAATGGTAGATACTACTTTAGTTAAGTTTATTTGCTCTGTGAATCTCCAAGAAAGGGGGCATGGTCGAAAGTGTTCTGCATACCTCTCTGGCCCAAAATCCCCAGCCCCTACTGCCACCCCCAGAGGTTTCAACAGCTTGGACTCCACATTAGGAAAGATCAGTGTAACAGACACAACCGGATTACTTGAAATACCCCGAGTTCAGGATTTGCTCACCAATTTATTAGCTACATCATCTCGGGCAAGTGGCTTGAATTCTCTTGGCCTCCATCTCCTCTTTAAAATACAGTAAAGGACTCAGGCTGTGAAGTTGGACACATGGACCTTGAATTGTGGCTCTGGCATTTATGAGCAATCAGAGTCTGGCTGGGTTACTTAGTCTTTCTACACCTCAGTAGTTCACTCATATGTAAAAAGGGGGGTACTACAGTATCAGCCACACGGGCTGATTGTGGGGCTGAATGAGAAAATGCAGGTAGAGTGCTTTTTTACAAGGCTGAGCACAAAACAGGCAGTCAATACAGAGGGCACACTTGTTTTCTTTGATTCTATAAACTGTGAGGTGCTCTATAAATGCTACCTATCCTGTAAGACACAAGCCAAGTCCCATTCTTCATGAAGATTCCCTGACTGCTAGAACCTAAACAGTCTCTCACATCTGGGCTTACATCACTTGTAAACTATTATGTTTACCACAAATGTACTTGCATTGAGTAATATGCCAGTATGTGGCATTATATCCTACATTGCTATCTAGTGGTTCAGACATAATTCTTATCTCAAGTTCTTTTTTTCCCAAAACAGAATTATGAGAAGTTAATTAAATTTAAAAGCTAACTGAATTTAAAATACACACCTACTGTAAGAAAATTTTAAAAGAGAAACATATAGGTGGGGCGTGGTGGCTCATGTCTACAATCCCATCACTTTGGGAGGCTGAGGCGGGTGCATCACCTGAGGTCAGAAGTTCAAGACTAACCTCGCCAACATGGTGAAACCCCATCTCTACTAAAATTACCAAAAAAATTAGCTGGGCATGGTGGCAGGTGCCCGTAATGCCAGCTATTTTGGGAGGGTGAGGCAGAAGAATCGCTTAAACCTGAAAGGCGGAGGTTGCAGTGAGCCAAGATTGCACCACCGCACTCCAGCCTGGGGGACAAGAGCGAAACTCTGTCTCAAAAAAAAAAAAAAGAGAGAGAGAGACAGACATATAAAGTTGAAAACTGAAGTCCTCTATAACCTACCTCCTAGAGAGATACCAATGTTGACAGTATGCTGTGTGTGATCTTTCCAAGTGTTGCCTATGCATATATAAACATAAGGTTCTTTTTATTAAAACAGATCACAGCCAGGTGCGGTGGCTCAAGCCTGTAATCCCAGCACTTTGGGAGGCCGAGGCCAGTGGATCACGAGGTCAAGAGATCGAGACCATCCTGATCAACATGGTGAAACCCCGTCTCTACTAAAAATACAAAAAATGAGCTGGGCATGGTGGCATGTGCCTGTAATCCCAGCTACTCAGGAGGCTGAGACAGGAGAATTGCCTGAACCCAGGAGGCGGAGGTTGCAGTGAGCCGAGATCATGCCATTGCACTCTAGCCTGGGTAACAAGAGTGAAACTCCGTCTCAAAAAAACAAAAAAAAAAGATCACTATTTTTTTAATCAGATATCATCTATGTCAATACAGGAAGATTGATCTCATCCTCTTTTAAATAGCTCTAGAGTATTCCACTGTATGGCTATACCACAATTAATTTACCTAATCAGTTCATTGTGGGTGGATATTTGGGCTATTTCAAATGAATTATGCCATTAAAGCAAGAGCTGCGTCCCGTGTCCTGTGTGTTTTGGCATCTCCATGGAGTTAGCACAAGTGGGAAGCAATCAGTAAACTCTGTCGTATGAACTCGGACAACATTTGCTCTGAGTCACAGAGGATTACTGGCTCACAGTTTAACAAATATAACTCTCAATAACCAGCACTGTTGGGTCAAGCCAAAATAATGGTCAATATTCATAATACTGACCCTGAGCTATCACTCTCAGATCAAAAAGACAAGCTGTTCAATACTGTTTCAATGCTGTCTCCTTGCCTATATTAAAATTATTTAATGTCCCAGCAATTCCACTCCCCAGGTATATATCCAAGAGAACTGAACACATGACATCCACATAAAAACTTGCACATGTATGTTCAGAGCAGCATTTTTCATAAATGACAAAAGATAGAGACAAATGTCCATCAACTGATGAATGGATAAACAAAATGCATTTCGCTGTACAATGGAATATGATTCAATCACAAAAAGAAAAGAAGTACCGATACATGCTACAACATAGATGAACCATGAAAACATGCTACATGAAAGAAGCCAGGTACAAAACCTCACATATGGTATGATTCCATTTACATTAAATGTCCATTTGTGAGTCCAGAGACACAAAGTAGATAGTCCTTGCTGGGGTGGAGACAGGAGTGGAGATGAAAGTGGGATTGGGGAACAATGGGAAATGAATGTGAACATGTTCTTTGTTTTTGAGACGGAGTCTCCCTCTGTTGCCCAAACTAGAGTGCGGTGAAGTGATCTCAGTTCACTGCAACCTCCCCCTCCTGAGTTCAAGCAATTCTCCAGCCTCAGCCTCCCAAGTAGCTACAGGCACACATTGCCATGCCCAGCTAATTTTCTTTGTATTTTAGTAGAGATGGGGTTTCACTGTGTTACCCAGCCTGATCTCAAACTTCTGTGTTCAGGCGATCCACCCCCCTCGGTCTCCCAAAGTGCTAGGATTACAGGAGTGAGCCACTGTGCCCGGCTAAACAGGTTCCTTTTGAAGATTATGATAATGTTTTGGAATTAGATAATAGCGATGTCATAAAGCATGGTGAATACACTAAGAACCACTATATCATACACTTTAAAATGGTAAATTTCATGGTATGTAAATCCTATCTCAATTTAAAATGCAAAAAAAAAGTCTTTAAAAAGGGGTTATTAACTGGTAATTCCACTTTACCACTCATATACTAAAAAAATATGAAAAACAATAGAATGTCAAGTGCTGTGCTAGATACTAGAGATACTATGGTAAGCAATACCTCCTGCCTCAAAGAACACACAGCAAGGTTGTGGAGTGTGATGGGCTACACATGATAAGCTTGGGGGTCATCAGAACCATGATAAAGGAAGCACAGGGAGAAAGGAGGGCTTTCCAGAAAAGGTGGACTGCAGCTTAAGGAATAAGGAACATCGGCCAAGTGAAAAGATGTAGCATGTCCTGAGTGACTTGTTTAAGGTGCCAGAGGCAACAGAAACATCATAGAGGAGCTGAAATATAATCAATAGTAAAGAGCCCCATGATCCAAATGTGCCCAACAGAGTAACTTTAAAAATCCGACATGTATTTTGCCTCCTGTTATGTATCTCAGCACTTGCTAGATGCTGAGAATTTAACAGGGAACAAGATCAATGCAGGCACTGGTAGAACTTTTAGTATGTAACCATACAGTTTCATGGGGACACAGTAAACAGTCTGTGGCTAACTGATTCATTGACCCGGACATGGTATTTTAAAAGAACAAGTACACTTTGTCAATAACTATCAAAAATACAAATGCAGTTATGCTTTGACCCTATCATCCCACTTCTGGGAAAATATCCAACAAGATATGCCTGTATAGGTGCAAAATGACATATGTACCAAGATATTCACTGCTGCATTGTTTGTAAGAGCAAAACATTGGAAACAACCCAAATGTCCATCAAAAGGGGACTGATTAAACGAATTAAGGTAACCCTATACGATGGAAGACTGTACAACCTTCCACATGAATGAGGAAATTCTCCGTGTACTGACATCAAAAGATTGCCCAGATATTTTGCTAATTGAAAAGGCAAGGTGCAAAAGTGTAAATAATACACTTCATTTTGTATAGGAAAGGAGACAGGAAGATAGACGGATATAAAAAGTGGTTACTTGTGGGTGGAGGAGCTGGATGAGAACAGGTGGGGAGAGACACTTCTCAATGAATTTCTTTTTATGTTTTCTATTTTGTAGCCACATGAATGTATCTCCTAATGGTACCTATTCCAAAAAAAATTTTTTTTTAAGCTTTAAAAGGCTAAGATTATAGGTTCTCTATCTGTATGCACACACTAAAGTAGCTAGCATTCCTAATGTGCTCAAAAGCATTTCTTACTGGTTACCTGAGAAACCAGAAGAGACAGCGTGGATAGAAAAGCTTCAAATAACCACCAGCAGCAGAAAGGCAACTCAGACGCACACCATCCTGTGTGCACATGGGACCATACCTGACAAATCCATACTGACTATGTGGTAGGTATAGAGGTGCTCGGGATACTGAGAAAATGTGAAACATCTCTTTCCTGGGTCATGGAGGGATGGCTCACGGCAAGTACAAGGAGCCATGTCCAGCCCGAACTGCCAGTGACCTTCCTAGTACACATTGGAGTCACTCTCATGCTAAAAAATCTTCAATGGCTCCCCTATTACCTAAGTTAAGGACCAAACCCAAATTTTTTAAAAAGCATCTCCAAGTCCACAACCCTGCCTGCCAGTCCAGTGTCACCTTTCACCACTTCTGCTCTTAACCGGCTCCTACCCAGTCCACTCTGGTAACACAGAGACACTTGCCATACTCCCCCTAGCCCCGTGCCTTCTCTCTGCTTGGAACTCCCTCTCCCCAGCATATCTGCCTGCCCCATGCCCTGCAAGCCTCAAGGACCAGCTCAAACGTCTCTCTCTCTTTTTTTTTTTTTTTTGAGACAGAGTCTCTATCACCCAGGCTGGAGGGCAGTGGCACAATCTCAGCTCACTGCAACCTCCACCTCCTGGGTTCAATTCTCCTGCCTCAGCCTCCTGAGTAGCTGGGACTACAGGCGCACGCCACCACGCCCAGCTAATTTTTGTATTTTTAGTAGAGAAGGGGTTTCACTATGTTGGGCAGGATGGTCTTGATCTCTTGACCTCATGATCTGCCTGCCTTGGCCTCCCAACGTGCGGGTATTATGGGGGTGAGCCACTTTGCCCGGCCCCAAATTTCTCCTTTTTAAAATGAACTGTCCCTACCCCTCCCAGAGGGGTTATGCTTCCTTCCCTGACACATACACTGCACCCAATACACACAAGAGCAGCAGTGACATTTTCACTTCCTAAGGACTCTTGGCTCAATGGAGGCAGAATCTTCACCTCTTCATCCTTTATCTCTAGCCCCAAGAACAGGGTTTGGCAGAGAGCAAATGCTCGTCCAAGTCTGGCTGCATGAATAAAAAAGAAAAAGACAGAGGTGGGGAGAAAGGAGGAATTAACCCTCTCAGGGCAGAGGGGCTGGGAAAGGGGCCCTCTGAGCAGGTGGTGTTTTTGCCATATCTGAGGGGGCCTTAAAAAAATAGCAGTTACAGGATGAAATGGGGAATGAGATGACTTGGAGGGCAAGGTGAATGAACAAAAGCAGAGAAACCTGAGGGAGGAGGGAATGTTTAGGTATGTTGGTCTGCAATGAGGGTCAGGGCAGGAATGAGCCTGAGGGAGGTGCAGAGTCCAGGACAAAGGCTGATCAGATCGCCAAGCTAATCACCCAGCTTTTAGGTGGGCACCTTGGAAGCAATCTAAGTAGGGAGACCCATGCTCAGCTCTGTGTTTGAAGATAACCCATGATAGCTATGAGGAGAAAGGATCAGAAAAGATGAGAGTGTGGGGTCCAAGTTAGAACCCACCATAGACATTTAGGTGAGGAATATCAAGTGCCTGAGCCAAAACCAAAGATTGTTAGGGTGAGAGGAGACGTGGGGGCAATTCAGGAGGTAAAACCACTGGACTTAGTGAACAGACACTGGGGACAAGGTAAGGGAGGGCAAGTGCCGGCTGTGGGTTCCTGTTCCAGTGTATACACTTGTTGAATTTCCCTCTCCTACAGACGATGCAAACTATAGTCATGCATCGGGATGGCAGTATGGGAGCTAATAAAATCATAGTGTCACCAACAGGCCTTGGTAAGAAGACCCCTAGATACTCAACTAGTCTGCTAGAAATCAGACAAAGAGAAAATCTCACTGCATCTGTTTCTGGGGGTCTGGCAAAAGTTTACAGATGAACAGCACACAATGGGTTAACTAGTCCTCTCCAGGTTATCACACACACTTCAAAAATTACTTACCAACTCCTTCATTGGGAACTTCCAGGTGCAAAATATAGGTAGGCCCCAGTATACAGTGAGTGCTAAGTAACTTTTTAAATACATGTTATGTACAGGCATGCCTACTTCCTCTGTCCACCAAACACACCATGTCCCTCCCAACCTCCACTATCTCTAGAAAAGCCTCCAACAAAGGAAGTTCCCATTCCCTCTGCCCCCACTGAACACTGGAACAAAACCAGCTTCCTTAGGTAAGGCCCATACGTGCATGCATGCTTCATCATGGCTTATTTACCTAACAAAACAAAAGTAGAGGGAAAGGTGTTCTAACTCACTGGGTCCCTATCTTTTAAGAAATAGAAGTTACATGAGATGCAAACAAATACCTTTTTATTATAAGTCCATAGGGCACTTCAGCAATAAAGCCATGTGAAGGCAATGCAGGACGGTGAAACAGGATGATATGCACATTCAGGAGCACCACTGGCATCACTGCACACCTCAGCGTTATAAGAAGGTCTAGTGAAAAGCCATTTCTCTCTCTCAGCTTTCACTGTCCTTGCCCGCCCCACCACTGCCTTGCTGCTTGCCTGTGTCACATGAAACATATGGGAAAGACGGCTGAGAACGGCCTTGCAGTTTCTGAAGTCTCTGAATCAACACCAGAGACAGTTCAGCTGCTTTTGGGGCTTGCTTCCTGGTTGGAGATTGAGACTGAAATTTCCCCACGTGGAAGTTCTCATGTGGATCAGTGCCCCAGCCTCCTAACCAGACTTCCAGTCTCTAATCTCATCCGCTAAGCCAATCTGGCAGTCTCCAGAGCAACCTGATCCCACCACTGTCTTTCCTAGCAGTCTTCAAAGGCTGCCATTATTACCTCCAAGACAGTCTCAACTCCACGGCAAGACCTAAGGGCCCTAGATCTGCCCTCCCCCTCCACTCTTGTCCCTTGTCCCCCTATGCCCCACCTCCAAAGCATCCTATGACACCAGGGTGCTGAGTGTCCCAATGCTCCAGACCAGCTCCTCTGTCTACATAGGATGAACTGTTCTATTGCCTTCCTATATATCCTTCTTTCTCTGGCCTTATCCAGCATCCACCTACCCCTATTCTGAACCGTCCTCCATGTTCCCAAAGCATTCCCTCTGGTAGACTACACTTACTGAGCACCCACTGTGTGCTAGACCAGAAGACCCACATGGCAGCTCAGCTGGGGTAGTCATCATCAAATGACTATACTTGTCTCCTTTTACCTATCTCCCTTACTAGATGGTAAATTCCTTGTGATTAGGCAATGTGTCCTTTTCCTCTGTGTTCCCAGCACCTAGAATGAGGGCTCACACAAAAGCACTGCTTAATCAACATTTGCCGAACAAGGGCAAGAGGTCAACAACAGCTCAGTTCAGACTCACATCCCTTGGACAGCAACCCAACCGGTAGGGCTGAGAAACTGACAAGATTGGTCAAGTTACACATGGTTATGCCACAGCTGTAGGCTAAAGGCATGGTAAGTGGTCAGTGAAAATCTGGCGAGGCCATAGTTGTCATGCCTGGAGTTATCTGGACCCAGGAAATGCAGGCAAGAGTAGCTAAGAAGTGTCACATTCTCTTCTTTCTGAAGCTCCAAAAACGAGCACCGTAGAGAGAATTGTATCAACAAATATGTTAGCTGGCTTGCATTTTATATTTCAGTGTCTTCTACGAAGTAGGTGTATTTGCTGAACGATTAAAAATGGAAGAAAATCGAATGCCCAAATGGTTGAATAGTGTTGAATGTGGATATTCCAAGGCTGGGCAAAGAATGACAGAAATGCTTCTTTTACATTTCTTGGGTAATAAAATGTACTATACATCAGACCAACTTTGCTTTTTCTTCAGGGCTGTAAAACTGTAGCCTTCCAGAAATTTCTGCAGATGAATCAGTCTGGATAGCCAAATTCTCCACATTGCCACAGATACAGTTTTGAAACTTCAGCATTGCTCATTATGGATGGAGATCTTAAGGTCACAAAGCTGAGCCCAGATTCCCTTCCAGTATGTGGATTTTCTCCTTTTCCATTCTGCTCAGCCATATTTCATGCCAACCCCAAATCCGTGCTAGAACCTGGTTTCAACTCAAATAATAAATGAAGCCAAGCTTAGAGGTGAGCCCACTAACCTAACGGAGGCACAATGTTTCCCTAGTTACTACTCCTAAATCTACAGGTTTGGGGGAAGGCGCCTCTTTCCTTCTCCTCCTAATTTCTGACTGGCAATTTGAGTTTTATACACATTTTCCAGCCCTGGTCTACATGCCCATGTTAAGAAGGCACAACCAGGCCACTGGACATTTGACACATCCAGAAGCAAGTGAGGCCCAGAGAGGTGAAGGGCCTTGCATGGGCCACAAAGCTATTTAACAGAAGAATCCCCTGTCCTTGCCCCTTTCATCGCACGCCTCCCTGCTGCAGGCCCTCCACTGGCACCAGCCATAATTCATGCCTCAAGAACCCTGGAAGAAGGGCACAGGTTCCAGCCATCATGCCCAAACCAGAGCCCAAACTGCTATTTAAAAAAAAAAATAACTATCACCCGTTCCTTTCCACTTCAACATCCCTCCTTCAAACAGTCACAAAATCCATACAAACAAGTTATTCCTTGCCCATTGAGGTCACAAGTTGATCCAGTACAAAGTCAGACTACAAACTAAAAACACAGTCTCAAATCCAGAAGCGTGGGTCTAAAAAGTTCCAATTCTGCTCTGAGTTATGAGGAATTCTTCCCAGCCGGAAACCAGGCATTGTGAAGCAGGCCCTGTGATTTCCTGCAGGACTCCAGGAATTGCTGGAGGGAAGGCCTGTTTATCCTGGGATTGCTCCTCCAGGTCAGGAGCTCCCAGACTGCTCTTAACCTTCAGGAAAGGCGCTGATAAATAATTGCATAAGTCCTGTCTCTACGCTTTGTCCTGAGGTAGGTACGTCCTCCCTCTCCAATAGCCACAGAAGTCTTCATAATAATGGTGGGTCCCTCAACAGACTCTTTTTAAAATTCTCTATAAAAAGAAAAATTAAATATCCTCTAAGAGAGCATACCCATACTTTCATAATAAATATGAAGGAACAAACTGATTAACTAACAATACTCTGTCCTTTCAAAATGCAGGAGCTTTTATTAAGAAGTCCTTTTTCCATTTCAAAGGCAGGGCAACTGAGGCTAGAGAGCTTTGTCCTTCCTGCCAAAGGTAAAATCTTCAGCTCTACCCAAAAAAGACATTACAGATCACATTTGGGTTTGATGTTTAAAGTCTTAAGAAACCATATGGAAGAGTTCTCCTAACTCCAGCCAGGTTTTCAATCAATATAGGCCAGCAACTTAATCTTGAACTTGCCCAGCCTTCAGAACGATGAGAAATAAATACAGGGCCAGGTGCGGCGACTTGTGCCTGTAATCCCAGCTCTTTGGGAGGCCAAGGCAGGCAGATCACCTGAGGTCAAGAGTTCGAGACCTGCCTGGCCAAAATAGCAAAACCTCATCTCTACAAAAATGAGCCAGGCATAGTGGCAGGCACCTGTAGTCCCAGCTATTTGGGAGGCTGAGGTGGGAGAATCGCTTGAACCCAGGAGGCAGAGATAGGTTGCAGCAAGCCAAGATCATGCCACTGCACTCCAGCCTGGGTGACAGAGCGAGACTCCATCTAAAAAAAAAAGAAAAAAGGAAAGAAGTGCAGATTGTTTAAAATACCAAATCTATGAATCTGTGGCATTTTTGTCACAGTAGCCCAAACAGACTGCCGTTAAGCAATAATGTATGTATCAGGGTACCAGTTGTGCCTCACAAGGTATCCAAAAGTGACCACCACTCTTCTCCTTGAATACTGACCACACTATACCCAGGGCATTAGTTCTTAATTTAATAAACCAACCCGTCCATCAACAGCAATGGCTCCAGGTTGACTGCCCTCCATTTTCCCAAAGCATCCCCTCTAGTAGACTACACTTACTGAGTACCCACTGTGTGCTAGACCAGAACACCCACACCTGCCTGAGGACGCACCTGCCACTCACATCAAGTTTAAGACCTGAGTCCTATCCACAAATAATCTATCAGCTTTAAGCTACCGTACTAAGACCTCTTTGAGAAGAGGGACCCTACCTATTCATCTCTACCTCCCAGAGCTCAGCACAGTCCCAGAGCAGGCACTCAAGCATCCAATAAAAAGCTGCTAAATAAATGAGCACAACACTCAATTTCAAGACTTCTACACAAATATTGGAATTCAAAGGTAGAGTCTAGAATTCCAGTGGGCAGAGCTGTAGAAGACCACCAGAAATGGATGAGTCAGATGACTTGGATTCAAGTCCCCAACTTGCCAAAAATTCACTCTACTGTCCTGGGCAAATCTCCCAGCCAGTAAGGGTCTTATTTTGTTTCTCTGTAATCACAGCAGAAGACTTCTTAGGTTTCCCCTCTAAGATCTTAAACTTAGAAAATACAAAGCAAAGATGTGCCCTTGAGCTACAGCTACAATGTTAACTTGATGATAAGGGCAGTAAAATCTAACAGCCGGAGTCATCTTTTCTTACACAAATGCTGGGTAGCAGCAGGCAGTAACTTTACTAGTAGGTAAAGCTTCTGTGTCTTCGCTTATGTTCACACGTGATACACACATTTGGGTCACTCCCTGTAGTCTCTTTCAGGGAGATGCAAATTTTAATAATTGTTCCAGGCAGAAAAGCCTCCAAGTGGAACAAAGACCCACAGACATTACTTCCAGGTAATAAACAGATTCCACTCAGACAAAGAAAAATAAAGCAGCCTGTAGCTACATTCCATAGACGCCCCATTTGTGGAAGCATTGGGGCTGAGCTCTAAATGTGAGCCAGACGCTGCTGAATTCTTATTTTGGCTCCGACTCTAACTTGGAGTGGATGGTCCTTGGCCAAGTCTCTGCTCCAGAAGCCAGGCTCTGGATGGGTACGGCAACCCCCATTAACCATCCCGATTACAGGGTGAGGTGAGTGAAGCATTTCACAGAGGTAAAGTGCTGCCCACCCCTCCAGACAAACAAGGAAAGCTGCCACAAGGCAATGTGGCTTGGGGAGTCACAGAGCAGCCCCTCTCCTGACCCTGGGCTCCTACAAACTCAGCAGAGGCCTTAGAGATCTGGCCCAATGCCCCCTGCCCTCCCGCCACACAACTGCCTCCATTTTCCCTGCTGAAAAGCAAGGCCTTTTTGCAAGAGTCACCTGCAAAGCTCTTTAAACCACACAGTTAACTCGCAATGTTAACCAGCTGCGACCAAGTTAGGTGTGGTGCTCCTCTACTGTGGGACATTTGAGACTACTAGTAGAGGTTTACCAAGGCAAAGTAATAGAATGCATAAAAGATAAAGGTCTGTTTGTGAAATAAGGGCTGTTCAAGAACCATATTAGTACTTTTACTGTTTCTTCCCGCTGCCCACCCTCCCCCCCTTATTTCTTTAACTATTAGGTACCAATGGATACCAGATACACAGAGCTGGATGAAGAGGTTAAGAGATACTATCAGTGAAGTTTCCCACCAAAGCCTGCTAATAGTGCTCTCACTGATTAGAAAGCTCTTCTGTCATTTGGGAACTCTAATCCGCTCTTATCAACCCTCTAGCTTCATCATTTATCAGGGTGGGAATGAGAGGTACATCAGCTATGCAACAGAGTGATTTCTGGGGCCCCTGCCCATAAAGAAGCAGATCAAAAAGGAGCTCATGCCTGCCAGAGTGAAGCTTTCACCATAGCAACACATGTTATTCTACAAACAGTCGGGACTAAGGCACTCTGTTGTGACCAGTCCGGACAGTGCACCCGAGAAATGAGTGACTGAGGGTTCAGACAACAGGGCCGGCAAGAGAGAAAAGTGGTACCTATTTAATTTGCAGGGCAGTCTCCCTGTGGTTTTTACTTCTCTACAAAGTTAACAGTGGCAGCTCTAAGACCCTCCAGTACCCATGGCCTGTGTTCTAATAAGATAGATGTCAAAGAGAAAACAGATGTTCTCTGTGGAGCAGCTGCACCAGCGGGCTCCCTGGGGGAAAGAGGTTCTGGGGTAGAGAGATTGGTCTGTTTGGAGATTAGATGGCTAGCAGTGCAGAACTTGGGGGAAGGGTCTCCCTCTCAAAACATATCATTTCTAAAATGAAATACAGCCAGGATGCTCAATGAGCCATCTGAGGATGAAACGTGGACTCCCAGACCCACCAGTGAAGCCAATAACAATAGTCATCCGTGTACTTGCTGAGACCATCGATTAAGTGCCCATGTGCCAGGCACACTGCTGGGTATTTTTACAAATATTAGCCTTCGCTGGGCAGTTAGGGTTAAAAAGTCATTAACCGATCAATGTCATTTTTCTAGATATCACATTTGTGCCAAGGAAAGAAATGGGAATAATCAGTATGCCCTTACATCCCATAGGTTAGGATTATGGCTTGACCAGTAGAAAATCTAGCTCCAAATTTCTGCTCTACTTCTCATATCATAGAGGCATGCGTAAAGAAATCCAACCACAGAAGAAGAGCACTCAAGAGAATAAGTGACCCTCCTTGGTTTCCTGTTTAACTTCTCTAGAACACCATGGATAGAGTAAGCCAAAGGTTAAAAGGGAGATGCATAAAGTCAGAAACTAGAAAAGCTGACAAAGGCACTTCTTTAAAAGTGCATTAGAAGTTAGTCAAAGAGGCTGGGTGCAGTGGCTCATGCCTGTAATCCCAGCACTTTGGGAGGCCAAGCCAGGCAGATCATGAGGTTGGGAGTTCGAGACCAGGCTAGCCAACATGGTGAAACCCCGTCTTTACTAAAAATACAAAAATTAGCTGGGTGTGGTGGCAGATGCCTGTAATTCCAGTTACTCAGGAGGCTGAGGCAGAACTGTTTGAACCTGGGAGACGGAGGTTGCAATGAGCTAATATTGCACCATTGCACTCCATCCAGCCTGGGCTACAGGGCAAGACTCCGCCTCAAAAAAAAAAAGAAGTTAATCAAAGAATGATGACCCATGTCCACAGATGTATATGTGTGCCATTTACATACATCTTTCTATTAACACAATAGAAGCAGAATTGTTTTATGATGCTGCTAACATTCAGAGACAGGACCTGCAGCTGCATTTCAGGTTATGATGCCTACAGGTATGTCCTAGAGGATGTGAGCCAGTGCCATGGAAGCCATGTACTAGCAGGTGGTAACATAAAGGGCTCCCATTGTAAATGCTGCAAACATTTCACCCTGACAAGTCAATCACAGTGTCAGGAGCAGGGAAAAAGGTGGTTCCTGGAGAAAAGGTAGATCTGCCAAATCTGCCTCCAAAACAAATAGAAAGCAAAACCCAGCCACTAGCAAGAACTCCTCTGGGTCCCTAAACCTTTAAGTCATCACAGATCGAAAAGAAACCAAACTTACAAATGACAGGCTCAGAATTGTAGAAACATTTCCTTGCAGCTGCCAGAGCCTGCAAATGAGCTTTTAAAAAGTTTCAGTCTTGAAATGACATTTTAAAGGTAGTATATAAATTGCTTCCTCTCTCTTCGGTGCACCCCCTTTTTCCTCATTCTCCATTCACTAATGAAAGACTTTTCCTCTTCCCCTGCCTGTTTCAATTTGAAACGTGGCACAGACCAGGACACTGGAAGGGGAAGAGAAGGAAGGGGGAGGAGGCTACTTTCAAATCTGACACACGTACCCCCCAACCGGCTATCTACACCCTGGTTGATGGTCAGGCCAGACTCCACCTACGACAGGACAGAAGGACCAAAGAGTAGAGTAGAAAACTCCTGCTTGTGCCACCTCTCCTGAAAGCAGACTTGACGGTGGAAAGGAAGGAGGGGGAAAATAAAGTTCCACATTCCTGACATTTTTTAGCCAAGTGCTGTGGCCGCACAGAGCAGCTTCTCTATTCCAAGCAGCCTGTAGGACTGGGAGAAAACCTGGGTGCAGGGTGAAAAAGCTGCCCCCTGCCTTGGAAACAGGATGGCCCAAAACTAAACCAAATTTGGGGTAGCGATAGGGGTCGGTGGTGAGGGAAGAGACAGCCTTTCATGTGTGTTCCCAAAAGGAAATGATCCCAAGGGAAATCATTTAGAGTCATCGTCTTCCTGGAGAAAGATCAACTAAAGTCCTGGGGTCCCTGAGAGGGAAACAAGCCCCCTAATCCAAACGAGGTGACCAGTGAGTTGGGTAAAGAGCAAGGTGGGGAGGCAATGCAGACACAAGGGCTGTGGCTGCTTGGGGCATGAGCTGGTAGGGGGAGAAGGACCCAGCTCACTGGCAGCAGCAGGGCAGAGGACCCCAGAGGGAGGAGTGGCCAGGAGAGTCACTCTGTGGGAAGAATTATAATTGAGTTTTCCTGGCTCAGCTTCTGAATGAAGGAATCCTAGCTGGGGCCAAGTCAGAACCCCAAGAGCCTATGTCCTCTCACCCCCTTCTCCCCATTCCCCTTACACTTCTTTCCATCATCACTTCTGGGAAAAGGTTGGTGAGTCCCCAGTTGCACCTACCATCCCACCATATGCATCCACACATACCCACACATGTATACCACACACTTCAGAGGAAAATCCAGAAGATCCTAAGTGATATCCAGCCAGTCCTGTGCTGGGTTTTAAGGCGCCTCCCCCTACTTTGCTCTGAGTGTGAAGATACCCGCATTTGTTTCTCTGTGGTCCCTACAGTATCTAGGATGCTTCTGCTCTCATTTGATAGAGGCAGCAGTTCCAAACTCCCCCAGAGATAAGTAAACCCCCAGGAATACTTATCTCTGTGGAAAGTTAGTTGGTGGGTAAAGGCAGTGAGCCCCCTCCTTGTTCCCGGCACAGAATAAAACTAAGACCTTCTTACTGGAGGCTTGAGGCAAAGTCATCTTTCTCCCTGAAAAGCACAGACCGATGATCTCACAAAGTACCTCCAAAAGGAGACACCTGCCCTGTAGGTCCTGTAGGTTCAAGGTGCTATGGGAAGAAGTGATGGGGATGGCAGGAAAAGGGGGCCTGTAGGCATTTCAACCGAGGACCTTACTATACTCCCCAATCGAAGTCTAAGGGCAGCGGGGGTGGGAGGAGTAGGGGCGGTGGAGGGGGAATAAGAGTAGTTTTGTTTGTTTGTTGTTTTTCTCATCTTGGGCGGTTCTCTTCCACCAGGTACTGGAAGTAAAAGTTCTTAGCACCTTTCAACTTCTAGAGTGGCAGGTTTAATACACAGGACTTCCCACAAGACTAGAGACCAGGGAAAGGAGGTAGGTACCCAATTCAAATGCTGGCAGCTCTTTCTGAGCAAAGATAAAGCAGGTAAGGCCACAAACCCTAACAAATGCTAGAAATACAACAGAGAGAGCCACAGGCTATGCGAGAAACTTGGCCACAGCAGAGCCTGTGGCTTTGAGGTTTACAGCTGTCACGTGTATCTTTCCAGCCACACCCTCCAAGGCTGGGCACACGCACTTTGGAGGCCTCTTAGAATGGAGGACAGCAAACAGACAGGAGAATACGCTGGGCTAGATAAATTCTCTAATTTTGTTAAGCTATTATTATAATAAATAATCACAGGGCTCCAGGCACAAGAGACTTTTTCATGTTGGTAGGAGATGTTATGGCTTTTGTTGCTGACATGATCTCAGTTAAACCTTACAATCACCCTGTGAGGAAGACCAGTTTTATGAACGTCTTTAGTGATGGATAAACTGAGGCTGCAGTCAGTTTTCAGTCAGACTAGTCACAGAACAGGGACTGAGACACAGGGATATGACTCTGTGTGACACCACACACTTCCAGGGGAGAACCCGGAACAAGGTCCAATCCAATATACCACTAGAGAGAGCTGTGAGAGGGAGAGGAAGGAGAAAGGGGCTGAACTAAAGCAGCACTACCAAAAAGTAGAGTGGAGACCCCAATCCTAGTCCCACTGTTTATCTCCTAGAGAACCTAAAGCCCAGCCACGAACACATTCACTCATACAACCCTAACTTGGCCATCACAAGAATGTCCCCAGCTTGAGAGCAGCTTCGCCAGCCAATTAAGGCCCTTGTCATTCCTAGAGATACAGGGAACCTGGAGACAGAGGGATGGGGTGGAAAATTAGCCAGGCTAGGCATCTGTATCTCCAAGGAAGTTTGTAAATGGTCACAGCTTCCTAATCCAGCCGTGAGAATGCAGATAAGGAACCTGACCCAGAAGGGAGTTGACAAGGAGTCTCAGGAACCAGAGGAGACCACTGTAAGAGTGAGGGGAATGTCGCTCACATATTTCACTTCTGAGACAAGATACACCGCAGCAAACCTATGCCAAGCTTCCTCCAGTTCTTCCCACTTTTGAATATCACATTTTTCTTGCTCTGCAAGAGTAGGGAATCATTCCCATCAGTCTCTTTGATTCTGACCCCTTGCTGGCTTTCTACAACTCCCTGTCTCAGAGGCCGACACTGGGTCATTGCTGTTGCGGGTGGGATCCCCATCCTCTGCCCCAACTCCTACACTCTAAGAGAATCACCTTTTCCCAAAAAGTTGAGGGTATCCCTGTCTGTCTCACTTCTTGTCCCTGTAAAGGGCATGAAGCTCTGGGTCGCGGCAGCTGGGTCTAAAGGGACAGTCCACTGAGTGGTAAAGGATATCAAAAACTGGCCTTCTAGAGCACAGCAAAAAAAAGTGGGAGCGAAAGGAGCGCAGAACGCCACCGCTGGGATGGGGCCAGGGCCACACGTGAACATCCGAGCACGTTCCAAAGCTGAGATGCAAAACACCCAGAAAATCAGATAGGAAGTGGAAAAGGGTCAGGGTCCCTCCCACTGGAAAAGCCCAGAAGAGCTAGTGGCCACCCCTTGGGGAAAGGGGCGTTGTGCAATGACTGCAGGTCTGGGAGTCTCTGGGCTTGGCTCCCGGACGCCAGAACCACGCGTCGGGCCAGGGTGGCAGCGCGGCAGTTGGTTCGAGGCCAGGCTGGGGTTTCAGGGCTGCAGACACAGCTGCAGAATACGGTGAGCGCCCAAGGGGGCGGCAGAGCATGGCATGGCTGGCATGGCTTGGAGCTGGGGACGCTGTCTGGGCTGGCCGGGGTACAGGCCGGCGGGGTACAGTGCACAAAGACGGGGTGCCGATAACGTACACGGCGGCCAGGAGCCCGCGATCAAACCGAGGGGCCGCTGACCTGCAGGGGTGTTTGGGGCGGCGCACGACAGGGGGCACTGTCCCTCCGGCTCCCTCCTCCCCAGGCTCTCACCTCGAACATAAGCCCGATGAGGACGCAGAGCACCAGGCAGAAGCCGATGTCCGCATGGTTGTGGATGACGAACTCCTGGCTGAAGAGCGGGTAACTTTTCGTCCTCCTGCGGAAAGCCATGGCAGCGGGCGCGCAGCGGCCGGCGGGGCCCGCACCCTGCGCTCAGGAACCGCAGCGCAAACTTCTCCAGCCCCGGCCCGGTCCGCCCGCCGGCCCGCCGCCCGCTCTCCCACAGCCGCCCGCCCGCCCAGCGCGGAACAACTTCGGGGCCCGCCCCCTTCCTCCGCCTGCCCCCGCCCCCGCCGCCCGGAACCGCCCCCGAGCGCAGCCCCCGCCCCGCCCGCGGCCCGCACTTGGCGCGCCCAGCCCCGCCCCCCGCGCGCTTTACCTTCTCGCCGCGGGGCATGCGCGGGCGGTCTGGACGGAGGCTGCCGGGGGTGGCGAGCGGAGCTTGTTTCCTCCTAGCCCCGCGCGGGCGCCACGCCCCGCCGCATTTTCCGGGCCCCGGGCTCGGCCGCTCGCCGCAGAGAGAGCAGGCCGCTAAGGAGGCGGGCGCCCGGGCCTGCCCGGACAGGAAGTGGGCCCAGGTTTCCCACTCCTCGCTCAGCGCCTTCCTCCATGAAAGGGCAGGCCCTGGAGGCCGCGAGCGTCCAGGCGGTGGCCGGGCAGCCGGATGCTCCCGGGTGACGGGCTGTGGCCCCGGAGGCTGAGGGCAGCGCGGGTGCAGTGGAGGCAGGGAAGCCGCGGGCCGGCCTTCTCGCTGGCCACGGCGCCCTGTACGGACGATCAATGAATGGACATTACTCAAGTATTTATCGAGAACTCTCAGTGGGCTAGGTGCGGTTCAGGTTGTGTGAATGCGCAGATCAACAAACCCGAAGACCCTGCCTTAGGGGAGCTTTCGTTTCAATGCGGGGATGAATGCAGTTTTGCCCTAATAACTTTTGGGACCCTCCCGCCATCATTAATTAATTAGACACATCTCACCCAAAGTCTACCTTAAATATTAATCAGAAGAAGTGGAAAAATAAACAGAAAAAGCAAAAAATGAACTTTCTCATTGAAAGTTTCTATTTAATAGTAAGTCTTATAAGTACTCCTGGAAGGACAAAAGGCGTTTTTAATAAATTAATTTGTATTTGCAAATATTGGATTTAATCCTACCAATAATGAAGGAGTCAATTACTTTCTAGACGTACAGAAATACATAATGAACAAGGAGCTATTCCTATTCCGTTTTTTATTAGGTCCACGGTTATTTCACTTCTAAGTAAATATGATTTCTTAAAAGTGGCAGAGGGTGAAATGTATATTGAGACAGGATGGAGTTCCTAGAGAAATTTTACTTCCTTAATTTACACTCCACCTTACTTAGCATACAGTACTGGGTCTGTAACTCCCTTATCTGACTCTCAAGGAAATGAAAAAGTCATGCCTAGATTGGATTAGACCTCATTTCACTTCATGCCTAACCCTTCTCGAAGTTGAACCTTAGTCTTTTGAGGAACAGAAAGATCAAGAACTCTGAAGCACCTCGATTTTCCATCTGTGAAGATGTGTTCAAATTTTCAACTTGCAGCCACATCTCTGAGGTTGACCTTTATACAACTGGTTTCTTTATAGGTAAAGCTTGTGGAATACCATTGTTTCAGATGGTTCAATTTAACAGTTATCTCCACTGCTATTATTATTATTATTATTATTTTGAGACAGAGTCTGTCACTCGGCAGGAGTGCAGTGGAGTGATCTCGGCTCACTGCGACCTCCAGCTCCCGGGTTCAAGTGATTCTCATGCCTCAGCCCATAGCTGGGACTACCATGTCCCATGGTGTGTGCCACCATGCCTGGCTAATTTTCTATTTTTTAGTAGAGACAGGATTTCACCATGTTAGCCAGGCTGGTCTCAAACTCCTGACCTCAAGTGATCTGCCATTTTTTGAGATGGATTCTCTGTTGCCCAGGCTGGAGTGCAGTGGTGCCTTCTTGGCTTACTGCAACCTCTTCCTCCCAGGTTCAAGCAGTTCTCCTGCCTCAGCCTCCCCAGTAGCTGATATTACAGATGCCTACCAGCACCCCCGTCTCATTTTTATATTTTTAATAGAGACAGGGTTTCACCATGTTGGCCAGGCTAGTCTCAAACTCCTGACCTTCAGTTATCTGCCCATCTTGCTCTCCCAAAGTGCTGGAATTACAGGCCACTGCATCCAGCCTTGTGCTACACTTTTGTACTATACTGTACTATGGGGCAGCACAGTAGGTTTATTTACACCAGTATCACCAGAAACACATGGTTAAGGCATTGCACTGCAATGTAACAGTGGCTCTGACATCACTAGCTGATAGGAGTTTTCAACTCTATTACGATCTTATGGAACAACTTTCATATACGTTGTTTATCATTGACCAGAACATCATTACATGGCATATGAGTATCTGTCCTCTAGTTTTTTGACATTCCTCCCTTCAGTAGGAGGCAATTCATTCCCCTCTCCTTGAGTGTGGGCTGGACTTAAGGTTAGGGTTAGGGTTAGGGTTAGGGTGTGTGACTTCCAAGAATAGGCCATAAGAGACACTTGGGGTTTCTGCATTCTTTCTCTAGGGTCACTCCCTCTGGAGGAAGCCAGCTGGCACATTGTGAAGATCCTCAGTCCTGTGGAGGCAAATCCTCCATATGGCTGAGGCCTGCTGCCAGCAACCAGCACTGACTTGCCAGGTATATGATTGTGCCATCCCGGAAGCAGATTTTCCAGCCCCAGTCAAGCCTTCAGATGATGTCAGCCCCTGCTGATCTCTTGACTGCAACCCCATTAGAGACCATGAGACAGAACTAGCCAGGTAAGCCCCTCCTGAATTCCTGACCCACTGCACCTGGGAGAGAAAAAATATTTTCTGTTTTAAACCACTAAATTTTTTGTAATTTGTTATACAGCAAGAGGTAGCTAATACACATTAGCTGAAAGCTTGCAATCTTTTAGAATAGACAGACATCATTATAATTCAGTGTAATGATGGTAGCTCTAAGAACAACCTGAAATAGGCACCCTCTGAGTACAAGGAAAAGGTAACTTAATTCTGTCTGGGATATAAGGAGGAGGTCATTTGGGCTGGACCTTTACCTGGCAGATTGTACTGACAGAGAATACAGAAAAGGAGTGTGAGATAAATTTGGAGTTAAGATGGAGCTGGATTGTAGCAGGTTTTGCATACTGTGATAAAGAATTGTGACTTTATTCTACAAACAATGGGAAGGAATGGAAAATTTTTAAGCATGACCAGATCTGTCTCTAGAAGAGAACTGTCAGGAGTATGGAAGACCATCCTGATTTAAACAGGAAGACTGCTTTGGAAACTATTATAACAGTCCAGTAAAGAAATGCATACTTCTCTCTTTTCTGAGACAGGGTCTCTGTCACCCAGACTGGAGTGCAGTGGTGCAATCATGGCTCACTGCAACCCTAACCTCCTGGACTTAAGTGAACTTCCTGCCTTAGCTTCCCGAGTAGCTGGGACTGTAAGCGCACACCACCATGCATCACTATTTTTTTTTTTTTTTTTTACTTTTTGTAGAGACAGGGTCTCCCTATGTTGCCAAGGCTGGTCTTGAACTCCTGGGCTCAAGTGATCCTCTCACCTCTACCTTCCAAAGTGCTAGGATTATAGGCATGATCCACTGCGTCTGGCCAGCACTTCTCAAAGAACAGTAGCAATGAGAATAAAAGGGAGGTAAACTATTTCAGAAACATTTCAAAGATTAGTTAGGTTTGGTAACTGCCTAAATATAAGACTACGTATGGGAGTTGAATGAGTCAGAACTTGCTTCTGGGATAACGTAAATAATGGTGGGACCATTAAAAAATTTATTTGGTCTGTCTGGGTGCAGTGGCTCACGCCTGTAATCCTAGCACTGTGGGAGGCTGAGGCAGGTGGATCACGAGGTCAAGAGATTGAGACCATCCTGGCCAACTTTGTAAAACCCTGTCTCTACTAAAAATGCAAAATTAGCTGGGCATGGTGGCATGTGCCTGTAATCCCAGCTACTTGGGAGGCTGAGGTAAGAGACTCACTTGAACCCAGGAGGCGGAGGTTGCAGTGAACTGAGATCACACCATTGCACTCCAGCCTGGTGACAGAGCAAGACAACATCTCAAAAAAAAAAAAATTATTTGGAATAACAGATAAATAGCATGTTTAAGGGAGGAGAAGAAGATGGCCTCCGCTTTGAACAAGCTGAGGTGGAGGAGCCACAGAACACTTTGACAGCTTGGTTGGAAACTTTCGAATTGGATTCGAGGAGGGAAAAATTACAACTAAAGTATTTTCAGCTTGTCTTCAGTAGGACTGTTGAAGTCATCAGGTTACATGAGTGTTCCTGGGAGCATAAGAAAAAGTCTGAGGTCAGCAGAATCCTAGTGAACCTCAACACTCAGAATGGGGAAGATGAGGAAAATAAATGGTGGGGTAGAAGCCACGAGGTAAGAATTTCATTAAGGACAGGTTAAATCAGGCAGGACAAGAATGAGATGAAACCCCTAGATTCAGCCATCATGGCTTTTAGAGACCACTTAATTGAACATTGGAGTGGGCTTAACAGTAGGTAGAATTTGAGAAAAGGAGGTGAGGAAAAGCTCTATTTTTTTTTTTTTTTGAGATGGAGTTTCGCTCTTGTTACCCAGGCTGGAGTGCAATGGCGCGATCTTGGCTCACCACAACCTCCGCCTCCTGCCTCCTGGGTTCAGGTAATTCACGTGCCTCAGCCTCCTGAGTAGCTGGGATTACAGGCACGTGCCACCATGCCCAACTAATTTTTTATATTTTTAGTAGAGACAGGGTTTCACCATGTTTACCAGGATGATTTCTATCTCTTGACCTCATGATCCACCTGCCTCCGCCTCCCAAAGTGCTGGGATTACAGGCGTGAGCCACCACGCCTGGCCCTGAAGGTCTATTTTTTAAAAAAATGTTTTGTGAGAGAAAGAGAAATCAATGGTGTTTGGAGTGCTATGGAAGATCTGCAGAAGGACCTTTAAATTATATTTAATTTTTGAGATTGGAGACAGAAAAGAAAAACCCAGGAGAGAATTAGGGAAATACTGAAAATACTTGAGTTATGGGAGATCATTGATGAAACCAAGGGGGGAGACTGGAGGGTGGCTCCAGCAATAGGAACAAAAGGGAAAACTGTCCTGAGATGGAGTCAGGGACCTAAAAGTGGGTGAATATAATTATATCTGGATGTGGAGGAAATAACCCCTTACATTTATATTGCACTTTCCAGTCACCCTGTGAGGGAGGCAAGACAGTTATTACCAACCCTTTCTTGTAGCTGTTCTGAGACATGAATGACCAAGAGCCACATAATGAGTGGGTAGCTGAAGCTGGACTCAGACCTGCCAGTCATGTTGTCAGCACAGGGTTCCCTTTGCTGGACCATACTTCAGCCCACTCAGGATTCCTAAAGTACACAACTGTCAGGTCAGGCAGGCACCGCCTCCTGTCCCTCTCTACCTCTCTAGCCATAGCTGCCAACAATTTGACTATATCAGTATTTTTTTTTTTTTTTTTTTTTTTTTTGAGACAGAGCCTTGCTCTGTCACCCAGACTGGAGTGCACTGGCATAATCTTGGCTCACTGTAACCTCTGCCTCTTGGGTTCAATTCTCTCAAAAGTACCTGGGATTACAGGCATGTGCCACCATGCCCAGCTAATTTTTGTACTTTTAATGGAGACAGGGTTTTGCCATGTTGGCCAGGCTGATCTTGAATTCCTGGCATCAAGGGATCTGCCCACCTCAGCCTCCCAAAGTACTGGGATTATAGGCATGGGCCACTGCAATTGGCCTCAACTCTTAACTAAATTAGATTACTCCTTCTTTACAAAACGGAACTCGTGGTTTCCAATCTCTGTGTCTTTGTGTTTTTGTTCGCCTCTCAATGTTAACCATCTTTCAAGATAAAGATTGTGTACCTCTTCTGTCACTAAGCTCCATGGTGTTAGTCTGGTGGCATCAGCATGGCAATTTGTGTGTGTAATTCTCAGGTAACACCAGGTCGTCCTGCAATCAGTATGTTTGTCTATGAATTTTACCCCTCGTTACATGGTACAATCCTTCATGATTCATGGCATGAATCCTGCCATGGAATAATGTCATATTCTAACAGCATAAAGCACAAGAGTCTCGCATCTTATGTTCTCATCAGTTATTGGTTGAATGCATGATTGAATGAGAGATGTTGTTGCTGTAGCCTGTGTAAGAATGACCACTATCCTCAGCCTTAGCTACATGGAGCACAGCATGCTTTTGCGTTGATGAATTCTTTCCAGTAGCTATCCTTTCCCTAAAGTGAAAAATTTATTTTCTCACATAACAAGAAGTCCAGAGTTAGTTCATTCCTGGGGATAAGTAATGCATCCAAGACCAAGATCTCACTGTCCTCTCACTTTGAAACTTGTTTGCTTTTGTCACAAGCTTACACCTCATGGTTACAAAGTGGCTGCAACAGCTCCAGGCATTCTATCCTTTAACACAGAATAACTCAAACAACAAGACCCAAAATTCAGACAAGAAGGAAAGGGACTTTTGAAGAGTGAAGAAAACTTTCCCAGAAACCTCAGACTTCTCTCCTCATGCCGTACTGGCCAGATTGTTTCCATGCCCATTCCTAAACCAATCATCAGCAAAGTGAGAGGAATTTATGTGATTAGATTAGCTTCATGAAGAATGCATCCTCAGAGAGACTGAGAAAAAGTCAGCCTCCTTTGAAGAGCCTGGCTACCTTTTACCTGAGCAAAACAAGAATTCTGATGACAAGAAAAAGGGAGAATTCATGTGGAGCGGGCATCTGGAGTGTCTAAGCCAGGATTTTTTTCAGTGCATTTCACCAGTTATATTTTTGTCTCTTTATCTCACGAGATATGTGGCACATTTGCCTAAAACAAGCCTTGTTTTCTGATTTCTGTGCACTAGACATGTAAGCCTTTGTAAATGTCACTTACCTAACAGTCACCATCAAGGAGTATCTGGCTAAAGAATCTCCAGCCAGCCAAAGTACAAGTGTCGGTGCTCTGGCAGTTGAATATATAGTATCAGGCTCAACAGCTCCTTTCGCCAAAGCATGAGACTTCACAGCCATTAGATCTTCTTTTATTTTGTTTTTATATTTTTAAAAAATTTAACACACTATTGCTAACTTGAGACCATTAAATCTTCTTACCCCCAATACCACAAAAGTTCAGTGGAATCAGTGGTATATCAAGGCAAGTGGAGTCAGGGAGCCAGAAGTGGTCAGCCCCGGGGAAGGCAATGAGGGATTGTGGAACTGTGAAGAATTTTAGAGCAATGATACATCTCTAAGTGCAACGTACTATCCTGGGCTTAGCCCTGAAAGAGAAAAAAGATATTAATGGAAAAACTGGTGAAATTCAGATGAAGTCTGTAGTTTGGTTAATAATATTGTACCAATGTTAATTTCTGTGTTTTGATAAATGTATCATGCTTATGTAAGCAGGATGAAAGATACATGGGAAATCTCTCTACTATTTCTGCAACTCTCCTGTAAATCTAAAATTATTTCAAAATAAAAAGATTTAGTGTTAAAATTGACCGAGAATTGATCTGCTTTTTTATTATTACTATGTCCTGCACATGCTAAACAATGTTAGGAATAAAATAGTTCTTCCTCTCCTCCAAATCTTTTGGTCTAAGATCTAAACAATTGCTGTAGATACAGCTGAATATTAATAATATATATGTAAATTTCAACTTACTGTATTTTTATTGTTTATCTTTTACTGAACTTTGCAGGCTTAGCACAGTGGCTCATGCCTGTGATACCAGCACTTTGGGAGGCCAAGTACAGAGGATTGCTTGAGCTCAAGAATTCAAGACCAACCTGGGCAACATAGCAAGACCTCATCTCTACTAAAAAAAAAAAAAAAAAAAAAAAAAAGAAAGAAAGAAAAAAATTAGCTGGGCATAGTGGCATGCACCTGTAGTCCCAGCTACTCAGGGGCTGAGGCAGGAGGATATCTTGACCCAGGTGGTTGAGAACACAATGAGCCATCACTGCATCACTGCACTCCAGTCTGGGTGACAAAGTAAGACTCTTTCTCAAAAAACTAAAAAAAAAAAAAATTAAACATTGCATTCTACATGCAAGTGAATCCTAGAAACTCATATACCCAACCGGCCCCTGATATGTGCAATCTCAGGTGCATATATTTGTTCATACCCTACTGGAATCATCTGAGTTTGTTTGGGGCACAGTTCACGTCTCCAATCTGGTACTACATATTCTTGTGTTTAAACTAAAAATTCGAAAAAGTGATAGCTTGATGATTCTAAAGACAAAGAAACAGGACTGGTTTCTTTAATTCTGACATTCTACATGAACACTTGAACCTTTTATTTGTGTTTAAAACTTAAAATAGTGAAATAGAGGGCACAATGCCAATATTATCATTTGTTTCATGGCATTTTTTTGTTTTCTGGAATGCTTTTCATTTTCATTGACAGGAGCAAGGGGTTAAAAGTGATCTGCTTCAGGGTTGGGCACGTTGGTTTATGCCTGTAATCCCAGCACTTTGGAAGGTCAAGGAAGGAGAGTCACTTGAGCCCAGGAGTTTGAGACCCACCTGGGCAACATAGGGGGACCCCCATCTCTATAAAAAAATTTTTTTTTAAGAAAAAAAAGATCTGCTGCAGTTATCAAATATGCTCAATATAAGAGTGAGTAGAATTAAGCTTTGAGGTATTGGAAACTGTCTTAGGGCCGAGTGTGGTAACTCATACCTGTAATCTCAGCATTTTGGGAGGCCAAGGCAGGCAAATCACCTGAGGTTCAAGACCAGCCTGGCCAATATATAGTCTCTACTGAAAATACAAAAAGTAGCTGGGCATGGTGGTGCACACCTGTAGTCTCAACTACCTCGGAAGCTGAGGCAGGAGAATTGCTTGAATCAGGGAGATTGAGGTTGCAGGGAGCCAAGATCTTGCCACTGCACTCCAGCCTGGGTGACACAGCAAGACCCCGGCTCTCAAAAAAAAGTAAATAAGAAATTACCTTAAACATTGTAGATCCACTTCCTGACTTTAGAAGCAAAAAAAGGAAGGCTCAGAACTTGCTGCCATTAGTAAGGGTTTCGTGAGCGGGGGTTAAGGGACAGGCCCTCCTCCCTCCTAGTCTGTTGCTCCCGGCACTGCTTCTGAACCCTATGTCTGTTTTCCTTTAGCAGACAGGTGATAACTCAGAAAAACCAAGTTCCTCGTCCAATGGCCACTAGTGACTCAGTGGCAGAATAAGGCATGGGAACCAGGACTCCTGACAGCTCCAGGGCTCTGACCGTTGTGCCCAGTTTCCCCTTTCCAGCTCTCATTCAGCTACAGACAAATCAATTATAGGCAACTAATGAATGTGCCACCTGACTTTCAGATGGGAAGAGGGGAGCATTATTAAAAACAGACTTAAAAAGAGAGAGAGAGAGACAGACAGACAGAGAGAGAGAGAGAGAACTTGACACTAGAAACTTCAGCCAGAATTCTAGCCACCAGAAACATACTGGGATACAACATTTGGGAAGCAAGGGAACAATTTCAGACACTGTTTTCCTCTAATTTGGAAGGCATCTTTGTTTTTTGTTTTGTTTTGTTTGAGACAGAGTCTAACTCTGTCACCCAGGCTGTGGTGCAGTGGTGTGATCTCACTCACTGCAACCTCCGCCTCCCGGGTTCAAGTGATTCTCCTGTCTCAGTCTCCTGAGCAGCTCGATTACAAGCATCTGGCACCATGCCCAGCTAATTTTTATATTTTTAGTAAAGCCAGGCTTTCACCATGTTGGTCAGGCTGGTCTTGACCTCCTAACCTCAGGTGATCTGCCCTCCTCAGCTTCCCAAAGTGCTAGGATTACAGGCATGAGCCACTGTGCCTGGCCTAATTTGGGAGGCATGTTTTGATGGAAAGAATATTAGAAACTTAAGATGCCCACAAATATGCTTATCCTTAGTTTTTCTTTTCTTTTCCTTTCCTTTCCTTTCTTTTTTTTTTTTTTTTTTTTTTGAGATGGGGTCTAACTCTGTTGAGTAGGCTGTAGTGCAGTGGCACAATCACGATTCACTGCAGCCTTGACCTCCCAGGCTCAAGTGTTCCTCCCACCTCAGCCTTCCCAGTAGCTGAAGCCACAGGTGTGTGCCATCATGCCCAGCTAAGTTTTAAAAAAATTTTTATAGAGACCAGGTCTCACTATGTTGCTCAGGCTGGTCTCAAACTCCTAGGCTCAGCCTCCCAAAGTGCTGGAGTTAGAGGTGTGAGCCACTGCATTGGCCCTTAGTTTTTCTATGTACACAGAGAAAGCAATAATTATCAGAGGGACACTGTTATGATGCAGTACACTGTCACACTGAGGAAAAGTTCAACAGAAAGAACTCTGTGGAAAGATTTTCATGAGCCAAAACACAACTCATGAACCCCTGTTACTCAACTGCCATGCCTGCCTTCTTTGAGCAGCTGTCTCCTAGCCTGCAGAGAAACTCAGAAACTATCCTGATTGCCGGGCGCGGTGGCTCACACCTGTAGTCCCAGCACTTTGGGAGGCCGAGGCGGGTGGATCACGAGGTCAAGAGATCGAGACCATCCTGGTCAACATAGTGAAACCCCATCTCTACTAAAAATACAAAAAATTAGCTGGGTGTGGTAGCACGTGCCTGTAATCCCGGCTACTCAGGAGGCTGAGGCAGGAGAATTGCCTGAACCCAAGCGGCGGAGGTTGCGGTGAGCCCAGATCACGCCATTGCACTCCAGCCTGTTAACAAGAGCGAAACTCCATCTCCAAAAAAAAAAAAAAAAAAAGAAAGAAACTATCTTGATTAAATTTAGGGATCTCTCTATGAACCTTGTTACTGGTTCTTGCAATTCATCCCATCTCTGCTCCTCAGGTCACAGCCCAGAGTTCAGAAACCATTTGCTTGTGAATTATCAGACACAGACACTGCATGCAACTACCAGCATTCTGTCTTTGCACAGCTCTCTACCACAGTAATTGGTTATGTATGCCCTGTTCCCTAATGGAGTAATAAATGACCTCTTACCATGTGCTTGGAAGGATGATGGATGAGTGAGTAGAGGACAGATGGATGGATAGGCAAATGGATGAGTGATGGATGTGTAGGTGGATGGATATGTGGGTGGATGAGTGGATTGATGGGTGGAAGGTAGGTGGATTAATGGCTGAATGGATGGTTGGTTATATAGAAAGGTGATTGGGTGGATGGATTAATGGACCGAAGTATGGAAACCTGTACCATTCCATCTTTAGGTTCATATCCAAGGTAATTCCATAGTGAAGAGGCCCCAAGTGGATTCTACTTCCATGTAAAAGATATATTCAGGACCAAAGTTATGTTTAGATTTGGTAGAAGTTCACCTTGGGGTAGACTTTAAGGCCCTGAAAGGCAGAGATCATAGCTTTCCATCTATGAGACAGTAACCATCATTGCCTGCCACATAGTAGGTACTGAGTAAATATTTGTTGACAAACATGAATAAATGAATGAATGAATGATTTGGGAAACAAAAGGATGACTCTCCCTGACCTTGAAGTTCAACCCCACATTCTGATTCTTCATGCTTATACAGTTTTAAACTGTATTTCTTTATTAATTGATTAGGTATCCAGAAGTATTCTGTTATGATGCAAAACAGTCTTAGATGTTAAAAACGTTAAACCCTTTGCATCTGTTGTCAGGAATTAGTTGGTTGCATTGCCGTCTCTTGATTCTTCGCTGATGATGTTGGGCATGGGGCAGGTCTGGTGGTTTCTCTGGGCTGAAGGACTTTTGCTGACAAGTAGGAGAGAGTCCTTTACAGCAGGAATCACCAAGACTGCAAGGAAGGAGTCAAAGTCTCCCCTCTCTCATGATCTCAGCAGCCAACCCCTGCCCACAGTGCCTTCTTGGCAGCCCTGCTCCCGATTTGAAAGGAATTCCTCCCTTTGTCCCTGGGGTTACTGCAAACTGAGCAGGACACCTAGGTGAGGACAAAAGTAAAAAGAGAAGGGGAAAGGTGAGAGCAAGAAAGGAAATATGAGAAAAAGGGAGACACAACAGTAAGAAGAGAAGAGAGGAAAGAGAAGGATATAGGCAGGGGGTGGGAGAGACAAAAAATAGATTGTATTTGCAGCACAATGCCTCTGGTAATAATATTATCATTATCTTGCCTGAACAGATGTGCAAGGACTCCCATCTACTCATTATCCAACATGAAAATGGAACATGTTTCTATCAGCCTCATCGGAAATCTTGGCAGATGCTGTCAGAAAGTGTGTGCTGTTCCTGAGATGTGATTTTTCAACAGTGTAGACTGTACTGTTTGATGAGGGGTGGGAAAAAGAGGAGAGAGGGTTGATTGTGCTTTCTTTTGGTTTTGTTTTTAATTTGGAAATTCTTCTCTTCAAGGGGGCCTTGCCTTAGACTATGTCCAGCTTTGTTGAATAGCAATGTCTACATGACCAGTGGTCTGGATCTGGCCAGCAGTCCCAGGGCCACATGAAAGCCCAGTGCCAAGGGCCCTTTCCTTTGAAATAGTTCCCTCACGGCTCTCACTTCCCCTTACTCCAACATTATTCATAGCTATCATGCCCCTCTATTCCACTTCTGATCTCAATGTCTTGCATTGAGACATTTGAAGAGTGTGGTTCAAGGAAAGAGCATGTTTATTCCCTGCTGGACAAGGCTCAGGGAGACCATCAGTGCCAGAGACAGGAGTGGGCACCATTCGTCTCTGAATGAAGCCATGCAGTGTGCAAGTTCCCCGTGGCAAACACCACCTTTCCCTGGGAAGACAGCCAAGGCCTGGAGCCCCATGTAGGAAATCCCCTGTGAGAGGCCCTTCCTGAGTCCCACAGAAAATGATTCTTTTCATAGGCACTGAGTCCCCTTTTTTTCCTAGCCATAAATGCCCACATCACATCCCACTTCCTGGCCTTCTACACTCTGCTCCTATGCCAAGTGGACGCACCCATGCCCCCTCATGGCTCATGCACCCCTTTCCCTTGCTTTCTACATTCAACCGGCCTCTCCCAGCCCTTAGAAAGCCTCTTCCTTTCCCCAGCTGGGCTCTAGACTCTCCCTCTATCCAGCACTCTATGCCTCTCACATGAAACTGCTCCATGCCATGACCTATTATATCCAGAGGGTTCTCTCAGGTTGAACAGACATGATTTGTTGACTTTGCAGATTAGCAACCCTAGCTACTCCAAAGGTTGAGGCACAAGAATCACTGGAACCTAAGAGGTAGATGTTGCAGTGAGCCAAGATTGTACCGCTGCACTCCAGCCTGGGCAACAGAGCAAGATTCCATCTCAAAAAAAAAAAAAAATTAAGAAGAAAGAAAAAAGCCCTGGCAAGGTGGCTCACACCTGTAATCCCAGCACTTTGGGAGGCCAAGGCAAGCAGATCACCTGAAGTCAGGAGTTCAAGACCAGCCTGACCAATACGGTGAAACCTGTCTCTACCAAAAATACAAAAATTAGCCAGGTGTGGTGGTGGGTGCCTGTAATCCCAGCTACTTGGGAGGCTGAGGTGGGAGAATCGCTTGAACCTGGGAGGTGGAAGTTGCAGTGAGCTGAGACTGTGCCATTGCACTCCAGCCTGGGCAACAAGAGCCAGACTCCATCTCAAAAAAAAGGAAATGGAAATGGAAGTCTAGAAATGTTAAGTGACTTCCAAGGCTCCAGGTTAGCAAGAGACAGACCCTGAGTGTGCCTGGGGAAGGGATTTCTGTACTCATCCCACAGCCTTTCCTGGTGTGCCCTGGGGATGGCAGGAAACCTGGATCCCAGCCCAGCTCTGCTGTTTCAAGGTGGATTACCTCAGGTCCGACACATTCATTTCCCAAGTCTCTGTTTTCTAATCAGAAAAATTATGGGATTTGAGGTGATTTCTTAGAGCCATTTCCATATGGTGATACTGTCATTTTTTGTCCTAATGATAAAACCATGCAGGAAGCTTTTCAATAGACTCAGGGCCAGCTCTAAGCATAGGGAAGAAGTAGGAGGCAACATTGATCTTTGGTGACACCTAAAGGCTCTATCTGTACAACCTTTTCCTCCGTCCAGAATAAGCCTTGTAATCCCTGCTGCCTTCTGGGGACCTCAGGGCAAAGTCTCGGGGAGGGTGCAAAGAGGACTTGTCCATCAACCTGAGGATGCAGAGGACACATGTGCCCTGCACATCACAATGAGTAAACCTGAGCTCCTTACTAAAATAAAGCTGTCTTTTGAGTGTTCCTCACTTGTAACAGGAGTAAATGCACTGACCAGTGCTAGTTAAAGATGACCTCAACAGCTGCTCCATTCCAACTGTCTTGGGCAAGAGGGAAGTGATTCTTCATGCTTTGATATGAGATGGAGTCATAAATACTGTTTCAGATATCAGGGGAACATATGATCAGAGATGCCAGCATCATACTGTCATGCCAGGAAAGCTTCAGTGACTGCCTGCTAGAGGAAGTTCACGTCCCTTAGCTTGGCTTCAAGGAGCTCCAGGAGCCACTCTCGCCTTCCCATCTTGGTCTCTGCCTTCCCTAAACACTCATGAGTACACATCCCCCCTCATTCCCCCACGAATTTTGACTCAGCCATCAGT
Source organism: Callithrix jacchus (assembly GCF_049354715.1). Classification (NCBI taxonomy): domain Eukaryota; kingdom Metazoa; phylum Chordata; class Mammalia; order Primates; family Cebidae; genus Callithrix; species Callithrix jacchus. Next base: position 60,947,411 of record NC_133505.1, read on the forward strand.
GTGTCAAGGGTTAACCCTTAGCATTGGTAAAAGTTTTGGTTGACTCTAAGATGGAAGCTTTTTCTCATTTTAACTTCTTACTCATTTAACTTTGATGTTATAATCAATGACATGTTGTTTTGTAGCACTTTTTCTTTCTTAGTGGTTTGTAAAATAATGGTGCATCATGACTAGAAGGCCTTTTGGATTTGCTGAAATACTGTAAGTAGCATTCTCCATATTTGAGCTCCAGAAGCTCAGCCAGAAAACGAGAACCTGTGTGCCTATACTCTTAAGTTTGTTTTCCCAGTTAGGACTGCGTCCTGCTGTAATGGGGTGATCTCTGGGAACCTACATGGCTCCCTAGTTGTAACCAAGGGTAATATTCAAAGTGTTTAATGATCATACCAGGCCAGGTGCAGTGGCTCATACTTGTAATCCCAACACTTTGAGAGGCCAAGGCGGGGAGATCATTTGAGGTCGTGAGTTCAAGACCAGCCTGGCCAACATGGTGAAACCCCGTCTCTACTAAAAATATAAAACTTAGCCAGGCATTGTGGCAGATTCCTGTAGTCCCAGCTACTCGGGAGGCTGAGGCAGGAGAATTGCCTGAACCCAGGAGTTGGAGGTTGCGGTGAGCCGAGATTGCGCCGTTGCACTCCAGGCTGTGTGACAGAGTGAGACTCTGTCTCAAAAAAAAAAAAAAAAAATGACCATATCACTTAGAAGAAAAGGCAACCAAAAACAACTGGCTCGTGTATCCTGGATCTTACCTGCTGAACCCCAGGCCTACTACCATGCTCCTTACTTGTTGGTTCTCAACTCTGCTCATTCCTTATTTTATGGATACTTGACAGCACACTCAAGGCACACAGCCTGTCACCGAATTCCAGGAGACATTCCCTAATCAAGCTGAGTCAAGCACGATTACCCCAGGCTCCTTTAGGGGAGGGTATGTGTAGTAGTTTTCTATTGTTGTTGTAACAAATTACTATGAAACAACACACATTTATTTTCTTACAGTGATGTAGGCCAGAAGTCTGGTTCAGGTGTCACTGGGCTAAAAATCCACAGAGCTGTGTTCCTTTCTGGAGGCTTAAGGTAGAATCTGTTTCCTTGTTCTTTCAGGTGTTGGCTGATTTTAGTTCCTTGCAGCTGCAGGACTGAGGTCCCTGTTTCCTTTCTGGCTGTCACCGGGGGTGTTTATTAGCTCTTAGCAGCCTCTCTCTCTCTCTCTCTTTTTTTTTTTAATGATTAAGTACAGAGTTTTATTGAGGCTAAAACTTGACAATGGCCACCCAAGGACATAGATACAAGTTACCCTGAGTATACATTCCTATTAGCAGGACTTACAGGTGGCACTTGATTTGTTTTTATTGCTACATTAATGATATTTGTACTTTTTTTGAGTGGGGGATGGAGTCTTGCTCTGTCACCCAGGCTGGAATGCAATGGCGCAATCTCAGCTCACTGCAAACTCTGACTCATGAGTTCAAGTGATTCTCTTGCCTCAGCCTCTTAAGTAGCTGGGATTACAAGTGACCACCACACCTGGCTAACTTTTTTGTATTTTTAGTAGAGATGGGGTTTTGCCATGTTGGCCAGGCTGGTCTTGAACTCCTGACCTCAGGTAATCTGCCTGCCTGGGCCTCTCAAAATGCTGGGATTACCGGCGTGAGCCACCTCACCCAGTCATATTTCTACATATTTAAGGGATCTCTCTCCAGTTCTTGCACATTGCCTCCTACATCTCAGAACCAAATCCTTCCCTCGCTCCCATCTCCCTTACTCCGCTCGACTAATATGATTAGATGGGGCACACCCGTAATCCGGTATAGCCTCCCCATCTCAAGATTCATGCCCTTAATCCTATCTGCAAAGCCCCTTTTACCATGTAAGGTGACGTAGTCACATGTTCCCGGGGGGACTAGAATTTGAACATCTTTGATAGCATTATTCTGCCTCTTACGGCATGTAAACCATCCTTTCCAATGAAATGTAGAGAGAAATCCGCTGAGGCTTGCAGGGAGGATTTTGCTCTCTGAATAAGAATAGAGACATTAAGGCCATCTGCCAAACTCCTATCTGCTTTGATTGAAGTGGTGTGAGCTGTGGCAGCTATCTAATGACCATAAGGCCGTAATGCCAAGAGTGAAAGCAGACACACTGAGAACAGCAGTAAGAGTATCAAAGTGAAACAGTAGAAAGAGCTTGGCCTTTTGAAACAATGTTTAGCCACCAGCAATCCTAGAACACCTACGTCCAGACTTCTTGTGAGATACCTTGTTATCTTTATTGCTTAAGCCACTGTTAGATAAATATTCTACTGTTACTTGTAGCTAAAATCATCCCAATAGTCTGTTACTTGTAGCTAAAGTCATCCCAGATAAAATTTAACACCTTCATTATTGGTCCATTTCAATAATACCTTGATTTATTACTTAGTAATTTCTTTGTCTGTCCTACCTATTAATAGTACCTTGGTCCTACTATAGTGCTGATACTACCCACCTCCTCCCTAAAGCTCTGGAATAGCCAAGGTTACACCATACCTGGCTAATTTTTGTATATTTACAAAAATACAAAAGACAGGAATTCACCATGTTGGCTAGGTTGGTCTTGAACTTCTAACCTCAGATGATCCACCAGTCTCCCAAAGAGCTGGGATTACAGGCATGCAGCCTCCTGCCTAGTTTCTCCTGGCACCCTCTTTAGGGGCTAGGCAAGGCCCCTGTATTTCCAATTATGGCTGGGGGTTAGTCTTGGATGAACAGATCTCCCCAGCTCATGACACTGCCTGTAGATTGTACCTGCTAGTTGAGATGACTGTATGAATTATACCTGATCTTGCTGCCTTTAAAACACGATTACTTGGAAAACTGACTGTGGCTTCACAGTGGCTTCATCTCCCCAGCCCTGACCCATCCAGTTTCACTGTTCAATCCTGCGTTTCCAGGGTCACATCCTAATACACTCTGTTTATCTTGATATCTCTGTTGTCTCTCCTTTTTTTTTTTTTTTTTGAGACAAGTTCTCAGTTTGTCACCCAAACTGAAGTATACTGGCACAATCTTGGCTCACTGCAGCCTCAACCTACCAGGCTCAAGTGAATTCTCCTGTCTCAGCCTCCTGAGCGGCTGGGACCACAGGTATGCACCACCATACCTGGCATTTTTTGTAGAGATGAGGTTTCACTGTATTGCCCAGGCTGATCTCAAACTCATGGGCTCAAGTGACCTGTCTTAATATCCAGGTATACTATACCATTGGCCATTCTTTGACTAGTCTTTTCACTTCTTTTTTTTTTTTTTTTTTTGAGAAGGAGTTTCACTGTTTTTACCCAGACTGGAGTGCAATGGCACGATCTCGGCTCAACACAACCTCCGCCTCCTGGGTTCAAGCAATTCTCCTGCCTCAGCCTCCCGAGTAGCTGGGACTACAGGCGCACGCCACCATGCCTAGCTAACTTTTGTATTTTTAGTAGAGACTGGGTTTTACCATGTTGACCAGGATGGTCTCGATCTCTTGACTTCGTGATCCACCCGCCTCCGCCTCCCAAAGTGCTGGGATTACAGGCGTGAGCCACTGCACCCGGCCTAGTCTTTTCACTTCTATGCTTTTACTCCACTTCTCATGCTGGCCCTGCAATCAGAAATGCACTTTCTAGATTCATATATTTACCACTAAATCCTTGTGACAATCTTGTGAGGAGGTGCTACTATTTCCATTTTGCAGATGATTAAAAGAAATTAGGTAACTTATTTAGGGTCATACAGTTACAGAGTGGCAGACTGGTAATGCAGCTATCTCTTACTTCAAAACTTACATCCTTTCATTCGCATATTTGGCATTTTAGAGATAAGATAGTGCCCAACCTAAGACTTGAAGGACTTATTTCCCTCAATGCATTATAAGCACCCTATTGACTCTTGGAGAAGTGAGCGATGCTCTGATTTACAAGAGGTTTTCTTAGTCCTATGGAGTAAATACTCCCATCTGGCTGAGTCTGAGCTACTAGTATGAAGTATGTCACTGAACAAGGGGTACGGAAGAGATTTGAGATAGCACACATTAGAGGGTATTTCCACCACACAGACATCATTCATCTGAGCAGCCTTGAGAGCACAGGTAACAGTAAAATGTAAGGAAATAATTAAGAAATTATGAGTTGGTATCTTTATTACCTTTGTTTTAAATCTGATTTATTCAACAGTGATTTAATTTAATTTTTAATAATCATTACATTTAACAATCAGCTTACAAATTTTCTAAAAATTTAACAGTTAGACTCATGAACTGGTTTGAGCCAGCTCCAGCTCACCACTGCTACAGTCTATTATAATACTTTGCTTTTAATAGACGTGGAATGGTGGTAAGGATGCTAATAAAAAGAATATGATTCTCCACTTAGGAGCTTTGAATGAAGCTGATAACCCAGATTTCTGTATTCTTTCCTACATCTGAGACTTTCTTAGTTCTACCTCTCTCACTTAGCAGGTCAAACAAATTTTAAAAAAATATTTGAGGGTGGAGACCAAAGAAGAACCAAAGCTCCACCTAAGGGACCTAAATATTGAACTCTGCACAGGGTCAGGGTGGGGCCCGATGACTGCTTGCAGTTGAAAAATGTCCTCTAAAATTGGGCTTGAGCAAGCCTCTGAGCTATAACTGTCTTCTCTCCTCGCCTCTTCCGGACCACACCCATAGCAAGAGAAGTACTGAAGAAAAAGCCCCAGTCATATTATTCTATTAACATTCCAGAAAGGACAGCCTCCCAAGAAGTGGAGAGCCTAGAAAGAAGTAAAAATTAATTGCGTCCTCCCAAAGTAGTGGAAGTCCTGCAGTTTAGCGATCTTAACCTTTTGTTTTGGGTGCAGTGCTGATCTTAATGGAAACTGGAGTGGGCAGGCTCAGCTTAGGGAGAGAGGGACAGCTGGTGAATCAGCTGTGTTGCATTACAGTCAGCACTATCCCTGTCGTGGTTCAGAGATTATACCATATATGGACTCGAGCTCAGGACAGACGATCCCGCTGATTTGCATCAGGACTCCCCTAAAATTGCATTTTGAGATTAGGTCACTGTTACTAGAAAAGGGAGACCCCAGAGAGGTTGTCAGTATGAAGAAATCAGGACCAATTGTGGTCTGGTAAGGCAAAGATGAGAGAAGGAGGGTGCAGCTGAGCTGTGCTTCAGAATGGAGTCCAGAGCCTGAGAAAACTGTGGGAGGGATTCTAAGAGTGGTTGCAGAGAGAGGGAGGGTTACAGCAGAGGACAGGCCCCTTTCTGCCGACTCCATCCTGCCTCTCACTCGCCTGGGGCTGTAGGAGCTGTATCCTGAGGCAGACTCAGGCCATGGGGGTCCTGGGGAATAGCTCCCAAATTTCAAACATGAGAGGCAGGTTTGGTTTTTTTTTTTTTTTTTTTTGAGACGGAGTTTCGCTCCTGTTACCCAGGCTGGAGTGCAATGGCACGATCTCCACTCACTGCAACCTCCGCCTCCTGGGTTCAAGCAATTTTCCTGCCTCAGCCTCCCGAGTATCTGGGACTACAGGTGCGCGCCACCATGCCCAGCTAATTTTTGTATTTTTAGTAGAGACGGGGTTTCACCATGTTGACCAGGATGGTCTCGATCTCTTGACCTCATGATCCACCCGCCTCGGCCTCCCAAAGTGCTGGGATTATAGGCGTCAGCCACCGCGCCCGGTCTTGAGAGGCAGTTTTTCTTACTGTGGGTGAGTGTGGCTGTGAAGCTGCTGAAGATGCAGAAACCCTACTAGCCAAGTTGGAGACAGTCCAGCCTCTGAGTTATTCTAAGTTCAAGGTGGGTTCACCCAAATAGAACACAGCTAGTTAACCTCCATTCCCCATTCTCCATTCAGGCTGGGTGATACAGCTATGTGGGGCTGTGGGCATCTAGGGAAAAAGAAGAGGTGAGAGGGATAGGGGATTGATCTGAGAAAGCGGCTTTTAATAGATGGCCAATAAATTGGATCTAATTTGTAAAGATTAAACTACTTTTATTTATTTATTTTTTTGGTGTTTCAGCAATTTCAGTGCTTTAACTTTTTTTTTTTTTTTTGACTAGCTTGAAGTGTTTCAGGACGCCTCTCTCTGTGTGTGCCTCTTGATTTGGTTCAGAATGCCAGTACTATGGAATACTCTATTGCAGTGATAATTAACTACTCGATATGCAAAACACAGACAAATCTCACAAACATAATGTGGAGCAAAAGAAGCCAGACACAAAAGCGTACTGTGAAATCCCAGTTATGTCAAGCTCAAAAACAGGCAAGACCAATCTGTGATGTTAGAAGTCAGGATAGTGGTCCCTTTGTTGGCAGTTGTGGCTGGGAGGGGCTGGAGGGCTCCAGGAGTGCTGGTAATGCACTAATTCTTTGTCTGGGTGCTGCTTACACAATATGGACATACTGTGCTGTCCATTTATGATCTGTGCACATTTCTGTATGTATATGCTGTTTTTCAATCAAAAGTCTCAAAAAAAAAAAAAAAAAAAAAGGAAAGAAAAGAAAAGAAAAAGAAACCAGAACGTAACGTTTTGAAATTAGGGGCGCAGGAAGTATGAGTATGTGCCAAGCAAAAATAAGCCTCTGAGAATTGGTGCGGCTGGAGAACAGTATCACAGGGCTAAGAGTCAGAAAACCTGATTTCCAGTCCCACTTCTGTTATTCACCAGTGAACGGATGCTGGAAACTTAGCTCCCCTCAACTCATAACAGCTTAGTGATTAAATGAAAGCCTTCAGGAAAGTCTAAAGATGTTCCCCTTTCCATGCCTTGCCAGGAAAGGTTAAGGATCCCAGCCGAAGACCTAACAGCAAAAAATTTGGATGAATAGTAACAGTCTCATGTTTGTATAATGCTTCCCACTCCCAAAGCACTTTCATAATCATTATGCCATTTGATTTTTCAAAATAAGATCAGGAACACAGGCTCTCGAGCCAGACTGCCTGGGTTGGAATCCTAGCTCCATCTGTGGCTAGCTGCCTGACCTTGGGCACATCATCCTTGTGCCTCACTTTCCTCATCTGCAAAACAGGGCCATGAGAGGATTAAATCAATTTAACATAAAAAACATTTACAGTGATGCCTGCCACACAGTTAGCGTTTGATAAATGTTAGTTAAAACAGGAACAAAAGTCCAGATAGTGTTATCTAGATTTTATAGATGAAGAAACTGAGGCTCACAGGCTATCACAAGACTAATTCATGGCAGATCCAGAACTGAAACACAGGCCATCTGGGTTACAACACTGACTCATTAGCTCATCAGGAATAACCTAAATGGACTTGTCCATTTTTGTGTGATAATAATAATAATGACACTAACACTACCTTTTACTGAGCACTCACTAAGTGCTTTACATACCATATCTCATTTAATCCTCACAATAGTCTATGAGGCAAGTGTTGTTATCCCCATTTTAAAAAGAGACAAATTAAGGACTGAAAAGTCAGAAAGCAAAGCTGGTTAGTGATTCTGGGTAGGCCAGATTCTGAATGCAGGTCTCTGTAACCCCAGGACCTGTGTTTTCAAGCACTTGTATTCTATAACCTCTGGACAGAAAAAGACCACCATGGTTGCTTACTTTATAAACATTTGCTGGGACAAATTGAGTGATTTTTGTAAGTTCCCTAAGGTCAGTCAGAGCCCTTCTTATCCAGCCTCCATCCTTCTCCCGTGCATCAGGCACTGGACCTCCCGTAGGTGGCCCAGAGGCTCCCATGGAAGGGTTTGCAAATCAGGTTCCAAGAGCTTAAGAAGCCAGGCTCAGTAGTGGAGAGGCACCAGATGAACTCTTGATAGCCCAGGCAAGAATTGGCACCAGCAGCTTTACTTGATGGTGTGTCAAAGAGGTAGAGGACCAAATGCCAGGATGCAGAAGGAGCTGTGGTGCCTGGGCACACATGCTTTGCAACAGCTATCAAGTTTGGAAAAGGAAAACAAAGGGAGAGACAAATGACAATCCACCTAGAGGCAACCACTCCTGGACAAGGGAATGCTGCCACTCCTAGATGGCTTCAGATGGCTGCCTGGGAACATCTGCCTGGTTTAATATTTCAAGTGAAGACCTAATCGAAGCAGCCCTTTGGCAGGGTTTGCACCAGCTGGCCTGAGTCTGACATATGCTCCGATGCCTGCACATGGTTGTGACTGGCAGCTCAGACAGGCATGACTGTTTTGGCTTTTGTCATTTCTTTTTTCTTCCTCCAGGTGCTGAAGTCCTTGATCACAGCTCGCCTGATTAGGGGTCGTCACCAATCTGTGCACCCTGCCTGTGTTTCCCAGGGCCCCCTGGTGGATGATCAAACGATAAAGGGATGGTTTGAGGCAGGAAAGAGTTGGGATGGTACTGGAGTGGACTGGAGATCTTTACCGACAGACTTTGAAGAGGTCTTTTGTGAATCTCTCTCTCTTCCCCCGCTGTGTGAATGATTTACTATGACTAAAGGGGCCACACACACAACAGCTCTCACTCTGGAATGGACTTTGAGAGGGAAGCAAAAGGAAGAGTTGTCCTCTTTCCTGGACTTCCCTTTGGAACACCCCACAACTCTCAGGGGATTTAGAAGGTAACACATTTAGAGGTTTCCCGAAAGAATGTATGGCTGTGGCTTGAGCAAAAGGTGTTTACTCCCATGGAGGTGGCATTTTTAATGCTAGTTTCAACATCAAGTAGGTGTGAAAATTACATACAAATGCTGACAATACCACCTGAGGAAGGTGATTTCCTGAGGAGGCTGCATTAGGCCAATGCTTCACAAACTTAAGGTGCACAGCTTGGAATCATTGAATGGCAAGGGGCGGGAATCTTGTAAAGTGCAGATTCTGAATGAGTAGGTATGGAGTCGGGCCCACAGTCTATGTTTCCAACATGCTTCTGCCACAGGAAGACTAAGAAATAGTCCTGTGCATTTCTTAGCACCCACACTCACCTCCCCACAACAAAAACATAAAATAAAACAGAAATAGGGACATTGCATTCCCTGGAAGTGTCTTACGTAATACCAATTAAAACTCTTACTTGCTCATAAATTTATTCCTTTTACTTTTTTTTTTTTGAGATGAAGTCTTGCTTTTTTGCCCAGGCTGGAGTGCAGTGACATGATCTCAGCTCACTACAACTTATGCCTCCCAGGTAAAAGCGATTCTTCTGCCTCAGCCTCCCAAGTAGCTGGGATTACAGGCATGTGCCACCACACCCAGCTAATTTTTTGTATTTTTAGTTGAGACAGGGTTTCATTATGTTGGCCGGGCTGGTCTTGAACTCCTGACCTCAAGTAATCCTCCTGCCTTGGCCTCCCAAAGTGCTAGGATTACAGGTGTGAGCCACTGTGCCTGGCCTAGAAATTTATTCTTAAAGATGACTTTGACTGATGTACATAAAAATCACTAGAAAGCATGGTTATAGCAAATGTTATCCTTTCTTTGTGTTTTTCTACATGTCCCAAACTTTCTACAAATGAACCTATATTGTTTTTATTTTCATTTTTTAGGCTAAACTTTAAATATTTTGTATGTTTCAAGGCCTTTCTTTCCCTGGTGCTAGCTAGACCAGAATGGAATGTTTAACATCTAAGGGCAGATGTCTGAACCTTTGCAGGTGTGGGGAGACTCAGAATCTTCTGATGTTGAGGATTCCAAGCTTAGTCAGGTCGGGACCATGTTGTATCACTGTTTAGCACTGAAGGAAGGCTAGGGAAGGCCTGTGAGGGACACGTAGTCTCTGCCTCCTGAGGTCATGCTGACTGCTTGCTGGCCCAAGTCTAATTTATTTTAGTTTCTATGTCTGTGAACAAGGCCAATTTGCATGACTGATGGTCTGGCATCTTGATCCATGTTTACAAATCAATGAGCAAACTGCCTAAATCAATGAACTGTGATCTGTGCATTTTATAGATGAGAAAAAGCAAGTTGGAAGAAAGAGGCTGGGGAGGGCGCTGTTAATTACAGAAATGAGATCTTCATAACTCAAATTTCCATCCCATGGCATTTTTATTTTTTAAATAAGGGATTTCCAATCTTCAGAATCACTAGTGCAGTATACCTTTGGGTAAACACAGTTCTCTCTTATCAGCACAGTGCTTTGCATACAATAGGTACTCAATGTTTAATATTTATAAAATATAATTTTTGAATACTTTTTTTCTATGATGGTCTGATCACACAGTACAGAGCAATTTTAGGAAATCACTACTCTTTCCCATAGTAGCTATAAGCTTTGCATATCCAGTCACCCAAGAGCTATTTGTTAGATAAGATAAAAGAACATTGAAGTCACAAGATTTGAAAGAAAACCTAGGCAGTACCATTCAGGTCATAGGCACGGGCAAAGACTTCATGGCTAAAACACCAAAAGCAATTGGAACAAAAGCAAAAATTGACAAATGGGATCTAATTAAACTAAAGAGCTTCTTCTCAGCAAAAGAAACTATTATCAGAGTGAACAGGCAACCTATAGAATGGGAGAAAATTTTTGCTGTGTATCCATCTGACAAAGATCTAATATCCAGAATCTACAAGGAACTTAAACAAATTTACAGGAAAAGAAAACCATCAAAAAGTGGGCAAAGGATATGAACAAATAATTCTCAAAAGAAGAAATTTATGCGGCCAATAAATATATGATAAAAAGCCTGTCATCACTGGTCATTAGAGAAACAAAAATCAAAACCACAATGAGATACCATCTCACGCCGGTTAGAATGGTGATCATTAAAAAAGTCTGGAAACAGCAGATGCTGGAGAGGATGTGGAGAAATAGGAATGCTTTTACACTGTTGGTGGGAGTGTAAATTAGTTCATCCATTGTAAAAGACAGTGTGGCGATTCCTCAAGGATCTAGGACAAGAGATACCATTTGATTCAGCAATCTTATTACTGGGCATATACCCAAAGGGTTATAAATCATTATATTATAAAGACACATGCCGATATATGTTTATTGCAGCACTATTTACCATAGCAAAAACTTGGAACCAACCAAATGCCCATCAGTGATAGACTGGATAAAGAAAATGTGGCACATATACACCATGGAATACTATGCAGCCATAAAAAAGCATGAGTTCATGTTATTTGCAGGGACATGGATGAAGCTAGAAACCATCATCCTTAGCAAACTAACACAGGAACAGAAAACTAAACACTGCATGTTCTTACTCATAAATTAGAGTTGAAAAATTAGAACATGTGGACACAGGGAGGAGAACATCGCACACTGGGGACTGTCAGGTAGTTGCAGGCAAGGGGAGAGAGAGCGTTAGGACAAACACCTGATGCATACAGGGCTTAAAACCTAGATGACCAGTTGATAGGTGCAGCAAACCACTATGGCACATGTATGCTTACGTAACAAACGTGCATGTTCAGCACATGTATCCCAGAACTTAAAGTAAAACTGAAAAAAAAAAGAAGACTGAAGTGACAAGATTCAGGAGGATTGAAACAACAAAACAGACTACAAGGAACAGTGGAAAAGGGACAACTATAAGAGTGGCAATATGCTCTTATATTTATGCACATAAGATGGCTGTACTGGTTTCAAGCATCTGACTTTTAATATTTGATGAAATAAAAATTCCTAAAATTTGAGGAAATAAAATCCCTTCTTAGATCCCTCTACCTGCTGTTCAGGAATGAAGACTGAACTTCTGTTACCATCTTAGCTGGTCTGTCTGCCGCTGCCTTTTTGCTTGTCCCGCTCAGTTTTGAGTAATCTTTGTCCTTCATGCTCTGGGCTGTAAAAATAGATATAAGCAACATTTGCTGTCTTCGTCTCCAGACTTCATTCTTTTAGGTCCTATATTCCCTCGACCATGACCCTTCCCCCTGGTGTTCAATATTTCCACGGATTCCTCTTAGAAAAAAGGAGAAATTCCTTTATACGGAGCTACAAACAACTGATAACGGTTTACAGTAGCACAGATAAGTTCTGTTTCAGGCCAAACTAGCAGACAAAATTTTTCTCCTAAGTATCTCCTTGCCGGGTTTTGATCCTTTGTTTACCGTGGTAGGATGTCTCTGGGTCTAGGAGTACCCCACAAGGCTGTCTATCCACTAGGGAAAGGCTCCCTATTTGCAACCTTGCCCTAACCACCATACCTCTCCCACTCTCACCATCCCAACAAAACCTTCCAAACTCGTCCCAACTTTCAGTATCTTTGTCATAAATGTACCAATAAGTCCCCTTAATAGTGAAATCAGCAGTAAGTGCATTTTTGAGACAAGAGACCTTTAAATAATTGAATGCAAGTGGACCTGTCCTTTTGTCCAGGGGCCAGATAAAGGCTGATGGCAGATGAGTTGGACTGTGGCCTAGTGTTGAGCATCCCTCCATTCCAGTGCACCTTCCTCAGGCCTTGTAGGTGTCAGTGACTTACTGGCAGTTTGGGAGGCTCAAAATGCCCCAAAACTAAATCAGATAAGATGAAATCACAAGGTGATGTTTGCTGAGGTGGATCATTGCCATTTAGGCAGGTTTGCATTGGCTCCTTCTGATCTGAGGTTCCTGGCTGAGTAAACTGAGGCTTGACCAATTAAATTTCCCCTGTAGCCAATTTAGCACATGTCCAGAGCTTCAGTCATCATGAAGTACATTTCCTGAGCACTTTGCTAATGGAATGGGGCTCTACATCACATGGAAGAACCAGAAGACCAGATGTGGGGCTTGGATACCCATTTCCCTTGGCAAGAACCAACCCTGAGTTCCCCACAAGCCCACCATGCCTTACCACTGCCCTATAGTGAAACTCTGTGATTGATCATGGAAAGCAGCCTGCCATAGAGAAAAGCAACTGGGAAGACTCCAGAACATCCTGACTTCTGGGGTGTGCTAGGATCAGCGGCTAATAAAAACAATGTTTCATTCATTTGCTGTCAGAGTGGCATGAGCTGGAGTTCTCAGACCCAGGTCAAGCCAGCATGAACTTGAGAAGCGAGCCCTCTGTACTGAGGGGAAGAGTCTGGCATCTTTGGTTTGCTAGGCTGCGGGGTATCTGGGTCAGCATGGCAAGATCCCAGTTTAGAGTATAGGTTGGATACCTTGTCAGGAGCTTGAGCTAGGATACTCCCTACTCTTCAGGGGACCTTCCAAACCAACAGTCTTCCAGCTCTGATGCAGTCCACTTAAGACTGCTGACAGGAAGGAGTCTCGCAACTTAACTGAGGATGTTAGATTGGGGCAAGTGGAGAAATATGTTCTGGGGTGTGTATGTTTGGGGGATAGAATGTAACACTTATTTTCTGATCTGAGAGCAGACGTAATTCGATTAAAAAAGACCCCAGAAGGGTAAGTTACATGCAAACACCAATGTTACCAGTTTACCTATCTTAAGAGGCCTTAAAATATAGTGGTTAAATTCACAGACTTTGGCATCAGACAGATCTGGGTTCAGGTTCCAGCTGCACTTGCTCTGTGGACTTTGACAAGTTGCTTAACTTCTCTGGACCTCAGTTCTCTTACATAAAAGATAGAGATGATGATAATAGTCCCTTCTAAAGAAAATTATTGTGAGGATTAAATGAGCAAATGTCATCATCGTGGTTAGAACAGTGCATTATTTAATAAGTGTTCCATAAGTGTCACGTATACTGTTGGATATGTGAAAGCCAATCATTTTTTAAAAATAAAAGTCAGGTTTATGAAGGTCCATTTTATGTAAGGTAAAATCCATTTCCTTTAGTGTACAGCCCTGTGAGTTTTAACAAACACAATCATGTGACCACCACAATCAAGATACCAGAACAGTTCTATCATCTCAAAAAACTCCTTGGTGCCTCTTTATCATCAAACCCTTTCCCCACCCTTAGCCCTGGGTAATCACAGATCTGTTTTCTGTCCCTGTAGTTCTGTCTTTTTCAGAATATCATATAAATGAAACCATACAGTACCTAGCAGAAAGCTCATCATGTTTAAAGGCTGGCTTATGTTTGGTATCCAATAAATTTCTAAATGCATTTAGAGAATTGAGTAGAATTTTTACCCTGAATTAGATTATACATTTTTTTTTTTTGTGGACGTACTAAAGAGGTATAATATTTTTGGAATGACCTCTGATTTCATTTCTTTATGGGTGTGTCTTCCTCATATGCTGTGGCTATCTATCAGTCATTAAGTCTCAACCCTGAGGGCTAAAGTTGGTAAGGAGGAGGATAGGACATCATGAAAATCTCAGCTTTTCAAAAGAAGGGGGAAGAAAGGTTCCCCTTCTTACCTGCATGGACAGAGGGAAAAGGAGCTAGAGTCACATGATGAAGTGAATAACATGGCTCTCCATCTCTCCATTTTGGGAGAAACTGGGTAGGTACAGAGAAGAATGCCAAAAACAGGGGCATTTTGTTTGTTTTTCCAATTTATGGCTTGCACTCTTCGAAGAGATTGCCTTGTAGCCTGCTTTGCACCAAACCTAGGACATGGCCATTTCTAAGTAAATTTGGTGACACAGTGACTATCTCAGCTCCCATATGGTATGGAGGGGCCCAGAAGTGCCCATATGAAGTAGGAGGAGAGAAAGTAGCTGAGCTGAGAGTGGCCCACTGTGATGAGCGGAGATGCCTCTGCAACAGAGAACATGGCCTAACCCCCGAGACCAGGCACTAGACCAAGACCAAGGTTGAGAGAGAGTTCACACTAAATCATGGCAAGAGGCCAGGAAGACCCAGGCAGCCATGAACTACCCCCAAACCCTGGCTGAGAGACCAGATGTTGAAGCAAACCTACAACTGACTTAGCTGCAAGGGTCAGCAGGAAGGGCAGTTCCCAGTCTAGCTGCTGGGGATCAGTGGGCAGGGGCAGGATAGGTTGCGGGAGGGCTGGACTAGAGCATCCTTGGATACTTCTTGGGTTCCAGAAGCTCTTTAGTCTTAATGATAATTTAGTTAACACACCCCTCTCCCCCAATCCCATTTTATGGAAGCAAAGGAGAAGGTAGTAAGATTGGGAAGACTGAGCATCTTACCTCAAGTACTGCTTATGTTATTGCAGCAGACTAAGATAATTCAGTGGGCTAGGGCGTGTGAGAAAGTCAGGCCAAAGGAGCTATGTTTTCTAAGCCTTCTTGAGCATAATGTGAGTAAATTAACAGCCCCACTGTTGTCTCATTATTAACATCACAGCTACTTTTTACCTTAATTTCTGAGCCATTATCTCTTGACAGTGCCTCCTAATAGTGTAGCTTTAAGAATTTTGGTCTAGCATTTCTGTGAGAGCTGGACATTTTAAGAAGTAGTGCAATGCATATATACCTCTTCAAATAGTGATTTAGAAAAGTTTTCTAACTAAAGTAGGCATTCCATAACTCACCTTTCAGGTCAGGATTTCACCCTTCATCCTTCCCTTCCCCTCCCCCTTCTCCCTTCTCCCTTTTCCCTTCTCTTCCCTTCTCTCTCTCTCTGTTGCCCAGGTTGGAATACAGTGGTGCAGTCTCGGCTTACTGCAACCTCTGTCTCCCAGGCTCAAGTGATTCTCATGTCTCAGCTTCCCAAGTAGCTGGAATTACAGGTCTGTGCCACCATGCCTGGCTAATTTTTCTACTTTTAGCAGAGAGAGGGTTTTGCCATGTTGGTCAGGCTGGTTTCGAACTCCTGAGCTCAAGAAATCCACCCTCCTTGGCCTCCTAAAGTGTCACTCTTCATACTTCAAATGGGTCTCTTCTCTTTCTTTTTGGATACACATAAAGGTACATTAGGCTGTTAGATGTGTTTATGCATTTCCATAGGCAAACATGAGCTTTTAATGATGAGCAATCAGAATGAAATTTTACTGCCAGGAGAAGATTAAGAAAGTGATTATAAAAAGCAGGAAGAACAAATGCTCTTTATCTGGGAATAAACAAACTTTAAATGTTAGGACAGGTTACAATGTCATGGTGATAAAGTAATTAGTAGTTCATATTGAAACAAACAAGAGAAACTCCATCAGCAATTATATTTCCCACATGTAACTGGGCAGAAAAAATATGAGACCTAAGAAAGCAGAAAAGAAACTTCTTTGTACACATCCATTAAAATGGAATGTTGGAACATGAATGCACCCTTTAGTATATCATTATTTTTCTGCACCCTTTTATCACTCTGAAGCAAGAAAATCAATCTAGGGAAAATGCGAGAGAGAGTTGGCATTTTGAAATGCATTGAGAAATTCTAAATTATGAAAGGTATTGATAAAGCTGGTATTTATAGCTCTATCAAGGATTTTTATAATATTTACATCTGGCCTATAAACACAGTTAGAGCTCACAAACCTATTTCAATTTACTAACGCTATTTCCATCCTCAGAGTCATAGATTAAAATATCATGAGGCTCTTCTTGCAGCCAAATACATGTGAGACAGAGTCACACTGAGAGGGTCACTTGGATCAAGATTTAAAATACAGATCATTTAAAATAAAGGTCACCCAAGCCAGAACTATGCATTTTGACAAGTTATAAATTGAATATAAATTGGCATCATCAAGGACATACTTTTTAAAACTAATCAGCTGAATTTAAGATTCAAGAGATACAGCTTTGATATTCATCTGCAAGCATAAATTCTTATAGCAATTTAAAGTCAGACATTGACTTTATATAAATAGTCAATGTCTATATATATATTATATACCTGGGCAAAGTCAGACATTGCCCAGGTATATAAACTGTCCATGGACCTGATGGATTTCTGGCTCCCAAAACTGTGACAGAGTTTTCTCTAAAATCCCACCTTCAGATTCTGGAGAAAACATTTTCAAACAGGAAGAATTAACAATTGTCTTTGTCTTAGCACCTCCGTTTATTTCCCCCAGGTCTTAATTTTCCCTTCCTTTGGTGAGGTCTTCCATTTTAGTCATTCATTTATAGATACATGCATTTGTATATTGTATTATTTATTTGTTGCTGTATAACAAACTATCCCCAAGATTAAGGGGCTTAAAACTGCATATATTTATTTATTTGTTTTCAAATATTTTTACTATTTATTTATTTTTACATTTTAATTTAATTTTAAATTCCAGGACACATGTGTAGGGCCTGCAGGTTTGTTATGTTACATAGGTAAATATGTGCCATAGTGGTTTGCTGCACCTATCAACCCATCGAGTTAAGTATTAAGCCCCACATGCATTAGCTATTTATCTTGATGCTCTCCCTTCCTCCGCCCCTACAACAGGCCCCATTTATGTTGTTCCCTTCCAAGTGTCCATGTGCTCTCACTATTCAGCTCATATTTACAAGTGAGAGCATGTGGTATTTGGTTTTCTATTCCTGCTAGTTTCCTGAGGACAATGGCTTCCAGTTCCATCCGCATCCCTGCAAAGAACATGATCTCGGCCAGGCGGGGTGGCTCACGCCTATAATTCCAGCACTCTGGGAGGCCGAGGCAGGTGGATCATGAGGTCAAGAGATCAAGACCATCCTGGTCAACGAGATGAAACCCCGTCTCTACTAAAAAATACAAAAATTAGCTGGACATGGTGGTGCACGCCTGTAGTCCCAGGTACTTGGGAAGCTGAAGCAGGAGAATTGCTTGAACCCAGAAGGTGGAGGTTGCGGTGAGCAAAGATCGTGCCATTGCACTCCAGTCTGGGTAACAACAGCGAAACTCCGTCTCAAAAAAAAAAAAAAAAAGGAACATGATCTCATTCATTTTCATGGCTGCATAGTATTCCATGGTGTATATGTACCACATTTTCTTTATCCAGTCTGTCATTGATGGGCATTTGGGTTGATTCCATGTCTTTGCTATTGTGAATAGTGATGTAATGCATACACACGTGCATGTATCTTTATAATCGAGAGATTTATATTTCTTTGGGTATATACCCAGTAATGAGATTGGTCAAATGGTATTTCTGTCCCTAGGTCTTTGAAGGAATCCCACGCTATCTTTCACAATGGTTGAACTAATTTACAGTCCCACCAACAGTGTAAAAGCATTCCTTTTTCTTCACAATCTTGCCAGCATTATTTTTAATAATCACCATTCAGCCTGGCATGAGATGGTATCTCATCGTGGTTTTGATTTGAAGTTCCATAAAGACCAGTGATGATGAGCTTTTTTTCATATGTTTGTTGGCTGCATAAATGTCTTCTTTTGAGAAATCTCTTTTCATGACCTTTGTGTACTTTTAATGGAATTGTCTGTTTCTTGTAAATTTGTTTAAGTTCCTTGTAGATTCTGAATATTAGACCTTTGTCAGATGGATAGATTGCAAAAATTTTCTCCCATTCTGTAGGATTTCTCTTCACTCTGATGATAGTTCTTTTGCTGTGCAGAAGCTCTTTAGTTTAATTAGATCCCATTTGTCAATTTTTGCTTTTGTTGCAATTGCTTTTGATATTTTCATCATGATATCTTTGCCTGTGCCTAGGTCCTGAATGATATTGCCTATATTTTCTTCTAGGGTTTTTATAGTTTTGGGTTTTATTTAAGTCTTTAATCCATCTTGAGTTAATTTTTGTATAAGGTATCAGGAAGGGATCCAGTTTCAATTTTCTGCATATGGCTATCCAGTTTTCTCAGCACAATTTATTAAATAGGGAATTTCTCTCCCATTGCTTGATTTTGTCGGGTTTGTCAAAGATCAGATGGTTGTAGATGTATGATCTTACTTCGAGTTCTCTATTCTGTTCCATTGGTCTATGTGTCTGTTTTTGTATCAGTACCATGCTATTTTGGTTACTGTAGCCTTGTAATATACTTTGAACTCTGGTAGCATGATACCTCCAGCTTTGTTCTTTTTACTTAGGATTGTCTTGGCTATATGGGCTCTTTTTTAGATCCATATGAATTTTAAAGTAGTTTTTTCTAATTCTGTGAAGAATGTCAATGGTAGTTAAATGAGAAGAGCATTGAATCTATAAATTAGTTTGGGTAGTATGACCATTTTTATAATATTGATTCTTCCTATCCATGATCTTTTCCCATTTGTTTTTGTTGTCTCTGATTTCCTTGAACAATCATTTATAGTTCCTCTTGAAGAGGTCCTTCACTTCTCTTGTTAGCTGTATTTCTAGGTATTTTATTCTCTTTGCAGCAATTGTAAATGGGAGTTCATTCGTGATTTGGCTCTCTGCTTGTTTATTATTGGTATAAAAGAATGCTTGTGATTTTTGCACATTGATTTTGTAACCTGAGACTTGTTGAAGTTGCTTATCAGCTTAAAAAACTTTTGGGCTGAGACAATGGGGTTTTCTAGATATGAAATCATATCATCTGCAAACAGAGACAGTTTGACTTCTTGTCTTCCTATTTGAATACCCCTTATATCTTTCTCTTGCCTGCTTGCCCTGTCAGAACTTCCAATAGTAAGTTGAATAGGAGTGGTAAGAGAGGCATCCTTGTCTTGACTGCACATATTTATTACCTCTCAGTTTCTGAGGGTCAAGAATCTGGGAACAGCTTAGTTGAGTCCTCTGCTTTGGGGTCTCTTACAAGGTTATAATAAACATGTTGGGATCTCATCAGAGGGCTTGCTGGGAAAGGATCTGCTCCCAAGCTCATGTGGTTGTTGGCAGAATTCAGTTCCTTACAGGTGGTTGGACTGAGAGCTTCAGCTTCTCCTGAAGGCGCCCTCAGTTTCTTGCTGAGTAAGCTTTGCTGACACAGCAGCTTGCCTCATTGAAGCATGTAAGCCAAGAAGGTAACTAGCAGGATGGAAGTTACAATCTTTTGTAACCCAATAATGCAAGTGGCATACCCTAAACATCATCATATTCTATCATTTAGAAGCAAGTTACTTAAGGTAAAAAGATTATACAAGGCTATGCAGACTAGAGGTTGGGGATCACTGGAAGTCATCCTAGAGGTTGCCAACCACGTGTGTTAAGAATTTATTAAGCATCTCCTAGCTGCCTGACACTGCTGGCTGCTGGGACTATAGCGATAAACATCCTGCTCTTATGAGAACTTGCAATAAAGCTGAGGGGAGGATACATTAAATAGATTTTATTTTTATTTTTTATTGCATTTTAGGTTTTGGGGTACATGAGCAGAACATGCAAGACAGTTGCGTAGGTGCACACATGGCAGTGTGTTTTGCTTCCTTTCTCCCCTTCACCCACATTTGGCATTTCTCCCCAGGCTATCCCTCCCCACCTCCCCGTCCCACTGGCCCTCCCCTTTTCCCCCCAATAGACCCCAGTGTTTAGTACTCCCCTTCCTGTGTCCATGTGTTCTCATTTTTCATCACCCGCCTATGAGTGAGAATATGCGGTGTTTCATTTTCTGTTCTTGTGTCAGTTTGCTGAGGATGATGTTCTCCAGATTCATCCATGTCCCTACAAACGACACAAACTCATCATGTCTGATTGCTGCATAATATTCCATGGTGTATATGTGCCACATTTTTCCAATCCAGTCTATTATCAATGGGCATTTGGGTTGATTCCAGGTCTTTGCTATTGTAAACAGTGCTGCAATGAACATTCGTGTACACGTGTCCTTATAGTAGAACGATTTATAGTCCTTTGGATATATACCCAGTAATGGGATAGCTGGGTCAAATGGAATTTTTATTTCTAAGGCCTTGAGGAATCGCCACACTGTCTTCCACAATGGTTGAACTAATTTACACTCCCACCAACAGTGTGAAAGTGTTCCTTTTTCTCCACATCCTCTCCAGCATCTGTTGTCTACAGATATTTTAATGATCGCCATTCTAACTGGCGTGAGATGGTATCTCAATGTGGTTTTGATTTGCATCTCTCTGATGACCAGTGACGATGAGCATTTTTTCATATGATTGTTGGCCTCATATATGTCTTCTTTCGTAAAGTGTCTGCTCATATCCTTTGCCCACGTTTGAATGGGCTTGTTTGTTTTTTTCCTGTAAATCTGTTTGAGTTCTTTGTAAATTCTGGATATCAGCCCTTTGTCAGATGGGTAAACTGCAAAAATTTTTTCCCATTCTGTTGGTTGCCTATCCACTCTAGTGACAGTTTCTTTTGCCGTGCAGAAGCTGTGGAGTTTCATTAGGTCCCATTTGTCTATTTTGGCTTTTGTTGCCAATGCTTTTGGTGTTTTGTTCATGAAGTCCTTGCCTACTCCTATGTCCTGGATAGTTTTGCCTAGATTTCCTTCTAGGGTTTTTATCGTGCCAGGTCTCATGTTTAAGTCTTTAATCCATCTGGAGTTAATTTTAGTGTAAGGTGTCAGGAAGGGGTCCAGTTTCTGCTTTCTGCACATGGCTAGCCAGTTTTCCCAACACCATTTGTTAAACAGGGAATCCTTTCCCCATTGCTTGTTTTTGTCAGGTTTATCAAAGATTGTATAGTTGTAGATATGTTGTGTTGCCTCCGGTGCCTCTGTTTTGTTCCATTGGTCTATATCTCTGTTTTGGTACCAGTACCATGCTGTTTTGATTACTGTAGCGTTGTAGTATAGTTTGAAGTCTGGTAGTGTGATGCCCCCCGCTGTGTTCTTTTTGCTTAGAATTGACTTGGCTATGTGGGCTCTCTTTTGGTTCCATATGAAGTTTATGGTGGTTTTTTCCAGTTCTGTGAAGAAAGTCAATGGTAGCTTGATGGGGATAGCGTTGATTCTGTAAATTACTTTGGGCAGTATAGCCATTTTCACGATATTAATTCTTCCTAACCATGAACATGGAATGTTTCTCCATCTGTTTGTGTCCTCTCTGATTTCGTTGAGCAGTGGTTTGTAGTTCTCCTTGAAGAGGTCCCTTACGTTCCTTGTGAGTTGTATTCCAAGGTATTTTATTCTTTTTGTAGCAATTGGAATGGCAGTTCGTTCTTGATTTGGCTTTCTTTAAGTCTGTTATTGGTGTAGATGAATGCTTGTGATTTTTGCACATTGATTTTATATCCTGAGACTTTGCTGAAGTTGTTTATCAGTTTCAGGAGTTTTTGGGCTGAGGCGATGGGGTCTTCTAGGTATACTATCATGTCATCTGCAAATAGAGACAATTTGGCTTCCACCTTTCCTACTTGAATACCCTTTATTTCTTTTTCTTGCCTGATTGCTCTCGCTAGAACTTCCAGAACTATATTGAATAGGAGTGGTGAAAGAGGGCATCCTTTTCTAGTGCCGGATTTCAAAGGGAATGCTTCCAGTTTTTGCCCATTCAGTATGATATTGGCTGTTGGTTTGTCGTAAATAGCTTTTATTACTTTGAGATACATTCCATCGATACCGAGTTTATTGAGGGTTTTTAGCATAAAGGGTTGTTGAATTTTGTCAAATGCCTTCTCTGCGTCAATTGAGATAATCATGTGGTTTTTGTTTTTGGTTCTGTTTATGTGGTGAATTACGTTTATAGACTTGCGTATGTTGAACCAGCCTTGCATCCCCGGGATGAATCCTACTTGATCATGATGAATAAGTTTTTTGATTTGCTGTTGCAATCGGTTTGCCAATATTTTATTAAAGATTTTTGCATCTATGTTCATCTTGGATATTGGCCTGAAGTTTTCTTTTCTTGTTGGGTCTCTGCCAGGTTTTGGTATCAGGATGATGTTGGTCTCATAAAATGATTTGGGAAGTATTCCCTCTTTTTGGATTATTTGGAATAGTTTTAGAAGGAATGGTACCAGCTCCTCTTTGTGTGTCTGGTAGAATTCGGCTGTGAACCCGTCTGGACCTGGGCTTTTTTTGTGTGGTAGGCTCTTAATTGCTGCCTCGACTTCAGACCTTGTTATTGGTCTATTCATAGTTTCAGCTTCCTCCTGGTTTAGGCTTGGGAGGACACAGGAGTCCAGGAATTTATCCATTTCTTCCAGGTTTACTAGTTTATGTGCATAGAGTTGTTTGTAATATTCTCTGATGATGGTTTGAATTTCTGTGGAATCTGTGGTGATTTCCCCTTTATCATTTTTTATTGCATCTATTTGGTTGTTCTCTCTTTTCTTTTTAATCAATCTGGCTTGTGGTCTGTCTATTTTGTTGATCTTTTCAAAAAACCAGCTCTTGGATTTATTGATTTTTTGAAGGCTTTTTCGTGTCTCAATCTCCTTCAGTTCAGCTCTGATCTTAGTTATTTCTTGTCTTCTGCTGGGTTTTGAGTTTTTTTGATCTTGCTCCTCTAGCTCTTTCAATTTTGATGATAGGGTGTCAATTTTGGATCTCTCCATTCTCCTCATATGGGCACTTATTGCTATATGCTTTCCTCTAGAGACTGCTTTAAATGTGTCCCAGAGATTCTGGCATGTTGTGTCTTCATTCTCATTGGTTTCGAAGAACTTCTTTATTTCTGCCTTCATTTCATTGTTTCGCCAGTCAACATTCAAGAGCCAGTTGTTCAGTTTCCATGAAGCTGTGTGGTTCTGGGTTGGTTTCTGAATTCTGAGTTCTAACTTGATTGCACTGTGGTCTGAGAGACTGTTTGTTATGATTTCAGTTGTTTTGCATTTGCTGAGCAGTGCTTTACTTCCAATTATGTGGTCAATTTTAGAGTAGATGTGATGTGGTGCTGAGAAGAATGTATATTCTGTGGATTTGGGGTGGAGAGTTCTGTAAATGTTTATCAGGTTTGCTTGCTCCAGGTCTGAGTTCAAGCCCTGGATATCCTTGTTGATTTTCTGTCTGGTTGATCTGTCTAATATTGACAGTGGAGTGTTAAAGTCTCCCACTATTATTGTGTGGGAGTCTAAGTCTCTTTGTAAGTCATTAAGAACTTGCCTTATGTATCTGGGTGCTCCTGCATTGGGCCCATATATGTTTAGGATCGTTAGCTCTTCTTGTTGTATCGATCCTTTTAGCATTATGTAATGGCCTTCTTTGTCTCTTTTGATCTTTGTTGCTTTAAAGTCTATTTTATCAGAGATGAGAATTGCAACTCCTGCTTATTTTGCTCTCCATTTGCTTGGTAAATCTTTCTCCATCCCTTTATTTTGAGCCTTTGTGTATCCTTGCATGTGAGATGGGTTTCCTGGATACAGCACACTGATGGGTTTTGGATTTTTATCCAATTTGCCCGTCTGTGTCTTTTGATTGGTGCATTTAGTCCATTTACATTTAGGGTTACTATTGTTATGTGTGAATTTGATACTGCCATTTTGATGCTAAGTGGCTGTTTTGCCCTTTAATTGTTGTAGATTCTTCATTGTGTTGATGCTCTTTAGCATTTAGTGTGATTTTGGAGTGGCTGGTGCTGGTTGTTCCTTTCTATGTGTAGTGCCTCTTTCAGGAGCTCTTGTAAAGCAGGCCTGGTGGTGACAAAATCTCTGAGTACTTGCTTGTTCGCAAAGGATTTTATTTTTCCTTCACTTCTGAAGCTCAGTTTGGCTGGATATGAAATTCTGGGTTGAAAGTTCTTTTCTTTAAGGATGTTGAATATTGGCCCCCACTCTCTTCTGGCTTGTAGTGTTTCTGCCGAGAGATCTGCTGTGAGTCTGATGGGCTTCCCTTTGTGGGTGACCTGACCTTTCTCTCTGGCTGCCCTTAGTATTTTCTCCTTTATTTCAACCTTGTTGAATCTGACGATTATATGCCTTGGGGTTGCTCTTCTTGCTGAATATCTTTGTGGTGTTCTCTGTATTTCCTGCATTTGAGTGTTGGCCTGTCTTGCTAGGTGGGGGAAATTTTCCTGGATGATGTCCTGAAGAGTATTTTCCAGCTTGGATTCATTCTCTTCATCCCCTTCTGGTACACCTATCAAACGTAGGTTAGGTCTTTTCACATAGTCCCACATTTCTTGGAGACTTTGTTCATTCCTTTTTGTGCTTTTTTCTCTGATCTTGGTTTCTCATTTTATTTCATTCAGTTGATCTTCGACTTCAGATATTCTTTCTTCTGCTTGGTCAATTCGGCTATTGAAACTTGTGCATGCTTCACGAAGTTCTCGTATTGTGTTTTTCAGCTCCTTTAATTCATTCATATTCCTCTCTAAGTTATCCATTCTTGTTATCATTTCCTCAAATCTTTTTTCATATCTTTTTTCAAGGTTCTTAGTTTCTTTGCATTGATTTAATACATGTTCTTTTAGCTCACAAAAGTTTCTCATTATCCACCTTCTGAAGTCTAATTCCGTCATTTCATCACAGTCATTCTCCGTCCAGCTTTGTTCCCTTGCTGGTGAGGAGTTTTGGTCCTTTCTAGGAGGCGAGGTGTTCTGGTTTTGGGTGTTTTCCTCCTTTTTGTGCTGGTTTCTTCCCATCTTTGTGGATTTATCCACTTGTCATCTGCGTAGTTGCTGACTTTTCGATTGGGTCTCTGAGTGGACACCCAGATTGTTGGGTGATGAAGTATTTCTGTTATTTGGTTTTCCTTCTACCAATCTAGCCCCTTTGCTGTATGACTGCTGAGGTCCACTCCAGGCCCTGCTTGTCTGGGGTGCACCTATAGCAGCTGTGGAAAAGCGAGGGATGCTACCAGTTTCTTTTTCTGCTATCTTTGTCCCAGAATGATGCCTGCCAAATGTCAGTCTTTTGGATATAGAGGGGTCAGGGAGCTGCTTGAGGAGACAGTCTGTACTTTGTAGGAGCTCAATTGCTGAGCTGTGAGCTCTGTTGTTCATTCAGGGCTGATAGGCTGAAAAAAACCCTTTTTTTCTCAGATGCTCTGTCTGGGGGGGTGTTGAGGCTTTCCTTGTGAGTGTCCGCCTCGCTGTCCTGCACAGCTAGGAGGCAGTCAAGTCACTATTTGCCTGCCGAGGCTCCGCCCTGCTGGTGTGAGGTTCGCCCTGTTGCTGCAGGCTCTGCCCTTCTGCTGTGGTCTCCGCCCTGTTGCCACGGGCTACGCCCTGCAGCGAAGTCTCTCTGTTGTACCAGGTTGCTTCGGCAACAGCAGGCTACATCAGCAATGGGCGTGTACCTCAGTGGGGGATGATTGCCTCGGTAATGGTGAATGCCCCTCCCCCGCGGAGCTGCGCTTTAAGAAAACCTCCTCACCGGAAGGGTTTGGAATCGCCGTTTTGTTTGTCGCACTGTGCTAGCCCAAACGCTTTGTCCCTGGGATTTCCTGGGCTGGCTCACTGCCCAAGTCCCATTCAGTCTCAAGTTTAGCCCTCCCAGGTCTTAGTTTGCCGGTTCAACAGGTCACCCGTAACAGTGTGCTTTTGTATGGAGTGCTGTGGAGTGCCTCTGCGCTCCGGCATGGACCGGAGCTGCACCGGCTGCCGGCTACACCAGCCGAGACCTCTGCCTGGCGTCCCGCGTCTCTTTTATACCTGGGAATTTCCCCATTCTGTTGGCAACTAAGATCTGTCTGGAAATGCATCCCAGACTCACCCTCTCCGCGCATCCAGCGAGAGCTTCAATCCTGGGTTGTTCTCACAGCGCCATCTTGAGTCCTCCCCCCACATTAAATAGATTATTGCAATTGTGATAAACATGCTAAATAAATACAGGGAATAAAGGACCCCCATCATTGTTCAGGTTGAGGAAGATAAGATGTACGTCAGGAAAATTTCAGTGGAGACTTGAAGAAGGACTGACTTCACAGGCAGAGGGAATCCTGAGGCAAGAAAGAGCATGCTGTATTTGGCAGAAGAGTTGCTGGAATATAGAGTTTGAGAGTGGGAAGAACAAGAGAGGAAGTGGGGCTTATTTGCTGCCATGTTAAGAAGTGTGGTCCAAGGCCGGGCGCGGTGGCTCAAGCCTGTAATCCCAGCACTTTGGGAGGCCGAGGCGGGTGGATCACGAGGTCAACAGATCGAGACCATCCTGGTCAACATGGTGAAACCCCGTCTCTACTAAAAATACAAAAAATGAGCTGGGCATGGTGGCACGTGCCTGTAATCCTAGCTACTTGGGAGGCTGAGACAGGAGAATTGGCTGAACCCAGGAGGTGGAGGTTGCGGTGAGCCGAGATCGCACCATCGCACTCCAGCCTGGGTAACAAGAGCGAAACTCCATCTCAAAAAAAACAGAAGTGTCGTCCAGAGTCAAGACCACAGGGAAGCCTTCAGAGGTGACATAAAAGTCCCCTTTGGCCAGCTTTCTCCTTGTCCTGCAGGTCTTCTCTCCACCGGCCACTGGACTGACTGCCTGTCTTGAGGTCGTGACCATGCTTGGACCTTCCTGACTCCTCTTCATCCTGTAATGATGTCCTGCTGATATTGTATCAGTTGATCCCACGTGGCATAGTATTATAGCATGGCCAGTTCTTCCTTCTACATATAGTATTTTTCAAACAGTTTTCAAACAAAGCTAGATGTGATATACTGCTAATATATAAAACAGATAAAAACAGAGCCACTTGGATCTGAAAGTTACAGGAGGAGAAGGGCACTCAGGAACTTGTTCCCCCACATTCCCATGGTGGTCCCCAAGATACCCCTCTGGAGCTCCAGGACTCTGCAAATTCTCATTTAAGAGGCATATCTGTAGGCCACAACATTGCCAGTGGTTGTTCTCAATGACTCATTCATTTCATAACTTGTATTTAAATCCTTATGATGTGTCAGGGATGAAATAGGCACTGAGAATACAAAGGTGATTAAAACAGTCCCTGCCCCTCTGTGAACTCACTGTCTAAGGAGAGATTCACATGGGTAAGTGAATGCTGGGGTGTGAATGTGTCCCCCAGATGTGTCTACATTGGAAACTTAATTGCCATTGTAACAGTTTTAAGAGATGGGGCCTCTAAGAGGTGATTAGTCCTTAAGGACTCTGCCCTTATGACTCACTGCTTATAAGGTGATGTACAATTACAGAGGTTTGAGCAGGGAACAGTGGTGTGGTTTAAAGGGACACAGGAAGACGTCGCAAGCAGAGGAGGCTTGAATGAGAGGCATGGTGGTGCCCATCTTTGAGGATTTTTCCCTTGCATCTCACATTCCTCCTGTTACTCTGCTCATTTCAGATCACATCGTCTAGATGGCTTTCTGGAGCCATTCCTGGAGTGCAATGGTGAGAACTCAGCTCACTGCAACCTCTGCCTCCTAGGTTCAAGAGATTCTCCTGCCTTAGCCTCCCAATAAGCTGGGATTACAGGAGTCCGCCAGCCTGCCTGGCTAATTTTTGTACTTTTAGTAGAGATGGAGGTTTCATCATGTTGACCAGGCTGGTCTTGAACTCCTGTCCTCAGGTGATCCACCAGCCTTGGCCTCTCAAACTGCTGGGATTACAGGCATAAGCTACCGCACCCAGCTAACTCGCCTATGCTTTAAGTAGAAAAACCTCAATTGCTCCTGTAGATTTTATAAGAACCATGATGTTAGAAAGCTTGTATTGGATTTTAAATTTCTCATAGTTTCTGGATTGGAATAGAAAATGAGCGACTTTATGTGGTTCTGTGCCCAAAATTGTCTTTCTTCACTTACAGGAAGGAAGGGGTGAGAACCCTTCCCTGTATCCTACCCTAGTGTATTTCCTGCCTATCAGGGCTCTGCCCAGATGAGGAATTGGCAGCCTTTGACCTCTTATCTGATCTCTGAGTCTTAGCCCTGAGGTCACACATCAGGTCTAGCATGTTTTGTTGGTCTGTTGGATCCTGCCTGATGTAATTTGACAATCCAGAATTCTAAGGTAAAATGGCTTTCATTTGCTGATTAATTATCCAGGGATTTGGCTAACCCTTCATCATGATGAACTAAAAGTCCACACCAGTCCTTAATTATTTTTTTTTAATTTTTAATTTTATTTAAATAGAGGCGAGAGCTCACTAAGTTGCCCAGATTGGTCTTGAACTCCTGAATTTAAGTGATCCTCTTGCCCAAATGTTGGGATTACAGGCGTGAGCCATTGTGCAGCCCACACCCACCCTAAAACAGTAAATTTAGTAAATTTATGGTCCTAAAACTATAAAGGATACAATGGTAGACTGAAGTTATGCACGATCAGAACAACTGGGCCACTCAGAGGAAAAGAGTTCAGACTGGATGTTGGGTTGTACAAGCCAGGGAGTCTGTTGTTTAATTGTTTTATCTCTTAGTGACCATTTGGCATCTTTTTGCTTAGCCTCAAGGCATGTTTAGATAATAGCAAAATAATCCAGCCTAGCTCTCTTCTCCTTCATAAGAACTTTCTTCCAAAAAAGAGTGAGCTCTCTCTGTCTTACAAATTCAGATCACCTCCGGATTTTTCCATATTCTGTTAAATAGTAGTATAGTATCTTGCGATACTTCTTATGATGCATGTTTCATTAAAATTTTACACTGTTTTCCTTCTCCAGTGATTGTGCTTTGTCTGCCAGAGTAGACTGCAAGCTCTTTTTGAGCGCTGGAAATGCTTTACTCATATTGGTATTTATTATCCTTTCCTATGTCCAGAATATTTAGCACGATGTCATACAGGGAGTAGGCACCCTATAAATATTTGTGTATGAATGAATAATCATGGCGCTCGCCTCAGGCATTACACAGCCAGACTGTCTGCCAGAACTCCTTTCCCTCACGAATGCACCTACAGGTGACCTGTAATAATAGTTACTATTCACTTAACCCCAAGTTGAACTACACATATCACTAGGCTTCACTGGATCCCCTTTATTTTGGTGTCATCTAACCATTTGTGCCACATTTCACTTCTTTACCCAAGAAAGCATTCTTTGGAAACAACCAACCTGAGAATTCTATTAAGAGCAGTATGATTTTTATTTTTTTTTACTATTGCTGTTTACCTAGATGGCAGGCAATTAGAGTTTCATCTCCTTTAACCTAGATGAAAAGTTGAAGAGTGAGTAATACATCCAGAGTGTCATGATGCTCTTATTCAAAGAGAGGATTTGCTTTTTAGTGCAAGTATAGAGACGGTGTGTTCTTAGCCTTGGATAATCATGCCAGAAGGGATTTAGACTACTGTTCTTAAGACAGTCCTTCCTGGTTTTATGACTGAGTGATTCTTTCATTTATCTGGCAACTTTCCTCTAGCCATTAAAGGTGAGAAGGACAGGGGTAACATTATGAATTGCTTCTCAGGCTTATGGACATTTTGAGAATGAATTGCTTTTGGTCCTTTTATTTTTATTTTTTATTTTTTTTTAGAAACTCGATGTTTATTTTCCATGAATCTTACATGTTGTTTAAGAGGCCACACAAGAACAGCTTAAGACCATTCAGTGGTTGCTCCTACCCATTCAGTGGCCTGAGCAGTAGGAGCTGCAGACCAGTCTTCCGTGGCAGGCTGGGCGCTCCAGTCTTCAGTAGGGAACTGCTGGATAGGCACAGAGGGCACCTGCACGCCTTCAGACCAGTCGGCAACCTCAGGCTGAGTAGCAGTGAATTCAGGAGCTGGAGCAGTCCATTCGCCCTGAAATTCCTCCTTGGTCACAGCCTTTTCAGCAGCAGCCTGCTCTTCTTTTTCAGTCTCTTCAGGATCTCTGTAGAAGTAGAGATCAGGCATGACCTCCCACGGGTGTTCACGGGAAATGGTGCCACGCATGCGCAAAACTTCCCGAGCCAGCATCCACCACATCAAACCCACTGAGTGAGCTCCCTTGTTGTTGCATGGGATGGCAATGTCCACATAGCGCAGAGGAGAATCTGTGTTACACAGAGCAATGGTAGGTAGGTTGACATAAGACGCCTCCGTGAGAGGCTGGTGGTCAGCCCTTGGGTCAGTGACCACAAGCAGCCGTGGCTCCCGGAAGGCTGCCTGGATCAGGTTGGTGAAGTTTCCAGGAGTAAAGCGGCCAGCAATTGGAGTGGCTCCAGTGGCAGCAGCAAACTTCAGCACGGCCCTCTGGCCAGTATTCCTGGAGGATATAACACTGACATCAGCAGGGTTTTCAATGGCAACAATGGCACGAGCTGCCAGGAGAAGCTTCTCCCAGGTCCTCTTCAGATTTATGATGTAGATGCCATCACTTTTCCTCTTATAGATATACTGCTCCATCTGGAAGTCAAGGTTGGTGCCACCTAAGTGGGTTCCTGCTGCCAGGAACTTAAGGACATCCTCCTCCTTCATCTGCAGGACGTCGAGGGCTCCGGACACCGTGAAAGTTTCCATTTAAGTTACGACGGGAATCCAGAACAACGCCGTTTGGAGCCCTCGGCAGGTAGCGCGGAAAAAGCGCTTTTGGTCCTTTTAGAAAAAAGATATATTGTAAAATGTGGATTCCTAGACTTACCTTTTTCCTAAATTGGATCCTCTTCCTATCTCCCTTATTTCTAGCAATAGAAGCATTTTTTACTTGAAAACCTTCCAGAGGCAACCAGTCGAGTCTTATCAAGTCTTCCTTTTCAAACTCTGTGCATCTGTCCTTTTTTATGTACCTCATTTAGTCACCTAGTGACTACTACAGAGCATCAGTGAAATACAAGCCATTATATTGGTTGCAATGGATAGAAATAAGAGTAAGACTTGGTCTCCCAATTAGGAAGCTTGCAAAGCTCTGTCAGTGTCATAATTATCAGCTATATTCTCAAGTTTTTTTCCTCACACCGGAGAAAGTGAAGTTTCAAGTGTAATCTCCCTCCTGCAATCTCTTATTAATTTTCTCTATCAAGCACTCGACTGACAAACTATATTCTTAAGCAAACATTTAAATTATGTCATTTCATGGAGTTAAAACGTTCAAAGCTCTTCACTGCTCACAGGATCAAGATCAGTCTCTTAACCTGAATGTTCAAGAGTTTCTAAAATCTGAAATAGCCTTATTTCGTGAATTTACTTCCCATAAATCCCCATTATAAATTTTCTGCCTGGACAAATTGGTCAGATTACTACACTAAAAATACACCTCCATTTTCTGTACTCCAGTACATTCATATATTCAGGAAGGTACTGGAGGCTGGGCATGGTAGCTCAGGCCTGTAACCCCAGCAGTTTGGGAGGCCGAGGTGGGCATATCACTTGAGGTCAGGAGTTTGAGACCAGCCTGGCCAACATGGTGAAACCCCATCTCTACTAAAAATACAAAAATAAGTCAGGTGCATGGTGGCATGTGCCTGTAATCCCAGCTATTCGGGAGGCTGAGGCATGAGAATCACTTGAACCTGGGAGGCAGAGGTTGCAGTGAGGCAAGACTGCGCCACTGCACTCCAGCCTAGGCAACTGAGCGAGAATATGTCTCAATAAATAAATAAATAAATAAATAAAAGAAAAGGAAAACAAAAAGAATGTATTGGATGCCTTCTATGTGGTGGTATTGTGATAAAATATGATATATGGTTTCTGCACTCAAAGAGCTTATTGTTTACTCAAAGATGCAGACAAGAAACGATTCAAGATTGCCGATCGCTAACATCTCTGGATTGCAGCTCTCAGTGAAAGCGCAGAGAACTAGAGGACGCCACACTTTCAGACAAATTCTGGTCACTCACGGAGCAGAAGATCCCCAGTGGAGGAGTCACACAGGCACCAGCGCGACTCTTGTGGCCGGCGCAGTGGTTTCACCGGCACCTCGGTGCAGCAGCTTTCGGAGCAGAGTAAACAGTGCTGGCTCCCCTTCTGACCGAGGTTTAGAGGACCCACACGGGTCCCCAGCATGACTCCTGAGGCCAGCGCAGCAGCTGTGACAGCACCTCGGCGCAGCAGCTCTCGGCGCAGAGTAAACGAGACTGGTTCCCCTTCTGACCGAGGTTTGGAGCCCCGGGAAGGCAGAGTCACCTATTACAGACACAAGAAGGAAGCCAGACAGGAGAATCCTGGGCAGAAAAGCACCATCAGTCTTAACGCCACTGTTCTGGCCCTGGGAACTAACAACTTGGACGTCCACTCAAGAGACCTAATCTGAAAGTTGGTAATTTCAAAGACGACAGGAGGATAAATCTTCAATGATGGGAAGAAACCAGCGTAAAAAGGCTGAGAATACTCAAAATCAGAACGCCTCTCCCTCTAAAGATGATCACAGTTCCACATCAACAATGGAACAAGGCTTGATGGAGAACGAGCGCATCCCAATAACAGAATCACACGTCAAGGAATGGATAATAAGAAACTTCTGTGTGTTAAAAGAACATGTTGTAGCCCAACGTAAAGAAACTAAGAACTTTGAAAAAAAGGTTTGATGAAATCCTATTGAGAATAGACAACTTAGAGAGGAATATAAGTGAATTAATGGAACTGAAGAATACAATACAGGAACTCCAAGAAGTATGCACAGGTTTAAACACTCAAATTGTTCAAGTAGAAGAAAGGATATCAGAGGTTAAAGTCCAACTTAATGAAATAAAACAAGAAGATAAGATTAGAGAAAAAAGGATAAAAAGGAATGAGCAAAGTCTCCAAGAAATGTGGGACTATGTGAAAAGACCAAATTTACATTTGATAGGTGTACCTGAATGTGACGGAGAGAATGAATCCAAGCTGGAAAATACCCTTCAGGATATTATTCAGGAAAATTTTCCTAAACTAGCAAAGTAGGTCAATATTCAACTCCAGGTAATACAGAGAACACCACAAAGATATTTCTCAAGAAGAGCAACCCCGAGGCACATAATCGTTAGATTCACCAGGGTTGAAACGAAGGAGAAAATACTAAGGGCAGCCAGAGAGAAAGGTCAGGTTACCCACAAAGGCAAGCCTATCAGACTTACAGCAGATCTCTCAGCAGAAACTCTACAAGCCAGAAGAGAGTGGGGGCCAATATTCAGCATCCTCAAAGAACAGAACCTTCAGCCCAGAATTTAATATCCAGCCAAACTAAGCTTCACAACTGAAGGAAAAATAAAATCTTTTATGAACAAGCAAGTACTCAGAGATTTTATTACCACCAGGCCTGCTTTATAAGAGCTTCTGAAAGAAGCATTACACACAGAAAGAAACAACCAGTATTAGTATTAGCCTTTCTAAAAATACACCAAAAAGTAAAGAGCACCAACATAAAGAAGAATTTACATCAACGAATGGATAAAACAGCCAGTTAACATCAAATGGCAGTAACCCTAAATTTAAATCGACTAAATCCCCCAATCAAAAGACTCAGCCAAAACCCAACGGCATGTTACATCCAGACCTGTTTCATATGCAAGGATACACAAAGACTCAAAACAAAGGGATGGAGAAAGATTTACCAACCAAATGGAGAGCAAAAATAAATAAATAAATAAAAAGCAGGAGTTGCAATTCTCGTATCGGATAAAATAGATTTTAAAGCAACAAAGATATAGTGGTAAAAGGATCAATGCAACAACAAGAGCTAACGATCCTAATACCCAGATACATAGTGACTTAGATTCAATGAGACAGAAAATTAATGAGGATATCAAGGACTCGAACTCAGATCCGGAACAAGTAAACTTAATAAATATTTATAGAGCTCTCCACTTCAATTACACAAAATATACATTTTTGTCAATACCACATCACACCTACTCATAGGTTTAAATGAAATGTTGATTGGCCATTATTAATACCCATTTTTTTTTTCAGAATAAAGCAATTATTTCCGTTCACCCTCCCTCTTTCTCTTCCTCTTTCTTCCTCTCCTTTACTCATTTTTTTTCTTTCCTTCTCTCAAAAAAAAGAAAAAAAAAGATGCAGACAGGTGACTTGAGCATGGCAAAGACAGAAGAAACACTGGATGTAATGAAGCACTGGATGTGATAGGAGCCCATAAAACTGCACCTAATCCAGCCTTGGAGAAGTTAGAGGACATTATATCGAGAAAGTGATATCTCATGTGAGACACAAAGATTGAGTAGGGTTAGGCAACAAGTCGTGTACCAGACCGAAAAAAAAAAAAAAAACCCAGTGTATTTAATGGCCTGGTGATGAGAATCTAATGGTTTGGAGTAACTGAAAGAATTTGAATCAGAATGGAATGTGGAATACAAGAGTGGGCATGTGTGTGCATGTGTGTGTGCACGTGTGTGTGTGTGTGTGTGTGTGTGTGTGTAGGGTAGGGCAATTTCAGGAGGAGAGGCTGAAGAGAAAAGCAAGGCCACATCATTCAAGGTCTCATAAGCAAGGCTAAGGTGTTTGGAGCAGCAAAGTGTCATGACCACATTTGGCTGTCATCTAACAAATACCATACCCTGGTCCTGAAAAATCACTGCTGTACCTGTTAATCTTTTTTTTTTTCTCATTATTTACACAAATCTATCCCACTTGTCAATCTCCAGAGCAAGTGTCACATTCTCTATCAAGCCTCTGTTAACCATTCCAGCATACAGTCATCAATTTTTCTTTTTTCCTAATGCCATCTATTAATCATATGGAGGCTTGTATTGACATCCAACTTTGTGTGCATGACTTACATCTGCAACAAATTTGTAAATCATGTTAAGATAGAAGCCATCTCCATACATCTTTTTACAGGAGTCAGCAAATTTTTTTCTGTAAAGGGCCAGAGAGTGAATGTTAAATTTAAATTTTGTAAGCCACATGTGGTCTCTGTCATAGCCATAGAAAATAGATAAACAAATGGGCATGTTCTGATAAAACTTATTTACAAAAAGAGATAACAGCCAGATCTGACCCACAGGCAATAGTTTGCTAATCCATGCCTCATAATATCCACACTGTACTCAACATATAATATGTGTTTAATAAATATTTGTCAGATAAATGAAGAGGCAAGGAATTGATGTTTTGGAAAATTAAGTAAAGCCTTGCTTTTCGGGATCATTATTAATGATCTTAAGATGTCTGCAGTTTCCCTGCATTAGTCTTTAAAGTATGAGAAATGCAACTGAATCATTCTTTGAGAAATCAGGCATTTATAGGGTCTTAGAAGAATGGTATGGAGGATTTGCCTAAATCAACATATGACAAATATATCCCCTAGTGGTAAGTGGTATTTCTTTTTTTCCGAGACAGAGTCCCACCGGCTTTCTTTCTTTCTTTTTTTTTTTTTGACAGAGTCTAGCTTGGTCGCCCAGGCTGGAGTCAGTGGTGTGATCTCGGCTCACTACAACCTCTGCCTCTTGGATTCAAGCAATTCTCCTGCCTCAGCCTCCTGAGTAGCTGGGACTATAGGCATGCACCACCATGCCCAGTTAATTTTTGCATTTTTAGTAGAGATGGGGTTTCAGCATATTGGCCAGGCTGGTCTCGAGCTCCTGACCTCATGATCCACCATCCTTGGCCTCCCAAGGTGCTGGGATTACAGGTGTGAGCCACCACACCTGGCCCCTGGTGATATTTAATACCAAATTCTTGCCTTAAAAATAATAGGTACCGGGCCGGGCGCGGTGGCTCAAGCCTGTAATCCCAGCACTTTGGGAGGCTGAGACCAGTGGATCACAAGGTCAAGAGATCGAGACCATCCTGGTCAACATGGTGAAACCCCGTCTCTACTAAAAATACAAAAAATTAGCTGGTCACGGTGGCGCATGCCTGTAATCCCAGCTACTCAGGAGGCTGAGGCAGGAGAATTGCCTGAATCCAGGAGGTGGAGGCTGTGGTGAGCCAAGATCGCGCCATTGCACTCCAGCCTGGGTAACAAGAGTGAAACTCCGTCTCAAAAAATAAATAAATTAATTAATAATAGGTACCACTGGTTGAATGCTCACTACATGCTCTTGAATTAACTTATGTGAGTTATATATTAGTATACCCATTCTCCAGATTTGAAAACCCAGTCTCAAACAATTATGTGATTGCCTTGAGGTCTTAAAATTGTTTATAAATATTTGCTCATTATGAACAAGTAAAACTGGGACTTAAGCCTAGATCTGCCTGACTTCAAAGTAAATATAATTTTAAGGCATTGCTTAGTTAAAATTTACTCTGTATTAAACAGAAATATTTTAGGATCTCTTCCTTTTATCATCATTTCTCCTAACTCTAGGTGTACAGGCTACTCTACTCTGTCTGGGGTGGGAGATATAAACAAATACACACAGCATTGGATAAAGAAATAAATCAAGGAGGAATACTCCAGGTATTTTAGGGTGATTTGTACTGCTGAGACATTGGAGAGCAGAATTTAAACCATGCAAAATAAGCAGGACTAATGCTCCTCTCACTAACTTCAACTTCAATCCAAGCCCTATGGTAATAACCAGTGGGTTGGAGTGAAACTGCTTCTTTCCTACGGCCCATTTGAGAGGTGTAATGAATGGTTCCTTACATAAGGCTCCCTTGTATGGTTTGACCAAGCACAAAAAACTGAGACCTCCAAAAACAGAGGCCCATGTCCAGATTTTAAAAACCACCAACCAACCTGTACCCAGAAACAGTCATTTATTTAGATGTGCAGGAACTGAACAACTTCAGAAATGTTCCAAGACAAACGGCACAGGGTAAAAAACAAACAGCAACAGCTTGCTTGCATGATGTTTCCAGGAATCACCCTGCCCAATAATGAAAACAACTGCCCAGTTCTGCATGTTAACCCATTCACGTCTGAGAGTATAACTCTGAGTCTCAATAAAATTTTGCAATTTTAAAGTGCAAAAAATAATAAAGATCTAAAGTCTAAGACCTTGAAAATAGGTTAGGAACTCAATGAAAAATCAGAATTTCTATTCTATCACTTTACGATCTAGAGCAAAGAAGCAAATATGTAAATGTTTACTACAACGTTGCATGGGGTCAGGAAAAAACTGAAAACAACCTCCATTTTAGGGGGAATGGCTAATAAGCTAGTGTAGTCATATTGTAGAATATCACACAACAAGAAAAAGGAAGTACTGATGGGTACTAATAAGTACCCAAATGGACAGCTCGTCTTATCATCTATTTCAGTAAAAAAAGTAAATTGCAGGACAGGGAAAATGTGGCATATATACACCATAGAATATTATGCAGCCATAAAAAATGATGAGTTCGTGTCCTTTGTAGGGACATGGATGAACCTGGAGACCATCATTCTCAGCAAACTGGCACAAGAACAGAAAATGAAATACCGCATGTTCTCACTCACAGGTGGGTGTTGAACAATGAGAACACATGGGCACAGGGAGAGGAGCACTACACACTGGGTTCTGTTGTGGGGAATAGGGGAAGGACAGCGAGGGGTGGGGATTTGGGGAGAGATAGCATGGGGAGAAATGCCAGATGTAGGTGAAGGGGAGGAAGGCAGCAAATCACACTGCCACGTGTGTACCTATGCACCTATCTTGCATGTTCTTCACATGTACCCCAAAACCTAAAATGCAATTTAAAAAAAAGAAGGGAAACACAAGACTATTGTCAACCAGTGGTTAATAACATTGCCCCATGAATTATCATAGGAGACATTAATTCTGGATCATGTCTAATCTATTCTGATTACAGAACAGAACATTATTGTTTAAGTAAAGCAGAAAAGAGCAGAGATTTGCTTTTCCCCAAAAGTTTCTCACTAAACCTGGTTACCTTAATTAATATGCCACTCTGACCTGTTAAATGTTGTTCCAGTGTCAGATAATAAAGAATTCTGTGGTCCTGTAAAAAAAAAAGAAGTAAATTGTAGGACGTTATGTAGTTTGACAATATCAAAAAATCAAATATCAAAATATCAATTTTTTTACAAGGAGATGTATTCATGCATTAGTTGTATAATTATAAATTAGTAATAATTATCAAATAGTAGTAACAACTTGAGAAAAAGAGGTGTCATGGTTACTAACATGAGGATCCCACCTCGATATGTGCCAGATTCATGTAAGAAAAAACAAATCTCAAAGAAGAGATTTTGACTTCTCAAGGAAGAACTTCCATTGTTAGTGTTTTGAGACTATAAAACAGATAACCAAGTGAAACTGGGAAGACTTTCTTATGAAAAGCTTTATTATTAGAAAGTACTTAATGAGTATAATTAAAAAGTAAATAAGAGGCCACCCCTCAAATGAAGTGGAGTAAAACATCCGACTGGAGTTATGCCCAGTTTTCCAATATCCAAGCAATTATTGATTAGACGACTTTGATAAAAACAACTATGTTTTTAAGAACAGCAGAAAAACAAAACATCCCAGAAAGTACAAGATCTATATGACGACAACTTTATAAAATTGAGATTAATGGAGAGAGTATATTCCTTGGTGAGAAAATGAATTGTTGTAAAGGATAAACAAATCATTTCCAAATTAATTTATAAAATTAAGTCCATCCCAATCAAAAATTCCAATGAAGTATTGTTTTATTATTAGAATCTGAGAATATGATTCTAATTCACTTGGAAGAAGAGACTGAAGAGAAAAATTAAGATTTTTTTTGTTCCACTATATGTTAAAATGAACCACTATATATAAAATTGAAGCACAGAGTCTCAATTTTAAAAATTTTGTGGTATCAATATGAGAGTCAAAACAGGAATTAATGTAAAAGACTAAAACAGTCTAAAACATTATCTATATACCTATCTCTCTATATGTGAACAAAATATCACAATCCGATGATGGAATAAAGGATTATCAATAGATGATATTTTTAAACAAAAGATTATATGAAACAACAGCTAAACCAAACTTAATTTCAGTGTCTTGACTTCACAATTTCCAGACATCTTTGTATCCATTGAAGTTCAGAAAAAAATTTCCATATAACCGTAAGATAAACTTTTTTTCTTTTCTTTTGAGACTAAGTCTTGCTCTGTTGCCAGGCACCAGGCTGGAGTGCAGTGGCGCAATCTCGGTGCACTGCAACCTCCACCTCCCGGGTTCAAGCAATTTTCCTGCCTCAGCCTCTCAAGTAGCTGGGACTACAGGTGCATGCCACCATGCCCAGCTAATTTTTGTATTTTTAGTAGAGACAGGGTTTCACCATGTTGGCCAGGATGGTCTCGATCTCTTGATCTCATGATCCGCCCACCTCAGCCTCCCAAGTGCTGGGATACAGGTGTGAGCCACCATGCCCAGCCCTAAGATGTACATTTTATTTGACAATGTAGATTACAACATTATTAATGTTTATAGAGAGGAATATTCTAAGCATAAACAAAGAAAGAGGTCATAAAAGAAAAGATTATATTTTGAGTGTGAAGAAAAGTAAAACTCATTTACTGGGTTTCTGAGTTATACAATTGTAGAGGAAGAATGGCATAGCCTCACATGAGGTCTTGCTTCTGTATATCAAAACCCAGCATCATCCCAATTAAATAGAAGCACTTCCTCATCCGACATGACAGATTCAGACAGAGTGGTTATTTATCACACAGCAGATCATCTCTCTCCTCTATTCAGATCCTTTCAGTGGCTTTCAACACACTCCAAGTAGAAGCTAAAGTCTTTCTAGTGGCCTCAAAGCCTATTGCTACCTCTCCGACCTCGTCTTTTCCTACACTTTCGCTTAACGACTCCACTCCAGCCGCACTGGCCATTGTGCCTGCAGCCCATCACACTCCTGTTCTGGGCCTTTGTTTTTGCTGCTCCTTCTGCCTCAAGGCTCTCTCCACTTTCTTCAGCCCTCTCTGTTGCTTTTTCAGCAGTGCTGCCCCTCCCCTGACACTTGCTTTGTTTTCCCTCATACTACTAATCGCCACTGACACTATATGCTTGCTCATTCCTCTGTTTTCTGTCTCCCTGACTCTGGAATGAAAGTTTGGGACAGAGTCTACTTTGATCACTCCTATATTTCCAGCATCTAGGGCAGTGCCTGCATATGGTATTCAGTATTTATTATTAAATGATTGAATAAATATACTTACTAATTAGTACTTTTTATTACAAGTGACAGAGTACTATTTGAACTAAAGTTAAAATTGGCTCAGGGTGGGGAGGGAGCTGGACCATAGAACCAGGGACCGGAGTGTTATAAGCATCTGAGATTGTTCTCTTTCTCTGTTTTCTGCTTCATACTTGCCTCTCTCCATAGAACCCCATCTCTGTTTCTCAGAGCATGTGGTGAACAAAGGACTCTAGCAGCATTCAAGTTTTACCATAACTGGTCCAGTTACCCATGGGAAGAATAATCTAATTCTGTTGATTCTCATTCCAAGTCCCTGGGGAGGCTATGAATAACAGTCTGGTTTGATGCCCATCCAGGAGCAATTGACTTTGGTCAGGGTGAACTTTGCAGGGAGGGAAATTCACTGTGATTGTATGGCTGCCCTGCTACAACCATGCATAGAGGGGAGGGCAACTCCTAATAAGGGATATTAGGCAGGTAGGCCAGTAGGCATCTACTACAACATAAAATTAACTCTTTCAGTCCAATTCTTTAAAATGCCAAACCCTAACTTAAAATTGAAAAAGATAGGAACAGATAATTTGCCAAAAAGGAAATACAATTGTTCAATACATTTTAAAAAGTAGGCTGGGCATGGTGGCTCATGCCTGCCATCTCAGCACCTTGGGAGGCCTTTTTATAGGGCCCCCAATTCGGGAAGATTGCTTGAGGCCAGGAGTTGGAGAACAGCCTAGGTGATATAGTTGATCCTATCTCAAAAATTAAAAAAAAAAAAGCTTGGCATGTTGATGTGTGTCTGTAATCCTAGCTACTCCAGGGGCTAAGGCTGGAGGATGGCTTGTGCCCAAGAGTGGGAGGCTGCAGTGAACTATAATCATGCCATTGCATTCCAGCCTGGGTGATGGGGTGAGACCTTGTCTCTAAAAATAAAGTGTTTGATCTTATTTATCGTCCAAAAATACTATATGAGGTGGTGGTATACTATGAAATATTGTGATACTGGCATAAACACAGACATCTAGACCAATAGAACAGGATGGAGAACCTAGAAATAAGCCCTCATGAATATGAGGTGAAGTGATGTTTGACAGGGGTGCCAAGATCACATAATGGGAAAAGAACAGTCTTTTCAACTAATGGTGTTGGGAAAATTGGATAGCCACATGCAAAAGCATGAAGTTAGACTCTTACCTTATACCATATACAAAAATTAAGTCAAAATTGCTCAAAGACTGAAAACTGTAAAATACTTAGAAGAAAGTATAAGGGGAAAACTTAATAATATTGAATTTGGCAATCATTTCTTGAATATGATGCCCAAAACACAGGGAACAAAAACAAAAATTGACAAACAGGATTACATCAAACATGAAAACTATTGTGCATCAAAAGAAACAATAAGCATAGTGAAAAAACAACCTACAGCAGAGAAGAAAACATTTGTAAATCATGTATCTGATAAGGGTTTAATATCCAGAAGATATAAAGAACTCATGTAACTCAGCAGTAACAAAATAAATAAACAATTTTTTTAAAAGGGCAAAGTACTTGAGTAGATACTTCTCCAAAGAAGATATACAAATAGCCAACAAACATGATAAGACACTCAACATCATTAATCATTAGAGAAATGCAAATCAAAACCGTGGGAAATATTATTAGGTTGTTGCAAAAGTAATTGCAGTTTTTGCCACTAAAAGTAATGGTAAAAACTGTAATTAATTTTGCATCAACTTAATATCTGACATCCATTAGGATGGCCACTATCAAACAAAACAAAACAAAATAACAAGCGTTGGTGAGGATGTGAAGAAGTTGGAACCTTTGTGCACTGTTGGGGAGATTGTAAATTGTATA
This sequence comes from Callithrix jacchus, assembly GCF_049354715.1. Taxonomy (NCBI): domain Eukaryota; kingdom Metazoa; phylum Chordata; class Mammalia; order Primates; family Cebidae; genus Callithrix; species Callithrix jacchus. The sequence continues at coordinate 60,989,581 of NC_133505.1, forward strand.
CCTGCTATGGAAAACAGTATGGAGGTTCTTCAAAAAATTCAAAATAGAATTACTGCCTGATCCAGCAATCCTAATTCTATATGTATACCCAAAATAATTTCAAGGAGGATTTCAAAGAGATATTTGCACACCCATGTTCATCGCAGCATTATTCACAATACCCTAGAAGTGAAAGCAACCCAAATATCCATCAAAGAGTGAATGGATAAACACAATGTTATCTATACCTACAATGGAAAATTATTCAGCCCTTCAAAAGAAGGAAATATTTCTTCATGCTACAACCTGAATGGAACTTGAGGACATTAGGCTAAGTGAAATAAGCCAGTCACAAAAGACAAATATGATATGATTCCACTTATATGAGGTACCTGGTGTTGTCAAATCCATAGAAACAGAAAGTAAAATGGTGGTTGCCAGGGGGTGCAGAAAAGGAAAATATAGAGTTGTTGTTCAATGAGTATAGAAGTTTAGCTTTGCAAGATGAAAAAGTTCTAGTGAAATGTTGCACAACACTGTAGATGAATTTAATACCACTGAACTATACTCATAAAAACAATTAAGATGGTAACTTTTATGTCATGTGTTTTTTACCACACACAGAGGAAAGAACCCTAGGAGGATTTGTACTCAAGTTTGAGACACTAATAACTTTGATACTTAGTTTCAGAGCTTATGTACTTTTTTATTTTTTGAGACAGAGTTTTACTCTTGTTACCCAGCCTGGAGTGCAATGGCTCGATCTTGATCTCGGCTCACCACGACCTCTGCCTCCTGGGTTCAAGCAATTCTCCTGCCTCAACCTCCCGAGTAGCTGGGACTACAAGCGTGTGCCACCATGCCCAGCTAATTTTTGTATTTTTAGTAGAGATGGGGTTTCACCTTGTTGACCAGGATGGTCTCAATCTCTTGACCTCATGATCCACCTGCCTCGGCCTCCCAAAGTGCTGGGATTATAGGCATGAGCCACCGTGACTGGCCATATACTCTTAAAAATTATTTAATATACCTTATCTGGAGAATATAACAAAACGTGAACAAATCAATGAATAAGATGAGAGGAGATAAGTTACACCTTTCAAAAATAATATCCACCAAGGAGATTTAGTGTTGTTTTATAGACACAGAACGAATAAGGCTTTCCCTCAATGATCAGTGTACAAAATTCCATTTGTTAAAAAAATATATATGGCTGGTCAAATAAAGAAATTTGTTGATTTCTGTCTTAGGCATAGTGACTCAGTTGGTAAGATGAAAGGAAAAAAAAGATATAGTAATCCCATCTATCAAAGTGGTAAATACAAAAATTAAAATATAAAAATATTGAGAAATAGTACACATACAGTAAAGGGCAAAAATAATAAATGTAATATTCAATAAATTTTCACACATATACACACAAATACAGTGAAACCACACTTCTAAGAGTCTAGAATTATTTCTCATTCCCCTTTCCAGTCAAATATTAAGTACTTGTTTGACATGCACTTTTCATACAGCATTAATTGAAATGTAATTAGTGGAAGCTTTCAATAAAGCAACTTTATAATATTTTTAAGAGTATTAATTATATAAAAATTCTTTACTAAGGAATTAAACTTCTTGGAATATACCCTAAACAAATAATCAGAGATGCAATAAAATATATACATATAAGGATGCCTACCACCACAAAAACAATACCAAAAAAATTAGAAATAGCCTAAGTATTTATCACAAGGGAATCCTTAGATTAAAATATATTCACTTGGCCAGGTGCAGTGGTTCACACCCGTAATCCCAGCACTTTGGGAGGCTGAGGCTGGTGGATTACTTGAGGTCAGAGGTTCCAGACTAGCCTGGCCAACATGGTGAAAACTCATCTCTACAAAAAATACAAAAATTAGCCGGGTACGGTGGCATGTGCCTGTAATCCCAGCTGCTCAGGAGGCTGAGGCAGGAAGGCAGAGGTTGCAGTGAGTTGAGATTGCATCACTGCACTACAGCCTGGAAGACAGAGCAAGAATCTATCTCAAAAAAAAAAAAAGAAAGATAGAAAAATAGTCCATTTGATGAAATTGTTTGCAGTCGTTAAAAATTAGGCTTTTGCTAAAAACAAGCAATGTAGAAAGAACTCTCTGTTTAATAAATGGTGTTGGTATAACTGGCTAGCCATATGCAGAAGATTGAAACTGGATCCTTATAATATAGACAAAAATTAACTCAAGATGGATTAAAGACTTAATTGTAAAACCCAAAACTATAAACACCCTGGAAGACAACCTAGGCAATACCATTATAAACTTAGGAATAGGCAAAGATTTTATTACAAAGATATCAAAAGCAATTGCAATGAAAGCAAAAATTGACCAATGGGATTAATTAAAGTGCTTCTGCACAGAAAAAGAAACTATCAAAAGAGCAAACAGATGACCTACAGAATGGGCAAAAATATTTGCATACTATGCATCTGACAAAGGTCTAATATCCAGCATCTATAAGGAACTTAAACAAATTTACAGGAAAAAAAATTAAAAAGTGGGCAAAGGACACAAACAGGCACTATTCAAAAGAAGACATACATGTGACCAACAAGCATATGAAAAAGCTCAACATTGCTAATCATTAGAGAAATGCAAATCAAAACCACATGAGATACCATCGCACACCAGTAAGAATGGCTATTATTAAGAAGTCAAGAAATAACAGATGTTGGTGAGATTGCAAAGAAAAAGGAACATTTATACACGTTGGTGGGAATGTAGGTTAGTTCAGCCGTTGTGGAAAGCAGCATGGCAATTTCTCAAAGACCTAAAAATGGACCTACCATTCAACCCAGAAATCCCATTACTGATTATATGCCCAAAGAAATATAAATGGGTCTATCATAAAGATGCATGCATATGTTCATTGGAGCACTATTCACAATAGCAAAGATGTGGAATCAACATAAATGCCCATCAATGGTAAACTGGATAATGTCATACATATATACTGTGGAATACTATGCAGCCACAAAAATAACAAGATCATGTCCTCTGCAAGAACATGGATGGAGCTGGAGGCCATTGTCCTTAATAAGCTAACACAGGAACAGAAAACCAAATACTGCATGTTCTCACTTAAGCGGGAGCTAAATGATAAGCCAATATATGGACACACAGGGAGGGAAAACAAATGCTGGGGTCTACTTGAGGGCAGAGGGTGGGAGAAGGGAGAAGATCACGAAAAATAACTAATGGGCACTAGTCTTAATACCTGGGTAACAAAATAATCTGTACAACAAACCCCCATTACACAAGTTTACCTGTATAACAAACTTGCACATGTACCCCTGAACTTAAAATAAAAATGAGGATTTTATTAAATCCTTTTAAGTTTGCAAACTTAAAATAAAATAAAAAATTAGGATTTTGAAAAATTTATGACATGAAAAAATACTCATATGGTTAGGTACTAACAAATAATGATGAAATAAAATGGTAAATTGAATGTGATCCTAATTTTGAAAAACATTATTTTTCATAGAAAAATTTACTATCCTGGTATTATCTTAAATTAATGGCATTATAGCTTTAATTTTGTTCTTTTGTTTTATGTATTTTTCAAAAATTTTAATAATCACATGTATTTTTTTTATAATCAGAAGAAAACAGTTAACAAAAAAAAGCAAGGAAGGAAAAAGTAAATGAATCACCATTGGTTCAGTTCCTTTGAGAATGAAATAAAAGCCTTTCCATGGTTGACTGCAATTTCCATACAATTTACTCTGGAGACTAAAATAAAGGAAACAACAAAACACCAAAGAGATCAAAAGTCAAATGGGTACTTCTATGAAGAATCTCATGACACACCATTTTTATAGACAATTCATAAAGGCCCATCACTGTGATGTTTTGTCAAAAGGAAAGACCATGAAAGCTGCATAAAATTCTGTGCTATTTCGTCCATGGAAAGAGAGTGGGGAGATAAAAGAAAAAGCTGAAGCCTCTCTAACAACTCATTTTTATCTTCTTTCTGGAGTTCTTAGGAGAGGTCAAAATTAATCCAATCTGGGATCTTCTGGAGGGAACCCAAAATCCCTCTAACACCCATATAACATAGATTACATGCATAAGCAAACAACTAACCTGGTCTTTAATAGTTTTGAGTTCCTTACCAAAGAGCAAAATATGAGAGCAGAAACTTTGTATTCCCTGGTGGACCTTGGAACAACTCCCTCCTTCATTTTTGCTGGAAGTTAGAGGGGAAAAAATAAACTTACCAACCATACAATACAATCCATATGGATGGAACAAGATATTAGAGTTTAATTTATATTTATTTTTATGTCACCCTTTAATGTTTTCTATTCTCTCCATGTACAGAATATATCAGCACAATGGTACATCGATATACTTTAAAAATAACTACATGTCATTTTTGTATGCTTGCATTTTTTTAAAATCATGGAGGTACATAAAGAACAAATTGGAGACCGTTAGTCTAGACCAGAGGATCTCAGCCTCAGCCTTTAACTGTGAAGCATGTTGTAATTAATATTTTATTGATAATAGGGAAATGTTGTATCAGTTTAGGATCTTAAACAATCAGAGCAGATCCAAGATTATCCCTTTGATAGAATCACTGTCACTTCTTACATACCTTGTCTGCTTTTTTGAGTGGAAAAGATAAGCATGAATCTTGGCCAATTTTCTCCAAAGCCCCAAATAAGACCTCACTGTTAATAATTATAAAAATTGAGGTATTGTTAATAATTTTAAAAATTGAAAATCATTGTAATGCACTGTAGTTTCTCATTTTTTTAAAATGAGAGATGTAGATAGATGTATAGCAGGAATGAAGGAATGGGGAAAGACACAAGTGGTTAATTAACAAGAATTAATATAAGCCATGAACACTTATATTAATAATAACAATACACATTATTAATAAACCAAAGCAATGATATGCATGAAATTTGCACTAATGCTAATTATGTTATTGCTACTACTTAAAAATTCAACAGATGGCACATTAAAATAATTAAATAAGTTTTACCTAAACTTACTCTTCAATCATAATACTTCCTAGCCTGATTAATATACCTGTGGAGAAACGTACTGAAAAAAAACTAGTCATGATTTTTAAATAAAGTTTAAAAATTAGACAGGCCCTTTGTTTCACCATGGTTTTGCAATTTTTGAAATTCTAAATGACAGATATGATGGATAAAATGCTTTTATGAACACCAAATCAAGAGAAAAGATCTGGGGTACTATTTTCTTGTTTTTTCTATAAAACACTTTTAGATTTTTTTCAATATCTGGATAGGTAATGAAAGAATGTCATGCTTGTGGCATCATTCATCATTTGCATTGCAGGAGGAAAAAGACAAGCACCTCAGGCCTATTTTTCAGTCCCGTCTTAAGAGGTAATTTCTCCAGCAATATTCAGGAATTCCAGTCTGCATCTCCAGCTCCAGGTAGTTTACATGGATTAGAATTGCAGAGTTGCTGTTGATGTCAGGACCTAGAGAGGCCCGGAGGTTAAGAATGAAAGGAAGGTTGTGCACAGTGACTCACACCTGTAATGCTAGCATTTTGGGAGGTTGAGGTAGGCTGATCGCTTGAGGTCGGGAGTTTGAGACCAGCCTGGCCAACATGGTGAAACCCCATCTTTATTAAAAATACAAAATTAGCTGGGCATGGTGGTGTGCACCCGTAATCCCAACTACTCGAGAGGCTGAAGCATGAGAATTGCTTGAACCTGGGAGGCAGAGGTTGCAGTGAGTTGAGATTACCCCACTGCACTCCAGCCTGGGTGACAGAGCAAGACTCTGTCTCAAAGGGAGAGTTGTGGAATCAGGGGCAGACTATGGCCACAGATGGATCAATGTGTTGACATTAATCAAAGCTTATTCAAAGACAGACTGGCAATTTGTCAGGATAGCATCCTAAGTCAACACCTCCAGCTACTCATGGTGTACCTTAGCCATTAATGGGATCATAAAACACGGTATTAAGGTGAGAGGTCATTTCATTCCATTTAGATATCATAGTAGTTTTGCCAAACCTAGAAAATAGTATGTGTCAGAAAGGCAAAAATCAAGAACCAGAGGAAAAAAAAAATCAATCTAAACCGTATCAAACCCACCAACCAAACAACAACAAAACAAACAACGGGAGCTTTCTAGTCTTTGTACTCAAAATGGTAAATAGATGTTCCTTAGATTCACTGAGAAATGGCCTGAAGTTATGATAACGGGAATTTAGAAAGATCATGGATTTGGTACAGATAGAATGGAGAGCCCAGGGGCTGAAAATCTAGTTATAAATAGGAAAGCAGAGGTCATGGGTTGGGAAAGGTAGGTGAAGATATTTTCAGAGGAGTGTTAGTTAATACGGGAATGGGTTATAAATGGAGATTGTTCAAAGAACATTTGCTCTTAGCAGACATTAGCATAAGATGGACTCTCACCTCTCTGGAGCAGAATAAATAAATTCTTGGGCCTCTCAAGATTTTGTGACTCCAGGATTATCTGCAGGGTATAATCAAATATTAATACCAGAGTTTTTTGATGAAATGTCATGAAATGGACATCTCTCAGAAGTAGGTCTTCCTGATCAAGATAAACCCTATTTCCTTGTCCTTAGCAGGTCCACACATGGACAGATTACCTAAGATTTGTGATTTTGGGGGACAATGAGAAAGGCTCCTCATCTTTGGGAACTTAAGCAATAATCCTCAACAATGGCTGCATATGATAATCACCTGAAAAGCTTGAAAAAAATTGATGCTGCAAGACTTATGCACTGAAAACCATAAAACATCACTGAGAGAAAATAAAGAAGGCCTAAATAAACAGAAACATGTCATTTTAATGAATCGGAACCCTTAATATTGTTAAAATGGCAATATTCTCCAAACTGACATACAGATTCAACACAATTCTGTACAGATCCAGGCTGGATTTTTTTTTTTTTTTTGGTAGAAATTTACAACCTGAACCTAAAATTTATATGGAAATGCAGTGGCCCAGAATAATCAACATAATCTTGAAAAAGAACAACAGGTCGGACATGGTGGCTCATGCCTGTAATCCCAGCACTTTGGGAGATCAAAGTGGGTGAATCACTGGGGGTCAGGAGTTCAAGATCAGCCTGGCCAACATGGTGAAACTCTGTCTTTACTAAAAATACAAAAATTAGCGAGGCATGGTGGCATATGTCTGTAATCCCAGCTACTTAGGAGGCGGAGGCAGGAAAATCACTTGAACCTGTGAGTTGGAGGTTGCAGTGAGCTGAGATCATGCCATTGCACTGCAGCCTGGGCTACAGAGTGAGACTCCTCTCAAAAAAAAAAAAAAAAAAAAAAAAATCTAAGTTGTCAGTCTCACATTTCTCAATTTGGAGCTTACTACAAAGCTACAATAATCTAGACTGTGTGGTTCTGGCATAAGGTTAAAGGTAGGTCAATGGAATAGAATCAAGAGTCCAGAAATAAACCTATGTGTCTATGGTCAACTGATTTTTGACAAGGGTCTCAAGACAATTCAATAGGAAAAGAATAGCCTTTTAGCAAATAGTATTGGGGCTATTAGAGGATCTAGATGCAAAAGAATCAAGTTAGATCCAGACCTCATACTATATATAAAAATTATCCCAAAAGACACTGAGACATAAATGTTAAGTGGTAAAACTTTAAAACTGTTAGAAGAAAACATAACAAGATTCTGTGAAATTAAAAAAAAATTCTATGAAAAAATATTGATGCCTAGTCTCCACTCAGATCAATCAAATTCAGATATCTGGGAATGAGGGTTGCACATTTAAAGTTTTTATGGCTTCCTGGTGATTTTGAAACACTATGGGCTTGCAATAAACTGCTAACATGTTTTGATTGTATATTTGTTGGCAGAGATTAACATGATTTTTGACTTCTATTGCACTAGTGGTTAATTTTGACTGGGGACAGACAGCAAGAAAAGAACTGGAGCAATCCTAGGTAAAAGTCAGAATTCACCAGTGCCATCAACAGAGGAAAATATTAATTGTTACATTATATTCTAATGTATTTTTTACAAACAAGTTTTCCCTAGAGCTAGCTGTTCAGGTAGCACGTTCCCTCTTACTCTTTGTGTTCCCTCATATTCTCCATATTTCAGAGGATGTAACATTATCCTTAATGACAGTGTCAGTATAACAATCTGTAAGGCCCTTCTTTTAAAGTTTACTCCTACTTCAAAGTTCCCACTGGTACAGCATGGCAGACCGTAGCTGTGACCCCTGTCTCTTTAGACCCAGGAGTAGGATGCAGCCTTCAGACCGTAAGTGGTCCAAATGGTGAGGTGGGGGTACTTTATTGAGTAGAGGCTAAATTGTTTCACCTAAGTGAAGGCAAGAACTACAACTGTCCAGTGGTTTAAAATTTTACTTTATCATTTGTTTAATATTCCCACTTAATTCCAAAAAGGAAGTTGAAGCAATCTATTTCATTGTTTGTCTAAGAAAGTAGATTTAGGCCCAGAGGAGGCCTGATAAGCAAAATATTAGGTTTCCAGCATGGTTCCTTATGCAGAGTCTTGAGCCTAATAATTCCCCTTTAACCTAAATATTATATATCATTTTAACAATCATTTTAGAAAATGATTGTTTCCTATAGGGTCTAATCCCATGATGAGAAGCAGCAGGGACAAAGCCACGCAGAAGATACAAGCGTAATTGCAAAGTTCTTGTGCGCTCTACTGAGAAACACCTTTTTTTCTGATAAAATGCCAGAATCATGTACACATATGTTTTTTGTTAGAAAAGTTTTGTATATTTAAATGATAACCTTTCTGAAACACGAAATCTCTAAATAATGGCTTTCAAATGTTTACTCTGTTGTTAATAAGCATAGTGAATGAGATGTAAAACATACTCCTGGGGCAAGTCAAGGTTACACAAAGTAACTCTATCTGTAACTTTACTACTTTTTATTCCATACAAAAAAGCATATCAAAATTGAAGTGAATAAAAGTAATGTTATTTATTAATACTTGAATCTCAGTGGTAGGTATAAGACTGTTGTTCATTGTACTAGTCTTTGTTAATACTGAATTCTATAATTATATCAATATTTAATTTGGGGGTCGATTTAATAGAAATGCAGTTAGTATAATTTTTAAGGTAGTTTCAATGTTGAGATAATATTGAATCTGTTGAATCTAAACTTACCCTAAGAGTAACATCAATTTAAACAAACATTTTACTAGAGACTTCTGGCCTAGCCATGGTGGAGTAACTAGTACCCGACATCCCTCCACTCTCAACAACCACAAAACCACACACAATATATTAAATAACTATGGTAAGACACTGGGTGGCAGTCAAAGAGGACTGTGATTCCTTAAAGAAGGGAAATTGGTAAGCTATACATCAAAAATGGCTTCACCAATGAATTATCGCAAACATTTAAGGAAAAAAATAATTCTACAACACTCATTTTAAAAACACTTAAAAGCTTAAAAAAATTGAGACAGAGTCTCACTTGGTCATACAGCCTGAAGTACAGTGGCACAATCATGGCTGCTGTAACCTCCAATTCCTGGGCTCAAGCAATCTTCCAAATAGCAATCCTAGCAAGCAGCTAGGACTACAGGCAGGCACCACTGCACCTGGCTAATTTTGTTTTTGTGTGTGTACAGATGGAGTCTCACTATGTTGCCCAAACTGGTCTTAAACTCCTGGCCCTAAGTGATCCTCCTGTCTCAGCCTCCCATAGTGTTGGAATTACAGGGATGAGCTGTTGCATCCAGCCAACAACTTATTTTATGAGTCCAAAACTATATTGATATCAAAACCAGAAAAAAACATTACAGAAAACTGACCAACATTGTCATGGACATAGATGCAAAAGCCTTTAAAATTTCAGCAAGTTGAACCCAATGATATAGAAAAAGAATAATGCATCATGGTCAAATGGATGTTATACTTGGAATGCAAAGTTAAATTAATGTTTGAACACAAACTGATGCAATTTAATAGAATAAAGAAGAAAAATCATATGATCATCTCAACAGATGTAGAAAAGCTTTTGACAAAATTCAACAATCACTGATGATAAAACCTGTCAACAAACACAGAAGAAAACTTCCTCAACCTGATAAAGCAGTGGTCCCAACCTTTTTGGCACCAGGGAGTGGTTTCATGGAAGACAATATTTCCACGGACATGGCGGGGGTGGGGCGTAGGGAGTGGTGGTTTCATCAGGCATTAGATTCTCATAAGGAGCATGCAACCTAGACCCCTCTCATGTGCAGTTCACAATAGGGTTTTCACTCTTATGAGAATCTAATGCCACCGCTGATCTGATGGTTGGCGGAGTTCAGATAGTAAGGCTTACTTGCCTGCCACTCATCTCCTGCTGTGTGGCCCAGTTCCTAACAGGCCATGGACTAGCACCAGCCCATGCCCTAGGGGTTGGAGCTCTGTGGTAAATGACATCGATGAAAAATTTGTAGCTGACAACCTATTAATGGTGAAAGATTTAAACGTTTTCCCAGTAAGTACCAGCCTTGATTAAGATGAAGGCCTATATTTCCACTTTCACCACTTCTACTAGAGGTCTTAGACACCTCTGTGAAGATGTCTTCAACAGCACAAAAAGAGAAGAAAAATAAATAAGAGGCACAAAATCATAAAAGGAGTAAAACTGTATTTGAAGATGATATGATTATATACACAGAAAATTCTAAATAACATAAGCTACTGGAGCTAATAAGTAAATTTAGGAAGATTGCAGGATATAAAGTTAATATATAAAGTTTGGCTGTATTTCTATATGTTAGCAAATAAATATTTGAAGACTGGAACTTAATACCATTTAGAATAACACTAAAAAACCCAAAACATTAGGAATGAATTTAATAAAATTTGTGTAGACATATACCTTGAAAAACTATAAAATATTGCTAACAATCAAAGAAAGAAAACAAAAGGAAAGACATATCATTTATTGTTAAGATGTCAGTTGTCCCAAAATTGGCCTACAGATTGAACACAAACCCAATTAGAATCACAGAAGACTTTTCTGTAGAAATTGGCAAATGGACTATAACATTTTTCTAGAAATATGAAGGCCCTAAAAGAGGCAAAGCAATTCAAAAAAAAGCCAAAAAACAAAAAAGCAAAAGCAAAAAGCCAAAGTTGGAGGATGTATACTATTATTAATTTTGAAATTGCTGTAATGCCATGGTAATCAAGACAACGTGGTATTGACATAAAGACAACCAAATCGATCACTGGATAAGAATACAATGTAAGAATAGTCCCACATATATTGATTTTTGACCAAGGTATCAAGGTATCAAAGAAACTAAAAGGGGAAAGGAAACGCTTCCATCAAATGGTGTTGGAACAACAAGCTATCTATACAGAAGAAAACACTTGAAATACCTCACGCTAAACACAAAAACTGATTTGAGAGGAATCATAGTGCTAAACATGAAAGCTAGAATGATGAAGCTTCTAGAAAAAAACGCAGGAGGTTATTTTTACAACTTACAGGTAGGCAAATGTTTCTTTTTCAGGACACACAAAGCACTAATTATACAATAAATTGAAGAAATGAACTTCCATCAAAATTTAACACTTCTGTTCATCAAAAGACACTGTTAAAAATTGAGTAAGTAAGCTACAGATGGGAAAAAATATTCACAGCATATATATTTGACAAAGGACTTGTATCCAGAATAAAACAGCTCCTGTGACTCAAGAATCAAAAAGACAAACAACCTAATTTTTAAAAAGCCATCAAGGCAATTTCTGCTTCCTGAAAAATTGAGTAGACTTACTTTTCTCATATTCTTTCTGCCAAGGACAGCTAAAAACTCTTTGTACCTTTTATATAAAACAAAGAAAAGAAGACTGAAAGGTGAAAAGAAGGCAGACCAGCAGTAGACCTCAGGATCAGAGAAACAAGGGGGTGAGCTCCCTGGGCTTTCTTTTTGCTTCATATATCCCAGACTGGGTGCTTGAGAAGCCAGCAACCTGGAAATATCAATGGGCGCGCGCACACACACACACACACACACACACACACACACACACACACACAATTGCCTGCTCACTCTTGCCAAAGAATCAGAAAGGGACAGCCTAGGGAGACAGAAATCTGTTAGACAGTAATGATTCTACTCCAGCTAAAAACCACAGAATAATCTGTGACCTCACCCCCATCCCCGCCTGCTAAAGACCAGCTGGGGACCCTGCACCTCTACCCTTATGAGGTTATAATGAGGCACCCTACCCATCTTCCCTTCCTGTATCCCCACATAAGGTAGTGTCAGAAATCAGAGAGCTGGGGGAAAAGTCCTGGCTTACTTGACTCTCTGATTTCAGTTGTTCAACCTTTTAAAAAACCTGCTATGAGTTGATGAATCACCTTTTTAGCCTAAATAACTTTAACTAGATTTAACTGAGAGCTCTAATTCAACTTTAAACTCTTTTTTCTAAGATCTAAACTCTATGTACTCTCTTATCTGAACTTTCTATCCTTCCATGCTTCTGACTGCTTGATTCTTGTCTTGTCTTTAATTACATCAGCCATGCTTGCCCCACTTCCTTTAGTGCCCAACCTGTATGCTATATTGTATCACCTCAATGATGCTTTTTGTTTAAATGACTTTTATTGAGCTATAATTTGCTTGCATTATGCAGCCCCTTAAAATGTATAATTTGTTCAAATGTCACATCATAAAAAATGATAGGTAGGCAAGGTAAGGAATATATATATATATATATATATTTTTTTTTTTTTTTTGAGATGGAGTCTTGCTCTGTCACCCAGACTGGAGTACAGTGGTGTAATCTCAGCTCACTGCAACCTCCACCTCCTGAGTTCAAGTGATTCTCCCTGCCTCAGCCTCCCGAGTAGCTGGGATTACAGGCATCCACCACCACACCCAGCTAATTTTTGTAATTTTTAGTAGAAATGGGGTTTTGCCATATTGGCCATGCTGGTCTTGAACTCCTGACGTCAGGTGATGTGCCCACCTCGGCCTCCCAATGTACTGGGATTATACGTGTGAGGCACTGTGCCCAGCCAGTGAGGGATATCCTATTTGGCTTGATTTAATCATTCCACATTGTATACATACATCAGAACATCATATTGCACTCTGTAAGTGTACACAATTAGGATTTGTCAATCAAAAGTAATATTAGTAGTAATACATTTTTTAATGTAAAAAGCCAAACACAACAAAATATACAATTTCATGAGTTTTAAGGTGTGCAAATCAAGTGAAACTACAGCTACCACCAATATATGAATATTTTCATCAACCTCAAAAGTATCATCTTGCCTGTCCTCCGTCCCTCCCTCCCTCCTCCCTCAACCCCAAGCTTTTTGTGACTTATTTGCATTCTTACTATAGTTTGTATTTACATTTTTATGTCTGGCTTCTTTCACTTGACAGAATGGTTTTACATGTATGTTGCATTTATCAGTAGTTCGTTTCCTTTTCATTGCTAAGTAGCATTCCATTGCACAGCTAGACACTACATTTTCTTTATCCAGTCACCAAGCAAAAGGCATTTGGGTTGTTTACAGTTTAGGTGACTGTGATAAAGCTGCAATGAACACTCACATTTTAAAAAATGAAGGCATAGAAGAATATTGATAGGGAAAGATGCTCATGATCAATTGAATTGTTAAATAAAAAGAGTTAGAAAATAAACGCTTTTTGCATAAATAAGGGTTTATTTACATAAATAAGTAAATGCACAGAAAAAATCCAAAACATTAATGAGGGTTATTGCTGGACATTGAGATTATATGATTTTTAAGTTAATAAACAAAGTGGGCAAAAGAGTTGAACAGTCACTTTGCAAAGGAAGATGTGCCAATAAGCACATGGAAAAGCACTCAACATCACTAGACATCAAGAAAATGAAAATTAAAGCACAATGAGTATCACTACTCATAGCAACAAATATGGACAAGGCTGTGGAGCAATGAGCACTCTCATCCATTACTGGTGGGGATGCAGAAGTGTGCAAGCACTTTGAAAATTGGTCTGGCAGTTTTTCATAAAGTTAAACTTGCACCTATTCTATGACCTGGCAAATGCACTTCTAGGTATTTACTCAGGAGAAATGAAAACATTTGGACACAGAGAAGGCTTGTACATGAATGTCCATAGCAGCTTTATTCAGAATACTGACTACTCCAGGAAGAAAATCAGATTTCAAAAAAACTGTTCTTGTCTCTTTTTCTAGCCTTGGCCTCAACAAAAATAGCAACAAACTAGAAACAACCCAAATGTCCATCAGGAGAATGAATAAACAACATGAATATTTACAGGCTGCAGAGTTCTGCTCAACAATAATAGAAACACAGTAGCTCCCGATACACACGAAACATGGATGGGCCTCAATATTGCTATATCGAGTGAAAGGAAGCTGGGCACAAAAGGGTACATACTGTAAGATTCCGTTTATGTGAAGTTCTGAAACAGGCATATCCAATCTATTGCAAAAGAAGTCATGACAGTGGTTTCCAGTGGGGTAGGGAGTGGACAGAGATTGACTGAGATGGCCCAAAGGAAATTTTGGGAGTTACGGCAGTATTCTACATCTTAATGTGGCATGGGTAATACAGATGTATGCAACTGTTGAAACTTGTCCAACTGTATATTTAAGACCTGTTGGCTGGATGCAGCAATCCCACGCCTGTAATCCCAGCACTTTGGGAGGCTGAGGTGGGTGGATCATCTGAGGTTGGGAGTTCGGGATCAGCCTGACCAACATGGAGAAACCCCCTCTCTAATAAAATACAAAAAATTAGCTGGGAGTGGTGGCGCATGCCTGTAATCCCATCTACTTTGGGAGCTGAGGCAGGAGAATTGCTTGAACCTGGGAGGCGGAGGTTGCAGTGAGCTATCACGCTATTGCACTCCAGCCTGGACAACAAGAGCAAAACTCTGTCTCAGAAAAAAAAAAAGACCTGTCATTTCAATATATAAAAATTATACTTCAATAAAAATAAGGAAAATTAAAAAGAAAACCAAAATCTTTTTATTATGATGGTTTTCAAACTTACAAAATAGTAGAAAATGTACTGAGTACTCAATCATATTTGAGTAATCACTTGCTAGCTCCAGTTATTGGTAATAAATTGCTTAAGACACAGGTCATGACAGTTCCCTACATGTTTGTGAGCCAAGAATGATAGAATGTTCACTTTCTAGTCAAAGGCTTTTCTTTCTCCCTTGACAGGTCTCATGATTTGGTAGTGTTTTCTTGCCTTCTCCAGGATTTCAATGGACTATCAGAATTTGACCCATTGAGACCTGTTGCATAAACTTGGTAGTTTTCAAATATCAGCAGGGTGTCATGTTTTAGGGTTTCTCCACTAGTAAACATTTCATTTTAGGAGAAAATACCCAGGATTTATTTATTATTTATTTTAAAATAAGCTCAATAGTTTTACTATTTCACCAAGCAAAGAACTGCAGTGATAGTTTATACTAAAACTTCTCTCCATCATGTTTTAGAAGATAATAGAGGGAAAGAGGCAGATTTGTGTTAGAATGCTGTTTTTACCAATTGTTTTCTATGTGACCCTGAATAAGTTTCTTAATCCTTCTGACCCTCAGTTTCCACATCGACAGACCTAAGAATACCTATCTCAAAGTGTTATAATAAAGATTAAATACTGTCTGTGAAAATGTGTCATGTCTGTAATCCCAGCACTTTGGGAGGCCAAGTCAGGAGGATCACTTGAGGTCAGGAGATCAAGAGCAGCCTTGGCAACATAGCATGATCTTGTCTCTACAAAAAAAAAAAAAAAATTAGCTGAGCATGGTGGTGTACCTGTAGTCTCAGCTGCAGGGGAGGCTGGGGCAGGCGGATCATTTGAGCCCAGGAGTTGTAGGCTGCAATGAGCTATGATTGCACCACAGCACTCCAGCCTGTGTGACAGAGGGAGACCCTTTCTCAACAACAACAACAATAACAAAACAGAAAAAAAGAAAAAGTCTTGACATGTGCCAGGAACTCAGTAAATATTACTACCTTCTCTTAACTCCTTAATAGAAGGCAAGAATGAAGAACATTCCTTCCTCCGTATTTCAGAAGTAGGTACACTCTTTGGGGGAATTTATACAAGTCTAATTTGAACTCTTAAAGATGAGGTTGGGAAGGATGGGTCAAGGTAGGTGGGGATGGGTGAGGGGTGAGATATTCTGACCTTTTATCTCCCTAGATCATCATGAATATTTTATAACTTCTAATGATGAAAATATTGTCTGTACTCTCTATTTTTTTCTGTGAAAGAGTGTTTGGAAAGTCATTTCTTGTTGTTGTTATGTTTGGTTTCTAGTGCACCCTGGGAAGCATTGATCTTGGACTTGGCTACTGTATGGAAGACCAGTGTTCCTCTTAGCTGTTGGTGGAGACTCCTGTCAGTGCAGGCTACAGTGAAACTCTGTGAACAATGCTCCCCAGTGTGTGCCTGGGAGGGCTGGCATATGGAGACCTCTCATGGAGCCAAACGCAGGCTCTCTGCACTTCCTTCAGTTTTGCTTAAATACAGGATCCTGTTTGCCTTTGTCACCCCCTGCAGCACCACCAGACTTCATTCACTGTGAAGCCTTGCCAGATCTCTGTAATAAATTACCTGCTAGGCCAAGGCGGGAAAAGAGAAAAGAACAAGGTAAAGTGCTTTGAAATCTGACTTTCTTCTTGGAGTGTTCAGTGTTACCTATTCAGAAGGAGCAGGGTTGTGCTAAGGTGTGTGCTAGGAGCTTGTAGGCTAAAGTTTGTAGAAAAGGTTTGGTTCATTTCAGTTATCACTTACAAATTTTTTCTATTAAGTGTTCAAGATTTCCAAACTTAAAAAAAAACAGGTTGAGTATTTTTTAAAAGGCATTGGTCATTTGTACAGCTTACGTTTCACTAAATCTTTACAACATTTTTGTGAGGTAGGTAATACTAGTATCCCTCATTTTATACCAAGTGCTTGTCTGTTATCGTATAGAGAGTAAGGAATAAAACCAAAGCTTGAACGCTGGCTTCCTGGCTCCATGTCTTTACCTAGCAGATTGACCATCAAGGCTGGACATCCCTTTCAGTTCTTCTGAGAACAGAACTAATTGGCTAGACCTGAAGAAAACAAGCAAACAAGCTTTGGAGGAATTTGCTCTGTAGCACAGCCTGTGATACTGGGATCCAGTGAATGATGGTGACAGGTGGAGATGGGAGAATGGGACCTGAGACATTGGACCTGAACATCACGACAATCAACTTGCAGGGCTAAGATTCAGCGCCAGCCGCCCATGGAGTCTCCTGAATTGGATTGTTTTTCGCACATCTCCTTCCTGAGGTTACATCTTTTTTTTTCAGCCTGGGAGCAACCAATAAAGAACAGAGAGCAAAGAAAAGCAGACACACATATCAACATATCATCTCTAAACTATGCCAAGGATATCACCAAAATGGGAAAAAAATTAATGAATGTATACAAAACATCACATAACTTTTTTTTAGATTAAAAACACTGTGTCCCAGAAGTCAGGAGCAGAATCGTGGCTGCCAGCAGCTGAGGGGTGGGGAAAGTGTAGATGCTGGTCAAGGGGTACAAAGTTTCAATATATAGAATGAACAAGTTCTGGAGAGCTAATGTACATCATGGTGACCATAGGTAATCATGTGGTATTGTACTGTGACATTTGCTGAGAGTAGGTTTCAAATATTCTCGCCACAAAAAGGAAAATGGTGACCATGTGAGGCGATGTTTATACTAATAAGCTTGATTGTGGTAATCATTTCACAACGTGTATGCATATCAAAACATCTCATTGTGCACCTAAATATAAACAATTTGATTTGTCAATTATACATCAAAGCTGGAAAAATGTACTCAATCCTATATAATAGACTGGGAAATTACATAGCCATATCTGATTATGAATTCAGCAAAGCTTTTAAATATGTTTGTATTTTACTACTCACAAGAGCACCTTCGTGCATTTGAAATTAAATTCTTCAGTGTGGTGAAAACAAAACACTGTGTCCCACTGAGCACGAAGCTTGTTCAATATTTTTGTCAGCGCAATGTAGTTTTTTAGCAACGTTGACCACCAAAATGATTTCCTTAATAGAGAATTTTCCAGTAAACCTCCCACATCATTGCAAACTTCATGTTCCCAGCTGCTCTTCCTCTTCTTAAACCCCACATTATAGGCAGCAGGAGAGCTGATAATCAGCAGAAAATTAAGTTGGCAGGGTGCGTGCTTAAAGCCATCAATTTCCAAGGGAAGGAAGTGTTCATTTTGTTTTGTTTTGATGAAGCATTGCTTTTTACTTGTGTTGTACCTTTTGAACTTAAGCATTATTTTTTGACAATAGAGACTTTTGGTATAGTTCTCTGTATCTGGACGGTACTAAATACAAACTGTTGAACTGAAAATGTTTAACATACGCTTCTCTTTGACCAAAGAATATTTTATGGGCCATTTTTCATTCTAGATGAGCTTATAGGAATAGCCACTCTTTGGAAATTGGGGAAATCAGTTCTTAGGGACTGTGGTCCAAGTTTAAATTCTAGATCTTTGAGTGATAATTTTAAATACAAAATCAGCACATAGCTAATGTAAACCTCTTAAATCAGTGGTTATCAGACTTGATTAAATACAAAATAAGCACATAGCTAATGTAAATCTCTTAAATCAGTGGTTATCAGGCTTGGCTGCACAGTGAAATAACCTTGAGTAGGATGTATGGGAGAATTTTTAAAAAATACTGCTGCCTAGGTCTCAGACTCAGAAATTCTCATGTAATTCGTCTAATCTATAGCCTGACTTCAGGGTTTTTAAAAGCTTCCCAGGAGATGCTAATGGGTAGCCAGAGCTGACAACCATTGTCTTTAATGAATGAACACATTTAATCAGTATGTACTAAGTACTAGGCACTGATGCTAGGCACCTGTTTCTGTTATCGTTTATTAATGTGGAAATTGGCACTCATAGAAGTTGATTTGTTTACCATCACAGAGCAGAAAACTCTTCAAGTTGGAAAGCAAACAACAACCAAACTTAGCAGTCCTATGGCCTCCCACACTCTTTGCTATTTACATCATAGTAGTTAAAAAATATGCCGGTGACTGCAGAAGCCAATGTATCAACCTTTGAAATGAAGAAACGATGAAATGAAAACTAACTTTGTTGAAGATTATGACAGTCCTTGGGATGATATGTGATATAAGTTTTAAAATCTATGTTAAAAAAAAACCTGAGTGCAAAGCCTGTTGGATATATGTCTACTTCTGCCACATTCTATTTTTCAAAACCCAGCAATATCTTCTACTGAATTGGAAATTGTAGACTAAAGAAGGGCCCAGTGTCAGCCCTCACTGAATTGGGCACCAGTGATGTGTTTAGCTGGTGAGAAGCAGGGCCTGGGTAACTGCCACAGAGAAAACAGGGGCTGAGCTGTCCACACAGTGAAACTCACAAGGTACACGGTGGCAAAATCAGTTCATCCAGTGGTCCTGTTGTAAACTAGTAGGCTGCAGCACTGAGACTGTGTATCAGTTACAGATATTCAAGGAGCTTTGAAATCCAGGAGCAGCTAATCAATTAAAAAGCACTGAACTAAGAAAAAACAAAACTTCAACCATAGCCAGCAGTGACTGCTGGAGAAGCTCAGCGCCTGCCTGAAGGTGGTTTGTGACATTAATGTGTGTGTGTGCTGTGTAGGTTTGGCTTGAATAACCCCTCATTCACGGTGCTGTGCCTCAGGTGCCCCATCAATGCTTCCTTCTTCTAAATTCTCCTCTTTCAAGGTCTCGCCTCCATCCTTATATACTGTTGGTCCATCTGCTGATAAACATATGGAATAAGCAGGACTTATAGACATTTTTAGAGCCCTATCTGGAGCAGTGAGAACTGCCTATCTCAGAAAAAGATAGAGACAAAGGCAGATGGAGAAAGGGAGGCAGACACAAAGAATAAAAGTGCCAAGTGAAGAAAGTGGCGGGCAGGTGCTTAGAGACTGAGGTAGAGAAGCACAGACAGGATAAGACAGAGAAAAATAAGACAGAGACAGGAAGAACCACAGAAGAGACAGAATAGAGAGAAACAGAGACAGAAACTCAGAGAGCTAGGCAGACAGTAATGACAGGTTCAGCCAGTCAGTAATGGAGGGGGAGAGGAGCAGAGAGGTAGCAGAGAAAGTCAGATACGAGACAGGGATAGTCAAAGAGAGGCACATGCCGAGCAGAGGCAGACAGGGTGAAAGGGAGATGGAGGTCAGCAGAGAGCTGATGCCAGGCAGGAGTATGGAAAGTTTTGTGTACATTTCTCCTAGAGACATGAGAAATGGTACTGGTTTGCCAGGAGAGACAGCCTTTCCAGTCAGGACTCTTGAAGAGTATGATTGCAGTCATCTTAAATGGAAATGGGATTCCTTCCTCCCCAAGCCCATTCCTGCTCCATCTGGAGGGCAGTCTGGTGAATGTGGCCTTCTATGC
The DNA here is from genome assembly GCF_049354715.1 of Callithrix jacchus. Classification (NCBI taxonomy): domain Eukaryota; kingdom Metazoa; phylum Chordata; class Mammalia; order Primates; family Cebidae; genus Callithrix; species Callithrix jacchus. The sequence goes on from NC_133505.1 coordinate 61,010,056, forward strand.
CAACATTCTGGGCTGTGAGAGGGCCTCACAGAACTGCAGAATGTTGGAACCTAGATCTGCATGGTAGATGTGTGTGGTTTCTTGACCAGCCCCTCTCACTTACCGTTTCCAGGAATGGTCTCCAATGTTTGTGGGGGATCCACCCTTCCCCACTTTTCATCCCTGTGGTTTTTGTGGAGTTGACAGTCCCTCCCCACCACCCTGCATTCCAGGGACCGTGTTCGAACCAGGACTGCCATATGATCCAGAGCATCAGTTTCTCCTGTGGTCAGTGATTGGTTCAGGGATAGGGACATAACTCAAGGGAGGCAAATCAGAGCCAATCAGTCTCATTTTGGAGGGCTTGTTTGGGTTTCTGTGTTTGCCCTGGAATCCACACTTGGACCATGGAGACATGTTGGCTGGGACTGGGGCTGCCATCTTGCCACCATGCATGTTCTGAAATGCAGCCAAACACACGGAGCAGAAAAGAGTAAAATAAAGAACAACTTGGTTCATGTGGTCTCTTTGGAACATTGTTCAAGCTGTTTCTTAAGTTAGGACTATCTCTAGATTTTATTTGCAAAGCCAATAGAGTACTTTTTTGCTTAACAGTTTAAACCAGTTTCAGTTGGATTTTCTGTCACTTGCAACTAAATCCTAATGGATGTAGCATTTTAGATACCATGTTTTGCCACATTTTATAGAAACTGAGTTTAAGTAACTCATCTAAGATTATAGCTAGTTAGTGGTAGGATATGAACTAGGTTTTGTGTACTATGTACCTCCTTAAACCCACACTTTCATTCACTCCACTTTATTTTTAAGATATAGGGCTTATTTCAAATATATGTTTTTACTCCAGGGACTTCCTAAGTTCTAGAAATGCTAACCCTAAGCAAAATTGCCGCCTGATATGATTTGGCTGTGTCCCCACTCAAATCTCATCTTGAATTGTGGCTCCCACAATTCCCCTGTGTTGTGGGAGAGATCCAAAGGCAGGTGGTTAAATCATGGGGGTGGGTCTTTCCCATGCTATTCTTATGATAGTGAATATGCCTCATGAGACGTGATGGTTTTATAAAGGAGAGTTTCCCTGCACAAGCTCTACTCTCTTGTCTGCCACCATGTGAGACATGGCTTTCACCTTCCACTGTGATTGTGAGGCCTCCTCAGCCATGTGGAATTGTGGGTCCATGAAACCTCTTTCTTTTGTAAGTTGCCCAGTCTGGGGTATGTCTTTATCAGCAGTGTAAAAACTGACTAATACACCACACTAGGCAATACTTATGTTTGCTCAGCTATTTCCCTTTCTGTGTGTTTCTCTCCCTTCCTAAGCCACAGTAAGCAGAATATGACAGATATCATTGATACTGTTATGTGAGCTTACCATACAAAACACTTCCCTTTTTAAAAAGAACAATAAAAAGATGCCAAATAAATAAATTTCTAAGGCAGAAATTCCAAATATTGTAGCATGTGGTTAGAGGACATGCTTTGGAGTTGCTGAACCTTCTTGGAACACTTTGAACTGTCAGCTCTGAGCACTAAGTCCAATATTTATAAAACTATAAGAGAAATTACTGAAGAATCCTGAAATGTTTCTCTCGTATAACAAAGGTTAGAGCAGTGGTTCTCAAACTTCAGTGTGCATTGAAGTTACTGGAAAGCTTATTAAAACACAGATCAGGTTGGGCTTGGTGGCTCACACTTGTAATGCTAGCACTTTGGGTGGCCAAGGCAGGTGGATCACTTGAGCCCAGAGGTTTGAGACTATCCAGGGCAACATGGCAAAACCCTGTCTCTACTAAAAACACAAAAATTATCTGGGCTACTCGGGAGGCTGAGGCAGAAGAATCACTTGAACCTTCTGCTGAGGTTGAGGTTGCTGTGAGCCGAGATTGTGCCACTGCATTCAAGCCTGGTCGACAAAGCAAGACTCAGTCTCAAAAACAAAAACAAAAACCCAAAACATAAAAAAACACAGATTGCTGAGCCCCATCCTAGAGTTTCAGATCCAGTGGTTTTGGAATGGGGCCTGAGAATGTGCATTTCCACCAAACTCCCAAGTGATGCTGATGCCGCAGGTCCGGGCACCACACTTTAAAGATCAGTTTATATGTAATAATAAACTGAGCGAGGTTGGCCATGTGATGTAAAACCTCAACACTGCTTTGCTCCAGTCCCAGAAGTTAAGCCTCACCCAGCAAAAATATGGGCTAGGGCTTCTTGAGACACAGCCTAGGCAACGGAGGCTGGTGTCCTGCAGGTGAATCCACTTGTGAATCAGAAGCCAGACTACAGCCAGGAGTCCATGAGTGCTTGGATTGGCTGATCCAGGAAAACTTTTGGGGAGTTTTCCTGGTGGGAAAACTTTTTGAAATACAAATTTAGGGTTTGCCTCTTTCCCATAATGCCTATTACTCTAGGAGCTGCCCTACCTGTGCTTCTGTCCCCCAACTCTCTTCATTCCAGGCCACAGCTAGATAGCTCTATTTTCATTGCATCAAGAAAGGGATGATGTAGTACACGTAAAAGAAGAAGTCTGCTCCCCGGCTTTTGTATATCTAAGTGTGCAGGCAAGGTGGCTCCTGAGTGAAGGGACAGCGCAGTTGTACAGAGTACCACACTCAGAAGGGCTCTGCACCTGGGGTTTAATGTTCCCTGGTGACTGTCTGGCTATTTTAAATAATTTTAATCTTGATTTTGTGTCTTGTAAAATCCAATGGGACAATGACATGTGCTCCAGGTACTTGGAGCCTTTGCTTTCCTTTAGTCCTGCCTCCTACTTCCTCCAGGAATGGGTTCTCTGCCACTCACTCTCCTGTCTCTGGGTGCCACAGGCCCTACCTGCCTGGCCTTCTCCTTGAGTCCTGCTGTGTGTCTCCTTCCATGCCTGTCAGGGGCCTGGGCACAGGTGCCAGGAAGGTCAGGGTCTGGTGCACACACCCCACTGCTTCCAGATGTAGGGTTGTTGGATCATGGCAGTGGCCTTCTGGCCCCAGGCTGCAAGTGCCACAGCAATTTTGTAGACAACTCTGCAGAGTCTTTTGCCATTTCCAACCCAGGAGCTATGTGTGTGCAAGCAGGAAAGTTTCAATCCCTTGGTGTAACCTGCCTGCCCTGGGTTGGTGCTGTGGGTCCATGGAAAGGGGAGACTGATTTTGTAATCCCCAACCTGAAATTTTCATTGTTCACTAGTTTCAAAAATGGCATAACTGGCCTGAAACAGCCCCAGGACACCTCTGCATTTTAGAGCAGCAGCAATGTAATAAAGTGTCAGCAATAGCTTGACTGAGAATGTTCACTCTTCCCAGCATTGCATGGGAACAGAAGACTCATCCTTTTCACCTCAAAGAAGTAAGTAAGTGAGCAGAGAGAGCTGGAACTGGGGAGCCTTGGGTCAGAGATGACTTAGCCAGACCAAAGTTAAGACAGAAAGAGGGATGCCTCAGGAGATGCCAGAATGAATAGATGTTGACTCAGACTAGGTGAATCCCAACAAGTGTGTGCACGGTGTAAATTCCACCCTCGACAGATTAAATTCCTATCATCAGTTGAAATGAGGGTTTGAAGTAGAAAATAAGTTGCATTGTAGAGAAAGAAAGAATATTAAATAAATCCCAGCACTTTGGGAGATCGAGACAGGCAGATTGCTTGAGCCCAGGAGTTCAAGACCAGCCTGGGCAATATGGGGAAACCCTGTCTCTACAAAAAATACAAAAATAAGCTTGGTGTCGTGGTGCCTGCCTATAGTATCGGCTATTTGGGAGGCTGAAGTGGGAGTATTGCTTCAGCCCAGGACATGGAGGCTGCAGTGAGCTGCAGTGATGCCACAGCACTCCAGTCTGGGTGACAGAGCAAAACCCTGTCTCATATGTGTATATATATATATATATATATATATATATATATATATATACATACATATAAAATTTCTTGCCTCCTTGTTCATAGATTAAATGCATCTGCCAAACTTGCCCAAAAGATGGGAAGAGGAGTTTGCATGGGTTAAGAGCATGCAAGAAAAGGAAACCTCTTTAGGCATGAAAGCTGGAAGAGATTGGTCAGAGCTGAAGAAACCACTGTTCAGAGGACTTAAAAGAGAGCTCTACAAGTCAGCCACAAAGACCAAATTACCTCAGGGGTAATTTAAAGAAACATAAAGACAGAGGCTGGTCAGAGGAAGCCTACCAAAGAAGCAGCAAGTGTGGATGCGCGGCTTTCTTGTAATAAGAGAGCTGTTTAAATTGCTCTTTAAAATATGTTGTTCTATTACAGACATATGTTCCTTTTGTACTTTATCTGGGAGAAAACTTTCCTAAAGCCACTTGGATAAATGGCTTGGGAAAAAAAATGCTGGTTGCTAAGGGCAATGCCAGGACACAGGAGAAAAACACTTGATGAAAATTAACAAGAACTGAGGCTCAGAAAGACTGAAAAGAGTGAAGTGACCAAGAAGCCTGATTCTTATTGGAGAAAATTTTGTTTGAATGATTTTTTTTTTTTGAGTCAGGGTCTCCTTGCTCTGTCACCCAGGCTGGAGTGCAATGGTGTGATCTCAGCTCGATGCAACCTCTGCCTTCTGGGTTCAAGCAATTCTCCTGCTTTAGCCTTCAGCTGGGATTACAGGCACATGCCACCATGCCTGGCTAATTTTTGTAATTTTAGTAGAGATGGGGTTTCACCATATTGACCAGGCTGGTCTCTTGGCCAGGCTGGTCTCGAACTCTTGACCTTGTGATCTGCCTGCCTTGGTCTCCCAAAGTGCTGGGAATTACAGACATAAGCCACCGTGCCCAGCCCAATTTTTCTTTTTATCAATATCTTCTATTTTATCTACAACAAACATGTTTTAGTTGTGCAATTTCTACAAGCAAAGAGACCTCTACATTGCAAGGAGACTCACAGCACTTGTGGTAAAGAGGCATTCATAATTCTAATCTTTTCTCTGCATTTGAGAGAAGAGGAGGAAAAAAAGACAAAACACCATAGTTTCATTTTCTTCCCCATTGGCTGAATCCAGACAAAAATGAAAGAATAAACATTTCCAGTGAGTAACCAGGAAGAAAGCAGAGGCAGGGACGTCCCAAAGAGAACCAGGTTTTTAGAGGCCCAAAGCCTATCCTTAGAAGCCCTCCTCAAGGAGTTACTGCAGACTCAGTAAGAGCCTCCCTTCAGGAAGAACCACAGCAGGTTACTGTGCTTTTGGGATTGTGCTGATTGTGACAGGAGGTGGATTTTGTGACCAGACTAATTCCATGTCAATAAAAATTCTCATATAACCAAATATGTTCTAGATTGCAGTAAATAATACAAAGCTCAGATAAAACAGAAACCACTGCATCAAAAGTGCGGGAATGGTTCCCTGGAGCTCCCTGGAACCGGATTTGACTCATGGAAGGTTTAATTTCTCCATTGCATGCCAAACCAGCCGTAAGAGAGAGAACTCCTGATATGAATGCAATGCATACCTGTGATAGACCAAGACAGAATAAGCCATTCCAAAAGCTGAAGCACTTAACGAGAACAAAAAGGGAGAAGAGAAATGCGGACTCAGTAATAAAAAAAAGTGGCATTTGATGACTCAGAGTAGATAACTGATTTGTTCTTAAGAATTGGGTAGGGTGAAAAGAGCTTCTTCAGAAGGAGGTCAAATCCTGACTCCTTTGAGAGTATACACCCTACTTGGCCAGGTGCCCTTCTTATTGGGGTGGCCTCTATGGAAAGAGAACTGTATTCTGGCTCTCAGAAGCTCATGTTTCCTCTCTGTCAGGGATCTTGTTTAGCTCATGATGGGAATTTTGTCCTTATCAGCATCAGTTTTCAAAATTCTACACACTGATACAAAGTCAAGAGGGAGGGAAGACTCCCTTTGGGATGTTTTATATCATGAATCATCAGTACCTCCCTAACTTTCCTGGGAATTTCATCCACACACAGAGGTCCCATTGACTTCTGTGGTTCCTGTCAAAGCCAAATTCAAGAATGGAAAAGATGAGCTGGAGTAAATTTCATGTTTTGGACTCATCAGCTACATTCTGTTGCAGTTGGGGGTCAGAGCAGCTTAGTATTAAAAAGGTAGAAATAAAAGAGCTTGCTATTCAAATAGCTGGGGTTTCTAACACTCTGATTGTAAATGGATCCAATGATTTATATGCAGACCATTGAGCAGGGATGAATGAACAGCAGAGCTCTGCAGTGTCCTTTTTAAACATGCACTTCAGCCTGTTTTGGTCGTCACTGTAAACATGTGTAACTAAAGGAAGCGCTGGTGTCAAAAAGCCTTGCCAATTTAATTTTATTTTAATTCTACAACACACAAGGGAGGAGCAGAGTTTAAGAAAGTTCATTCAAACCTGTGCAATCCAAATGCATTCTAGAGACATAAGACATTGGGATTTTGAAAGACTTACCTGACTTAAATATTTAATAAGAAAAATTATAGTTTTTAATTCCCTTAGGCTAAAGCCTTTCTGTATAATATTGCTCACTCTTCCAGGAAGAGAATGGAGGAAAACTGATTATGGCTTAGTCATCAGAAGTTTGTTCCTTGGAAGCATGAGTTGTTCTGTGTTATTTGTAAATAAGTCATAAGATTTTGTTTCATTCATTCATTCATTCATTCATTCATTCATGCATGCATTCATTTTGTTTCTTCAAAGAACATTTATTAAGTCTCTTCCCTGTACCAGGCACTGTGCTAGGCATGGGACATATAAAATTAAATAAGATGCATTCAGTTTCATGTAAGGTAAAGTAACTTTATCTCTCCCACCGAATGCAGCTATAAGACCTGGATACATTGAGCTGGTATTTAAATAACATGAGAAGTAAAAATTAGCAGGTAGATTGAGGAAAAGACCATAATTTGAAGTAGCACTAAACTGATGGTGAGCTTATGACGTTTTTTTCTTCTGGTATTCCCTGGCCTAGATTCAAGGCAGCCTAAAACCTAGACATGAATATTGCCAAGAACAGAGAGAGAGCTCCAGGAAAAACCTTTTAGTCCTGACATGAGGAGTGCAAAAGGAGTCTCCTAAATTCTCTATTTTCTTTTGTCCTTCTTTTTCTTTTTTCTAATCTCTCACATCACCCAGTCTGTAATGGCCCATAGGCACCTAAAACTCAGGGAGAGGAACTTCCTTTCTGAATGGAAGAACTGTGGTTCCCAAAGGGTGGCACAAATGCCTGTTGTTTTTTTTTTCTATCCTCCCCCGACTTGGCGCCTGTATTAAAGAGTCTGATTCTATTTTTGATGTTTGACTGCTGACAGCTTTCAGACCTCACCACTCCCCCTTCCCCTTTGGCCTCACATCTGGGCAGGCTGATGTAAGAGCTCAGATACTCCCTTGGCACTGGTTGGGAGTTCTAACCATGTTAGCTCCAGCCCACAAGCAGAAACTCTCACCCCAGCCTTGCTCCCTAGCCATTGTAAAAATGAGCCCATCCCCTTTGCTGGCACTCCCAAACCATTTTCAGATCAACTTGGGCACTCTTTCTGCTTTCCCCAGAAAGCTTCATCACGCGAGTGACAAACCTCTTCTTACCCTCTTGTTGCATGTGTGGCATCATTGATTTCAGTATCCAAACTGAATTTGTTTTGGGGAGGGGCCCATTTCATTTTGGTTGAATGACCACAACAACCCCAGACATCAGCCCAGTTATGGGAAATGCAGAGCAGATTAGGCTCAAAAAGGGACACTTTAGGGAACTTGAATGTGCTCAGAGAAGAGAGAGCTGGGAAAGCGACCCCATCAAGTTGTTTTAAAAACTTGAGAGTGGGTACAGTGGCTCACATCTGTAATCCCAGCATTTCAGAAGGCCGAGCAGGGAGGATCCCTTGAGTTTAGGAGCTCGATACTAGCCTGGGCAACACAGTGAGAACCTGTGCCTACAAAAAATTAAAATTAGCTGGGCATGGTGTCATACATCTGTAGTCCCAGCTACTTAAGAGTCTGAGGTGGAAGGACTGCTTGAGCTCAGGAGTTCTGGGTTGCAGTGAGCTATGATCATGACATTGTATTCCAGCCTGGGTGAGACAGCAAGACCCTGTCTCAAAAAAAGGAAAAGGCAAGAAAGGAAGAAAGGAGGAAAGAAAGAAAGAAGGAAAGAAAAAGAAAAGAAAGATAACAGGCAAGAAAGAAAGAGAAAGGAAAGAAAGAAGAAAGGAAAGAAAGAAGAGAGAGAAAGAAAGAAAAAAGAAAGAAAGAAGAAAAGAAAGAGAAAGAAGAAAGAAAGAAAAATAGAGAGAGAGAAAGAAAGAAAGAACTTGGGCTTATTCCCAAACGGTGCATGCATAGGTCTGACCATAGAAAGTCTATCTTTAGACTTTGAGAACTGAACTGTGGGAGAGACCATTACCCATGTGCCAGACTGGCCACTAGGTGGCACGTTCATCAGCTGGATCTGCATTGCTCTGCAAAGCTTTGCAAACAGCTGACATTGAAGCTGCAACCCACAGAAGGTTGGTCAGAACTTGGAGCTTGAAATCAGCTGGTTTGAGTGATGGCTAAAGCAAAAGTGTCAACATTCCATCTGATTTAAATAACTCATATGTCTTATAAGATGATATTCAAAATGTCCGGGACATGATCCAAAGTTACTCAGCATAAAAAGAACCAAGAAAATGTCAATTTACATGTGTTAAAATTCACAAACTGTACACCAAATAGTCAGTTTTACCATATATTAATTTAAAAAATGATGCCCTTTGCTTGCAGGGACTACACAATCTAGTGAGCGAGATAGAATCATAAACGAATAACGACATAATGTTTAATATCCTATGATGATTTACAAAAAACAAAAACAGGCCAGGTACAGTGGCTCCTGCCTGTAATCCCAGCACTTTGGGAGGCTGAGGTGGCAGATCATGAGGTCAAGAGATCAAGACAATCCTGGCCAACTTGGTGAAACCCTGTCTCTATTAAAAATACAAAAATTAATCGGGCATGGTGGCACGCACCCGTAGTCCTAGCTACTCGGAAGATTGAGGTAGGAGAATCGCTTGGACCAGGGAGGCAGAAGTTGCGGTGAGCCGAGGTCAGGCCACTGCACTCCAGTCTGGCAACAGAGCAAGACTCTGTCTCAAACAAATGGGACAAAACATGGATAGGATAATGTGGAAGCACAGGGGGATACCTAACCCATTCTGGGGAGTGGGGAATCAGGAGATTGAGATCAGGTTTCAAGAACAGATGCTTTAATTGATTCTGAAAGAACAAGTAGAAGAAGTTAGGTAAAGTAGAAGAAGGTATTCACACCTAAAAAGGGGGCAGCCTGAGCAAAGATATCAGGAAAAGTAGGGGCAGGAAGTATAAATGGTTCTATTTTATTGGGGTACTAGCTAACAGACAGGAAGTGGCAGAAAATATGGTAGATTTCCCAGGACCAGGTCATGGAAGGCTTCAAATACCATCTTATACCACATTTAACCCTATTAGAAATCCTACTGGGCCAAGCTCAGTGGCTCACGCCTGTAGTCCCAGCAGTTTGGGAGGCCGAGGTGGCAGATCACCTGAGGTCAGGAGTTCAAGACGAGGCTGGCCAATATGGTGAAACTCCCATCTCTAATAAAAATACAAATATTAGCCAGGCATGGTGGTGTATGCCTGTAATCCCAGCTACCCAGGAGGCTGAGGCAGGGAATCACCGGAACCTGGGGAATGGAGGCTGTAGTGAACCGAGGTTGTGCCACTGCACTCCAGCCTGGGCAACAGAGCAAGACTCTGTCTCAAAAGCAAGAAAGCAAGAAGGAAAGAAGGAAAGAAAGAAAGAGGAAGGAAGGAAGGAAAGAAAGAAAGAAGAAAGAGAAAGAAAAGAAAGAGAAAGAAAAAGAAAGAAAGATCCTATTGGAAATAGAATATTAGTTTTGTCAACATTAACATGATGGTCAAGACAAAAATCATGGCACCCCTGTGGGCCTTGATTTCTTGTGGCAGAAACTGTTGATATGCACTAGCGTCTCTTTGGTCTTCTCTGTTCCAGCTTCCCTTGCCATTAGGTTGGCTGTGTGTTCAGTGCTGCCTATGGATGTGAGGGAAAGTGATACATGCTATGCTCTGGGTTTGGATGTATCCAGGGTGCCTTTCTAGAAGTCTGTTTCCCTTTCATATTGACCTGAGAGGCCTTGTGTTGAAGGACCTTCAGACAAAATGGAAAGAACCTGGATTACCGAGTCATCACTTGGAAGAAAGTGCCTGACCAGGAACATCTATGAAGCAGTTTGCAAAAGTGTGCAATAAACCATCCGTGTGTTAAGCCACTGAGATTTCACACTTTGTTTTTTAATACATTATAGTCCAGCTCATTGGACTAACAGTTTCTCCATCTCTTTATCAAGAGCATGAATAGCCTTCCTTCAGAGTTTTTTCCAGCTCCATAAATTCAACTTATTCTAAGGAGGCCATCCTCCAGTCAGCTGGCTCCTTCCTGGTGCTTTGCTCAGGCTTCTTGGGTTCTGTCCTGCCAATGTTCTTCCTCTCCAGGATAGTTCTATATCTTACCTTGGAGAAGGATCACGACCCCAGAGACACTCAGGATGGATAGGCTCTCAAAGCTCACTTACTCTACCTTACTTCCTAGTACCTAAGTCACCTCTACACTATCCCTGCCGAGTGGTGGTTCAGGGTCTGGTTGAAAACCTCCAGTACCGTGAAACTCATTGCTTTGACCATACAAAAATTCTTTCTCTACATTCTAAAAAGTGCATTGCACTGCCCATAATAACTAATCCCCATGGACTGTGCCTAAATTCTCCCTATTTTATTTTTCAAATGAATAAATAGTGACTCCATTTAAATGAATGAGTAGTAATTGCATGTGAGACATCTGAGCCTTTTTCTAACCTCTTCCCATTATGGTGAGATTCTTTTTTTTCTTTACACGATAACTGTTTCTTTGATGAATTTGTGTGGCCTGTGTGTGAGTTCAGAAATTATCCTTATGTCCATCAACTCCACGTGCCCACTAGCAGAGAGTTCCTTCTTTGAGAAGATCTTGTGTGTAATGTCAAAAACTAAGTCTAATCATGAGCCATAGCAGTCCTGCAGTTCAAATCTTTGGAATCTTTAAGTCTCTATATGTCCACAGGGAATCTTTAAAACCACAAACATCTTTAAAATGTCAATACAAGGAAAGAAGAAAACAAAAATGAATATCCTTATATGGCTGGAAAGTTTTAACATGAAAGCTTTTTGTAGTGAGGGACTTTCTGATGCAGAGGCTATTCAATTCATAATGTTGTATAATTAAACACAAATTACAAAAGGAAAAATTGATCAATTTGACACAACAAAATTTGAAACTTTTTCCTTGCACAAGACTGCTGAGAGCATGAAAATACAGACTGGAAGAAAACATTTGCAAACCACATATGACAAAGGACTAGTGTTTAGAATATATAAAGAAGTCCCAAAACTAAACAGTATGAGAAAAAATTCAGTTAGAAAATGGGCGAAAGACATTAACATAATTTGGATATTTTTTCCCACCCAAATCCCATGTTGAAATGTCATTCTTGATGCTGGAGGTGGGGTCTGTGGGAGGTGTTTGGATCGTGGGGGCACATCCCTCATGGCTTGGTGCTGCCTCCATGACAGTAAGTGAGTTCCCACAAGATGTGGTCATTTAAAATGTGTGTGGCACCTCCCCCACCTTGCTCCTGCTTTTGCGGTGTGAAGCGGCTGCTCCCACTTTTCCTTTCCCTGTGATTGTAAGCTTCCTGAGGCCTCCCCAGAAGCTAATGCCAGAGCCGTGTTTCCTGTATAGCCTGTAGAACCGTGAGCCAATTAAACCTCTTTAAATATATATATATAAATATATATATAAATTACCCAGTCTCAGGTGTTTCTTTAAAGCAATGCAAGAATGGCCTAAAACAGACATAAAGAGACATTTCATTGAATAGTGGCAAATACGTCCATGAAAATCCCATCATTAGCCATGAGAGAAATGCAAATTAAAACCACGGTGAAGTCTCCCACCAGTGCAGTTGCTGTTATTGCATCTCTCTGTCCTCTGGCCGGTCAGTTTACCTGCAGCATGAACAGCCTGAACCTCTACAGCACATCAGTCACTGGCTCCCACAAAATCAAGTCCCAGCAGAGTGAGGTGACCTGATTCCTGGATGGAAGGTGCATCCAATACCAGCTAGTGGACATCTCCCAGGACAACGCCCTGAGGGATGGGATGCAAGTCTTGGCAGGCAACCGGACTCACACCGGATTGTCAATGGGGACCAGTACTGTGGGGACTGTGAGCTCTTCATGGAGGCTGTGGAACAAACCACGATGCAGGAATTCCCGAAACTGGCCTGAGTCAAGCTGACCCACAGTTTCCCTGCTGGTGTCCATCACCACACTCTCCCTACAGCCCTCACCTGGCCATGAAGGACCTTGTGACCAAAACTCCCTGTCATTCCTAACGTGACCTTAGAGTCCCTTCCCAAAATGCAAACCACTTCTCCTCCCCCTTTCTACATGTAGTCTCCTCTTCTCCATTCAAAGGCAACATTCTTTACCCACTAGTCTCAGAAATTGTCTTTTTTTAAAAAATATAAATTTCTTACCCCACCGCAGAAATTGTCTTAAGCAACAGCCCCAAATGCTGGCTGTCCCCAGCCAAGCATTGGAGCTGCCATCCTGCCTGGCACTGGCTGATGGGCACCTCTGTTGGTTCCATCAGCCAGAGCTTTGCCCAAGGCCCTGCAATCCTTCTCCCAAAAGGACCCTAAGGACAATTAAATGTCCTGTTCCACTGGCAAAAAAAAAACCCCACAAAAAGCAAAAACAACAAAAAAAGAGAAAACCATGATGCAATATCACTACTTATGTAGCAGAAGGGCTCAAACATAAAATAGTGACACCACCAAACGCTGGCGAAGATGTGGAGAAACTAGACCACTCATTCATTGCTGATAGGAATGTAAATGGTACAGCTACTCTGGAAAATAGTTTGGCAGTGTCTTAAAAAACTAAACATGTACTTGTTGTATAATTCTACTCAGAGGCATTTATCTCAGAGAAATAAAAATGTATCTTCACAAAAAATATCTGTACACAAATGTTTATAGCAGGTTTATTCTTAATAGCCCAAACCTGGAAACAATTCAGATGGTTAAATTGTGGCATATCCATACTGTGGAATACTGCTTAGCAATAAAAAGGAATGAACTATTGATACATGCAACGACCTGGATGAATTTCCAGAAAATTATGTTGAGTGAACAAAGCTAATCCCTAAAGTTTGCCTATGGTATGATTATATGTATATAACAATTTTGAAATGACAAAATTATAGAATTGGATAACAGATGAGTGCTTACCAGAGGATAAAGAGAAGGTGGGGAAATGGGTGTGGTTATGAAAGGCCCACAGAAAGAAGGGATCTTTGTGGCGATGGAAATGTTCCGTATCTTGACTGTATCAATGTCAGTGTCCTGTTTGTGATATTGCATTATAATTTTGGAAGATGTTACCATTGGGGGAAACATCATTGAGAGAAACTCTGTATTGTTTATTACAACTGCATGTGAATCTACAACTATCCCAATATAAAACAATTAATTTTAAAAGCACTCCTCTGCCAGGTGCAGTGGCTCACATCTGTAATCCCAGCACTTTGGGAGGCTGAGGCAGGTGGATCACCTGAGGTCAGGAGTTTGAGACCAGCCTGGCCAACATGGTGAAACCCTGTCTCTACTAAAAATACAAAAATTAGTCAGATGTGTGGCAGGTAACTCTAATTCCAGCTACTTAGGAGGCTGAGACAGGAGAATCACTTGAAACCAGAAGAAGGAGGTTGCAGTGAGCTGCGATCATGCCATTGCACTCCAGCCTGGGTGATAAGAGTGAAACTCCATCTCAAGACCAAACCAAACAAACAAAACCACTTCCCATACCTAGGTTGCAGCTCATACCAATTAAATTACAATGTCAGGTGAAGGAGCCAGATATCAGTATTTTTAAAAGATTTCTAGGTGATCCAATGGGCAGCAAATTTGGGAACCACTGAATTAGGCATCTCAGAAGCCTCTGAGATGCTTGAGAAAGAAGCAAAAGTTTTCCTATAGTTCTTTTTATAGAGATGTCTTGTAAAAAGGAACAGGTTAGATGCATCCTATTACATTTTGGCCACAGCCTCAGTCAGTATGAGGGAGAGGGCCTGGACATTTCTTACTCATCTGGCTTCACTAATTGAAAACTTAAGCCTAAAAGCCAACATTGCTAACTACCTTGCTACTGGAATTATTTACCAACAATATTTTATTTATTTATTTATTTATTTATTTATTTATTTATGGAGGTGGAGTCCAGCTCTGTTGCCCAGGCTGGAGTGCATTGGTGCAATCTCTGCTCACTGCAACCCCCATCTCCCAGGCTCAAGCGATTCCCCTGCCTCAGCCTCTCCAATAGCTGAAATTACAGGCACGTGCCACCATACCCACTTAATTTTTTAAAACAATTTTTAGTAGAGATGGGGTTTCACCATGTTGGCCTGGCTGGTCTCAAATTCCTGACCTCAAATGATCCTCCTGCCTTGGCCTCCCAAAGTGCTGGGATGACAGGCATGAGCCACTGTGCCTGGCCCCAAAAATGTTTTAAAAAGCCATTTGATGAATAATGCAATTTCTTCCCTTCCATCTTCATCCCAATGCAGTAGATTTACAGTTTCACTTTCTGGGGTGTTAGCCAATGGCTGTCCAAAAATATTAAGTGGAAAAATTCCAGAAATAACTGATGTTTTAAATTGTGCATCATTCTGAGTAGCATGATAAAATCTCACACCATTCTGCTCCAGCCCTTTGATGATGAAAATCATCCCTTCATCCAGCATATCCATGCTGCCACTTGAGATGAAAATCATCCCTTCGTCCAGCATATCCATGCTGTCTACACCACCCTTTGTTTAGTCACTTAGCCTCCTTGGTTATCAGATCAAAAAATCCTAGTAGACTGTAATACAGTTCAGTACTATTCAGTTTCAGAAATCCACCAGGGGGCTTGGAATGCACTCCCCATAGATAAGAAGGCTGCTATAGTCTTTATTCTGTCTAGCCCAAGAGGTGAGCTAGAAAGATGCTCCTAGGTGTCCCGCAGCCTGTGTAAGGTATTATAGGTGTGTTGTTCTGTTTTAAAAGTAACACTTTATCCACAGCTGGGTGGCATTTCAGATCCCTTTAATATTCACTCCCTTTCTTCCCAAGAAAATTTTTTCTTTTTCTTTCTTTCTTTCTTTTTTTTAAACACAGGGTCTCTCACTCTGTCACCCAGGCTGGAGTGCAGTGAAGTGCAATCCTGGCTCACTGCAGTCTCATCCTCCAGGGCTCAGGTGATCCTCCCACCTCAGCCTCCCAAGGACCTGGGACTACAGTCGCATGCCACCACACCCAGCAAGTGTTTGGCATTTTTTATAGAGACAGGGTTTCACCGTGCTGCCCAGGCTGGTCTCAAACTCTTGGGCTCAAGCCATCTGCCCTCCTCAGCCTTCCAAAGTGCTGGGATTACACGCATGAACAATCGCACCCAGCCCTTTCTAAGAAATTTCTTAGAGATCCCACTTAAACTTGTTATAACAAGCAGCCCTTTTAGAACAAACTATAAAAAGAAAGAGAAAGGGACTGAATCGTTCCTCTCATTAAACTTGTACCCAATTTGACCTTAACAGTGAGCACATCCCATTGCATTGAGAGGATTTTAGAAGGTTCCTGGGTTCCATATTTTCAAGTATTATCAGGCTCTATTTTTTCCATCTAAGCCTTCTCTTGCGACTTTTTCTTTTAAATTAAATACATTGTTTAAAATGTGATATCAGAGTAACATTAACGTAATGAGAAGAGGCAACCTTATCAGATAAAATAATCTGTTTTCCCTGAAGGATGCCATTTTCATTGCATTAAAGGTTGTTTGCTCACAGAGACCTGAAGGAGACGCATAGATTAACCCTGCACATCAAGTCTTCTTTCTCACCAAGCCAATTTTCTGTTTGATTTCTACACTTCAAGAATCACAAGTACAGTAGCAGCTCCAAGGGGACAAACAGAATAGGAAAGATTGAGTTATTTTTAATATTTTGTCTTTGGTTTTTATTTAAAAAAAAATTCTTTTAGAAAAGGTGAAGTTGTCTTTTCCATATACGCCTGTAAATGCATGTAAATCCATTTGCCATAGAGAAGAACACAATTGTTTTACTGTTAAAGCCAAATAGAAGAGTTAGTAGTCATGTCGTTCAAGACAGAGGCTCTTCTGGCCTTTGATGTACACAGACATGTAGCATTAAATTCAGCTAAGGGCAAGCTGCACACAAAGATTACCTCTCGCCTCACCATGTAAAGTTTTCATTCAGCAACATCTGGAGACGGCACAGCTCATTTGATTTAAAGAGAAGACTCAAAGGCAGAAAGCATATTCAGCCCTCTGTGAACATAGCATGTTGGTGAACCAATTCACTCTGCTTCTAATTCACAAATCTTCAGCCCTAAGTAACCTCATTTGGTCCTTATGAGGCACAGAGCCCTTTCCCCAATGAGGGCCTTTGCTCGGACCATTCCCGCTGCCCGCATTGTGGCTCCCCTGGTTCCTTGCCTGCTGGCTCTCTCTCAGACTTCAGGTTTCAATTAAAATAACAGCTCTTCCCACTCCCCTTACTCCAGAGTTAGTCTCTGACTTGGCGACCTGTTGATTTCTAAGTCCTATTCCGGGGCTTGACATCTCATAGATATTTGTTGAATTAATCAATGTTAACTCCAAAAAATAATAATAAATGCTTCCTCCAGTTAAAAAAGTAGATATTACACCATTTCTTAACAGAATATTAGTGACAAATAAAAACCAATCAGCTCAGCTGGGTGTGGCAGTGACAGCTACTTGGGAGGCTAAGGTGAGAGGATCACTTGAGTCCAGGAATTTGAGGCCACAGTGAGTTGTAATCTTGCCACTGCATTCCAGCCTGGGCAACAGAGTGAGACCCCTTCTCTTAAAAGAAAACAAAAAAGATTATATTTTAGTTATACATATGTAGGTGATAATCAAATACTAAGACTGTAATAATTAGCTTAAGCCACTGAGAAACAGAAGCTGCCTTCTAATGGTGACATGCAGGATGCTCAGGCAGAATTTTAAGTGGGTGCCACATTGAATACGTGTGGCCCAACCTCACCACTCTAGTTCACAACTCTTCCTCTTCTGAATGCTTATATGCATTTATTATTGATCCCATTCACCCATCCAATAAACATCTCTACTGCTTTATGACATGTGTTGAACCTCTTCCACTAAATTTTAAGCTTTTGTAGAGCAGGAACAAATCTTTTAATAATAATGGCAAATACTATTTTGACATTATTATTGTATCTGCTATTGTATATAGCACATATTTCCTATGTGCTAGTTATGTGTTTTCCTGTATTAATAATGTGAATATTATTAATGTGATGAAGCTATGACTTAAACCGGGACAGAATGACAGCAGAATCTGCACACATACACTTTTCTTAAACCTGGATCTAGGCGGGGCACTGTGGCTTACACCTGTAATCCCAGCTCTGTGAGAGGCCGAGATGGGCAGATCACTTGAGGTCAGGAGTTCGAGACCAGCCTGGCCAACCTGGTGAAACCCCATCTCTACTAAAAATACAATAATTAGCCAGGCATGGTGGTGCACACCTGTAATCCCAGCTACTCAGGGGGCTGGGGCACAAGAAACAATGAACCTGGGAGGCAAAATTTGCAGTGAGCTGAGATCACGCCACTGCACTCCAGCCTGGGCAACAAGTGAGGCTTCATCTCAAAACAAAAACAAACAAACAAAAAACCTGGATCTGACACTTCTTAGCTGTTTGCATGACCTTTGGTGAGTTGCCTCAGTTTCCTCCTATATAGGGAGAATAAAGTATCTACCTCAAGCATTGTTGTGAATATTAAGAGAGTTGATACTTGTAAAACGCTTACAACAGTTTCTGGCACACAATAGGCACTCATTAAATATTTGTTGTTGGTTGTTGCCATTGTAACCATTATTGCTTATAGGAAAGTTCTCTGTCTGGGAAACTCTGTGCTGGTTTTAGCATGGGAAGTCCCATGTCCTTGGTAAAAGTTCAAAATGGGTCCAGATGGCAGGCTAAGGTCAGAGAGTCAGCCTGGTGCCCTGGTGGTCACTCTCCACTGTGCTGCATCTTTTTCAGAGCCCACCTCTGAAAAACGTCCCCTTAGGTTTTGTAATTGCCACCCTCCCAATATTTCAGGACACTACTTCTTAGCCAACAGGCGGTACAGAAATCATATACATTTTTTGCACATTCTTCTATGTACTAAGCTTGTCCAACCCACCTTATTTTGTTGTTCTGTTTTGTTTTGTTTTGTTTTAGGCTTTTAGCAGCCTGAGATATGGCTTTTAGTATCTGTCTCTAATGACAAACTAAAAAGAGGGATGAGGAAGGGGCTTTACTGGCCCAGCCGGAAACAGAAACTAAGAACCCATTACTGTATTCTGTTTCTTGAACATCCCTGACTGTAGACCATCACTCTGTTTTCCCCATTTCCTGTTAACTTTTATAACTATCTGTGAACTCTTAGACAACAGTATTTGGTGATTCTAACTAACTTGCTAAAACGCCTGGCCTAGCTGAATGAAACCCTAGCGTCTGGTGCCCCCTGCTGCCCTTTCATAGGAAAGGCAAGAATGATGAAAGTTTGATAGTAAAATTTTTACTTGTAGAGATTTCAATAGGAGTCTGCATAAATATCCTAAATTATATTCACGTTTTATCTTTTCTTTGAACCTACTCCTTTGCTTGGTTTTTTGTCTTGCCTTCGTGGACATTCATTTTTGCTTAATGATGTATTTTTCTCATTTATATTTGCTTTCCTTGAATTTCCTTTTGGTTGTTTTGCTTTGGGGATGTGAACTTGTTTTGTTTTGGCTATTTTTCACTTTGGCCACGGGCGCGCTGGGACGACAGGCTGCGGGCTCCGCCGGCGGACGGCGCCTGGGAGCCTCTTGGTCTCGGGCCTGCACCTGCGGTCCTCGCGCGGGATATCTGGGACCCTGCGCGGGATATCTGGGACCCTCCGCGGGATATCTGGGACCCTCCGCAGGGTATCTGGGACCCTCCTCAGTGTACTGGCTCTGAGAAGCCACTAGAGGACCAGCCCGCCGGGATTTAGAGCGCGGCCAATGGGACAGCGGTGCATGGCTGAGTGTCAGGCAAAATTAGCCAATGAGCATGTAATTTAGGCAAGGTGGGTTCGTCCCCCAACTCGGACCTTATAAAATCCGCCCACTGCTCCAGCAGAGCCGGATTGTATCACGTTGAGGCGGTTGTGGGTCTGATGGGTGTGTTAGAAGCAAGGGAGAGGAAGAAGCTCTTGGGGACGACAGGCGCCACCGAGAACGCACACGAGGCCGCACCCGACGGCGGGTCGCCAGGCTGGGGCCAGAACGGCTCCAGGGCGGACCAGAGAAACGGCGGCAAGAACTAGGGGGACGCGGGGGAGGTGCTGTGGAGGTGGCGGGACCTGTGGGATCGACGTCGTCCGGGAACTGCCCAGGGGGGAAAGCGGAGACTCGGGAGGAAGGTGTGCGCTCCGACCCGGGCGAGGCTTCCGCTCCCTCCCTTATCTCTCCTAACTTCCACCTGCGCTCGGAGTCATGCTCTGACCGCCGGCTCTGCCCAGGAAGACCGAGTTCCTTGAGAGTGACACCTGGGCGCCGGGGAAGATAGGGATAGAAGAGACGGCAGCCCTTTAATAAGAAGGTATTTAGGGGAGGGCCAGTGGGAGGGGGAGGTGGGGAGGGATAGCCTGGGGAGAAATGCCAAATGTGGATGAAGGGGAGAAGGAAAGCAAAGCACACTGCCATGTGTGTACCTACGCAACTGTCTTGCATGCTCTGCTCATGTACCCCAAAACCTAAAATCCAATAAAAAATTAAAAAAATAAAATAAAGCAAAAAAAAAAAAAAAAAGAAGGTATTTAGACTAACAGCTGTGACGAGTGCGTGGGACCTGCGCCCCAAGAGGTCGCCTTTCCTTTTCCTCTCCCAGTCTGGGGGTCTGTGGTGGTGGTAAGTTCTGTTAGGGCCAAAGTGGATCTCAGTAGGGGGGAAGAGTAGATTTGTGAACAGCTATCAAAGGTAGAATCTTTGCAGACACTGCCGTGGGTGGTGGCTTTATATGTAATCCTTCTAGTGAAGCTTTGGGAAATCCATTCCTCCTAAACTCTTGGCCTTCTTGTAAGACTCTAAGCACATGGCTTCTTCGTAAGACTTCTCGTGGCCATGTGTCTCGCTCTACCATTCCTCGCACTAATGAACCAGAGCTGGGATACCAGCAAAAAGGACCCAAAAGACTATTTTACCACATTTGAAGAGGTCGTTGGCCATCCCCCCAAAATGAATCCCAACACGGAAGACCAAGAGGTACTGCTCCTATAGAGAAGGTGAGCTGTGTATTCAATCAAAGGTCTACCTGCGGGTTTGGATTTTTAAGAGAAGGCATTCCTGGATCATGTCTGAGCTGTATGTGGCTAAGTGCGCTGGGGGAAGCAGAGTTTAGGAACATGTTCCCGATTAAGTGGGGAGTGAAAAGTATTAAATCTATGGGCTAGAGTGGTCCAGGAAGAGGGGAGTGGACGTTTAGTACCCGTTTTTGTGCCTGTTTGGGCCCCTGCACTAAATGATTTGCATATAAGAATTAGAAAAACACACCCAAAGATGCCTGAGATAGGCATTTCAGTGCCATTTTTACAGAGGAAAAAACTACGATGCAGAGAGGATTAAGTAACTAAAAGAGACCACATGGTAGAGCGTGGAACATCAAGGATTCCAGCCCCAGCAGCCCAGCTTTACGTCTGGAGGAAGCAAGTCTTAGATTGGGCCTATCAGGCCATGAAGAAAACTCAAAGCATGGACGAGGGCTCCGAGGGTGTGAGGATTGATTTCTTCTTTGTATCGTTCCAATTTTAGTATATGTGCTGCCAAAGCGAGCACTGAGGATTGATTTCTATGTGTTTAGGTAAACCAGGTGGATTTCTGTGTTGGAGGAAATTGGGAAGTCTGGCTTGGGTAGAGGGTAGTGTGTTTGGAGGGGTGAAATATTTTGGGTACCTGTATTTTGTGTATTCCACCTGTAATGGAATCTTGTGGCTCAGAAGGAGCCAGCCTCCAGTAATGCTACTAAGAAGTGCCAATGAGAATTAGAACCAGAGTCTACCTAACCCCTTCTCAGAAGAAATTGTCCACGTTTTAGCACTGAAAGTCTTGCGTTGTGGGAAACTGCACCATCCCATTTTAATGCTAAAAGTCTCTTATTCTGGGAAATCCCTTAGTTGTGGTTGTAGCTCTGACAGTCCTGCTTCCTAGCAAACTCCTCACTTCTGGTTTTAGCCCTGAAAGTCCCCAAACCCCTTAGTCCCTGGCAAATCTGGATGATTGATCCACCTACCCTTCTGTTGGAACAGATACTAGATCAGAAGGAGCACAGGTGGGTGGCCATAGCATGGAACCCCAAAAAACCACTGTCATGAAGAACTGTCCTGTGAAGAAAATCTTTACAGGGCATCTGAACCCCCGAAGCCACTGAGAAGAAGGTAAGGAAATACTTTGGTGAGTTTGGGAGGAGAGTTTCTCCCCGGGATGTGGTTTATGCTCCCAACCAGCCACCCGTAGATGCTTTTTTCTTTCTTCCTTGGCTGGTGGAGTTGTCAATGGAGCTGCTTTCTCCTCCTTTCTTGCCTTTGGATGGCTTTCTTTTCTGAGTCTCCTTTAGGACCTGAGCCAGGGGAAGGCACTGGACCTGAATTTTGCCTGTTTTTTCCACATGGAGGCCCTTGAGCTTTCGGTAAATCCGAAGTCTAACAAAAGACAACGTCTTGTTTTCATCACCCCTGAAAGAAGAGGGACCTGTGAGAAATATTCTAGAGAAGTTTAACACCATTAGTGGAAGCAGGGTGAGGAGTCTCTAGCTCCATGTGCCTCCCCTCCTACCTCTGGAGAGGTACCCTTGGGTTAATGGCAACCCAATAGGGTAAACAGCCATCCCAATTTTAGCACTGAGAGCATTGTGTCCTGGGAAACCCTTCCCTGGAATGTGAATAATCCTGGTTTTGGCAACAAGTGTGGAAGGTTGCAGGAAATGTACAAAACCCATAAGTTTTAGAGGGGCTGAAAGCAACATTGTCTTTAGTACCAAAGGGATATGGCACAGATGGTCCATCATCTTTACTGTTGTCACCCATTTGACCACTGCTACTGGCACACATAATTTGTAGTTCAGAATGGTCATCCATCCATTGTTGCATCATTCAAAGTGATGTGGCTTAAGTGTATATAACGAATATTAACAGTTCATCTTTGACTTTGCCTGCGGATTAATTGGTGTGCTTTGCAACAAGACGGTGCCAGTTTAATTTTTTAACATTGTGAATATTTTGACCATGTTTTCTAAGAGGTCAGATAATGAGAATGATTATAATACCAATGCAACCATGACCCCATCACTGAAGAAGGCTAAACGACGATGTACTTTTAATGCTGGATGGAAGGACACAAATTATTAGGAAGGTAAATAATCAAAACGGAGCATACTGCATAATATGCAGGAAAAAAACTTGAGACTGGACATGATGGAGAAGGGATGTGAAAGCACATCTGAAGACCAAATCTCACCAGTAAGATGGGACAAGTGAATGCTTCTAAACCAGTCAAAAATACCTTGGTTTCTCCAAAGATACCAATGCTCAGTCAAAAATAGCAGCTGCTGAATTAGCTTGGGCATACCAGGCAGACAAGCATGCCTTGTCACAGCATTCCTTTGATTGCTCTATGAAACTGAGTAAACTTTCATTTCCTGATTCAGGAATTGCAGCTAAAATAGCCTCTGGGAAAACAAAAGGGGAAATTTTGATAACACACGCGTTGGCCTTTTATAGTGTAAGGCCAATTCTGTCATACCTCACCAACAATTCTGCTTTGTATAGTACATCAGTTTTAAGTAATATGCTGAATAATGGCAGCAAAAATATGTTCCCTCTGTTAAGTACCTTATTTGAAAACAGGAGTTTCAAGTCATCTTCTTCATTTCTATAAGGATTTTAATGAAACTGCTGAAATCATAAACTATTGTTGATATTTTGTCTAAATACAAACTAGAATTAGCCTATCTGCATGATAGACTTACATATGTAAATTGTGTCAAATTCCATTCAGTCTACAAACTTCTTATAAAGAAAATGAAAAGATCTTATCCATTCAGTGCCTCATACATCTTACATACAACACTGCCTCAAAGGGATGTGAATTGCTTAAACACAGTGTTGAGACTTTGATAATAAAGTAATTAAAAGCTTTTGGTTACTTTTCAGTTTTCTCAAAAAGTGCAGAAGCACTTAAGGAGATTTTTGACTTCACAGAAATGGAAGGTGATAACCTTTTTAGAAGTGTGCCTACAAGATGCTGTCATTGCAGCGAGCCACAGAAAAGATGCTAAAACGTTACGCTGCCATAAGATCATATCTTCAAAGGATAAGAATAATGTCATTTGACATTGTTTGGGATCTGAAAGGAGAAAAATCAAGAATCTGAAGTAGGCCTTAAAATCAGTAAGTCCCTTGTGACTTTGATTTTTATGAATCTGTCTCTCAAAAGCCAGGGTGCTCCTGGAAGAACTGAGACAAACTAGTTTTTGAACATTTGAAAATGAGGAGCAGGCTCCGGATCCACAGGGTGTAGTAACCATCCGTGAGGCCCTGCCTGAGCAGCCAGCCAGTCAGTCTATCAGTCCGTCAGTCAGTGAGGCTCTTCTCTTTGCTTCCCTTTCTCTGATTCCACCTATGTACAACTTAGGAAAACTTGCATTACTATAGACTGGGAGTTCTTAAATTGGGATCTGTGAATCTAGAGGGGCCTGAGGATTGCAATCAGGAAATCTGAAAACATCTATGGGAAAAAGAAGTTTTTATTTCTTTCTGTTAGGAAAATAGGCAACAAACCACAGCAGTATTAGTATCTGTGTCTCTGTCATCACTAGGAATCACAGATATCCATGTTACAGATATCTTAAAATATGTGCAGCACTACTTTGAAATTATGATAATAATTAGATCCATCTCCTAGGTCTTGTAATCTTTAATATGTTAATAAAGAAGCACATATAGATTTAAATGTTCAACAATTTGATAACTGCATTTCAATAAAATTGACTTCCTTTGCAATCCTATGTATTTTGTGCACTTTTCCAGGCTGCCAAAGGGGTTAGTGTCACCTTGAAAGCTAAGAGTCTCTGCTGTGGATCATGCATAGAAAGCTCTATGAACTGGTTGTAGGGAATTGGCTTGTCTGTATCCTTACCTTGGGCTGCAGCCTTTCCATTAGCTGGAGAAGGCAGCAGCTAATGCCTCTGAGTTGAGAGGGCAGTGGTCCCTTTGCCTAAGAATCATCCTGTTCCCACATATTCAAGGGAATGGAATTCCCATAATATACAAAGAGATTGTTCTTTAGGTTTAGAAGATACGCCTTGAGTAGGAATATCATGAGGCCGTTTCCAGCTTTGAGTGTGTTAGTGGCAGGGTGGAAAGGATCTCAGAGCATCTAGTCTTGGCCATATCTTAAATTGGGGCACTGAGGTCCGGGGGGAGTTATTTACCCAGGTCACAGCAGATGAAGATACTGAAGCATTCCAAGAAGGTTTTAGTTTTATTTCAAATAGGCAGTGTTCTGAGAGTTTGAGGAGAGAAGGGGAGGAGGCTGAGGTAAGGATGGGCATAGAAGGGGTTGGGAAGGAGTGCTGGGAGAACTCAACCAAACTTCAGGCTATCACTTTGTTCATGCCAGATTCCAGTGCCTTGCCATCAACTCCTCTGTGAATCTTCAGGAATGTTACTAATTCCCCACTCACACTTCTCATAAGTTAGATGTATTACATCACTTCTCTGAAGCACTTTTATGCACAGGAATAGATGTAGCAAACAAATTTCACAAGATGTAATCTTTGAGTTTCCTTTATTTTTCCTGAGGAATTCTGCTCTAATTCTCAGTGACAGAACCTTTAGAGCTGTTACACTCCTAGATTACAGTGTTCATATCTCTGAGGAGCTGTTACATAAGGAAGAGGGTTGGAGTTATGTATTCAACCAGGAAGGCAAAAGAATGAGAGAAATTGTTACAGGGAGGCATAATTTAAAGTCAATTTAAACTGTAATCGCAGCACTTTGGGAGGCTGAGCCGGGCAGATTGCTTCAAGCTCAGGAGTTCAAGACCAGCCTGGGCAACATTGTGAAACCCCATCTCAACAAAAATAAAAATAAGCCAGGTGAGGTGGCACACATCTGTAATCCCAGCTATTTGGGAGGTTGAGGCAGCAGAATCGCTTGAACCCGGGAGGCAGAGGTTGCAGTAGCCGAGGTGGCACCACTGGACTCCAGCCTGGACGACCAACTGAGATCTTGTATCAAAAAATCAATTTAAAGTTCGTTTCTGGGATTGAGCAGATTGCCTTGGACTAGACAAGAGTTTAAGTGCTTTCCCACTCTGGAATTCTATACTTTTTCTGTAGATATCTAAGCCCAGCAAATCCTGGGCCTGAAGTTTAAAACCAGGATCCTGATCTCCCAACCACATCTAGATGATCCCATAGTGTAATGAAGGGTGCTTGGGCTCTGAAACCAGGCAAACTTGGATTCTGACCGTGGAAAACTAAATCACTTCACCTCACTGAATCTTCTCCCTCCACTGACAATGGAGCAATCTGCTGGAGGGTATGTAAAAGACCTCGGGTTGCCTTTTAGAGGTCCTGGAAATGTCCCTTGAATGATGAATGGAGTCACTTAAATATCTTCCCCTTCTGTAATCTTGGCTATATGCAGACATAGTAGGCGGGAGGCAGCAAACCCCAGTCCTGACTCCAGGATAGGGCCGAAGGCAGGACAGACAAAGCAACGGGTCACGCTGCCGCCAGAACGTTACAGCACAGGGGCTCCAGGCTGCCTGGCCTACCAGCCGCCCCGATTCCCCCGGAGGGCTGGGCTGCGCAGAGCACTGCAAGGCGAGAAGGAACATGGCGCATGCGCGCGGCAGGAAGGGCGTCTCCGGGAGGGAGCGGCCTCCGCTCAGCGCGAGACTGCTGGGCGCAGGGTGGGACCGCGCTGGCGCGGAGACTGCTTCCGGACTCCGGGTATCGCGCTTGCTGGGCTGTAGGTGAGCTGTGCATCCCGCAATGGAGACCTTCCTGCTCTGAATTTTCTTACACAACCGCAGAAATATAAGGGGCGTTGCTTAGCAGGTATCCCCTCCCCCGCGCCAAATCTGCACAGCAAACGACGACGCGGAGGACCTTGAGGGGATTTTGCAGGACCTCGGTCTTCCCTCCCCGGTATCATTTTTCTCTTCCTCCTGGGAATTTACCGAGTTTCTGTCTTCTCGTATCCCTAAATATCCCACCTATCCTGCCTCCTACCTTCCTGGAGCTGGGGTGGTGGGTGGGCTCATGGACCATTACAAAATGTTTGGCAGGATTTTAACCTCAGGACCCCACTCGAAATGTGCCTTTTGTGTCCTCAAAGAGGTCAGGGGTAGGTAATTGTTATACCTTTAGCATGTGAAAATGCTTTTTATATAATAGTTAACCGAAAATCTAGTTCTCCAAATTTTGAAGGTCTTGGAGCTGGCAGCGAGGCTGGCCCCTGTCACCTTGTTTTGTAGGTGGTATGGTAAATCGCTTTGCTGTATTGCATCCAAGATGCTTTCTAGCCCTTCCAAGGCTTGAGCATCGCATTTGTGATAAGAGTGTGTTATGTGCTGAGCACATCCTCGCCCACCTATCCTCGCCCACCTTATCCCTTCCACATTAAGTCTCTGGCTTTAATGTGTGCTTCTGGCCTGGCCACCTCCCTCCATCATGGAAAAGGTGATTGCTCTTGTCTGAATTTTCTCTGTAAGAACAGAATCTTCTTGAAAGCATTGGGAATAGATTTATTTTGCTTCCTTAGAACAACAGTCATTTCACTAAGGAGATTAAGGAGCTGCCTGTTTCCTGCTGATAAAGCTGTATTGTGTAGGTCAGCTACAGAATGTCTTCAGGCAGCTGTTTCTTTGGTTCAGCACGCATTTATTCATTTAACTCGTATTTTAAGTACTTGCCTTGTGCAGGGCAGGGTTCTTGGTGCTCTGAGGAGGACAAAGATAAATTGAACCTGGGTTTTCCTGTAAGGAGCTTGGCTGGCTGAGAGGTGAGAGAATCCCAACATAAGTAATTCTAAACCAAGTAAAAAGGTATGGGTCCCCAAGAGAAGGTTGCAGGAAGAGCTGGGGGGCTCAGGATGAGAGGAATCAGTCTTTCACAACAGATACTTGGCTTTAGGAGAAAATTAGTTCTGAAAGTTACACCTGATAATGAAAGACCTCTCAAAAGCTTCACATTTGTACATAAGGGTGTTTTCCAGACTGAGGTCAGGCGTTTCAGACTGAATACATTCCAAATAGGTCCCATCATTCCTGGCCACCCCCCTATTCCCCCCACCCCACACCTGTTGCTGTTCCCATGTTTTCTGTCTTGGAATAGCATGAGGCTCCTGACTCCCTGCCTCTTCTCCTCATGGTCTAAGCCAGAGACCTAGGGGTGAGTCATCTCTAATTCACCCCTGGTTTCCCTTCCCTCCTCGAATTCAATTCTGCTGATTCTACCTCCTGCACCTCTGAAATCTATTCACCTTCTCTCCATTCTCATTGCCATTTCTCTAGATATACCTACCGTTATCAACTAAGCTCTTGTTTAGTTTACTGCCGCAGCTTTCCGGTTTATCTCCCTGCTTCACTTCACAACCAATCTTCACTACTGCAACTGGGAAGTGCTTGCTGGAATTAAAATCTGATTGTGAGGCTTCCTTCAGTGATCCTTAGAACAGAACCAGTCTCCCTTCATGGGGCTTACGTGGGTGTACAGCCCTGTCTTTCTCACCAGAGCCCTCTCTTTTCACAAGCCTCTTGCACTTTTCATTTTGAGAACATGCCATGCTTTCTTGGGCCATTAGGGCCTTACATATGTTCCCCCCCAGGAACACCCTTCCCTGCCCGCCTTATCACTTGACTTACGTATGCTCTCCAGTGGGGTAAATGCACCTGACAGCAATAATTAAAGCATACCCTTACAATGACCCTGTGTGACAGATGGACCTGAATGTGTTTTCTGAACTAGGGAATCCAGGCCTGTCCAACCCAGAGATTTGTTTCTTGTCTATAAAGAACATCTGAGCCCTTACCCAGCCTGTCCTATAGAGCAAGAGCCGCACGGGGAATTGAGGCCCTGAATTTTGAGTTAAATCAAGGTTGCCAGGTGGAGGTCATTGAGGGGAGGGCGTTAAGTGAAAAGGCCATGTAAATTGCAGGACGTTTGCAAGCGGTTGTTTTCCTGCCCAGCCCACCGCCACTGGACTCTCTCCTCTGTATGTAAGCCCCTAATGAAACCCCACGTCTCATTTGCTGGCTCTGGGTCTCTTTCGGCCTCTTGAACCTGTTGCCTTCCCTAAGTTAATAGGGGTTCAGCACAACATCTCTCCAAGTTCCCAGCTGGGACCCTGTCTTATCTGGACAACCTTCCTCAGGCTCCTAGTCCTTGCTGGATGCCACTACTTGTTACGGTACCCACACCTCTCCTCTTACACACATTTACACATCTGCCTCCTACTGCTATGTTGTACGATAGGTCCTGGAGGACCAAGACCATGTCTTAGCACTTACCATTGCTTCCTGCTGCCTTGCACAAAGAAAATGCTCAATGAATAGCTGTTAAGTTGAACTGAGTACAAATATATGTTATAATATTATGGTATGATTCATTAACTAAATCATAAATTACCCCTACCTCAGTTTTCTCAGCGTGCTGAAACAGTAATAGCCTTACACACGTCAAGCTCAAAATAGGTGTAAGGGTGAATGAGACGAATCATCATTATTGGACCAGCTAATGTTTGTTGAGTGCTCAGCAGGTGCTAGGCACTGTTCCAAGTCCTTTACAGTATTAACTCATTTAATGCTCAGAACAGTTCTATAATGTAGATATTTTTATTATCCCTATTTTAAAGATGGAGAAACTGAGTTATTGAGATCCCACAGCTAGTAAGTGGTGGTATCAGGTTTGAAGATAAGCATACTTTATGGCATACGGTTAGCTCCTTTAGTAAGTAGGACCAAACGTGAGAAGTTCATGGGGCTGAACATTGTAAGTTGCCAGATGAGACACAGTGCCCTGTGGTCACAACTTTAAGCTGTGAAGAGCGTGTGACTGATCCAGAATTGAAACTCTGAAGAATATGTTTGATTCACTTGAAAACTCTGAAGAACATGTTTGATTCACATATTCACTTTTTTCAGCAGCTAACTCAATTATCAGAGGTGATATTGCATAGAGGTTAGGACTGAGACTTCCCCTGGTCGGAAATCTTTGTTTCGGGCATTGCTTGCCTTCTCTATGCTTCAGTTTCCTCATCTGGAAAATGGGGATAATCATGATA
The DNA here is from genome assembly GCF_049354715.1 of Callithrix jacchus. Taxonomy (NCBI): domain Eukaryota; kingdom Metazoa; phylum Chordata; class Mammalia; order Primates; family Cebidae; genus Callithrix; species Callithrix jacchus. The sequence goes on from NC_133505.1 coordinate 61,039,536, forward strand.
GTACATACCATTGGGTGTGGTTGTGATTACATGAGTTGATACATGTAAGGCACCTAGAATGCCTTAGAATGGCCCCTAGCACATAGTAATTGCTCAAAAACATTATGAACCTCATTATTATTATTATTTGTTTAGCCATCATTCAGTCAGCAAATGGTTTTCAGACCCAGGTTCTCCCTGCATGTTATATCCTACTGTACCACTTCTTGGGCACAGATGAGCTCTCCTGACTTTTCCTTCCTGTAGACACTGAGCATTTTTCAGTGTTGCCTCCTATTTGGTGCTGTCATCTCCTGTGCCTCAGATTCCCTCCCCCATACCTTCCTCATAGTAAGTGCTAGTTGATGACTCTGAATCAGCTCAAAACCCTTTCTCTCCTCCTCCTCCTATTTTTCTTCTTTTTCTTTCTTCTCCTTTCTTCTTCTTTCTCCTCCTTCCTCCTTCCTCCTTTCTCCTTCCTCGTTTCTCCTTTCTCCTTCTCCTTCTCCTTCTTCTGAGATGCCCAGGCTCAGTGCATTCAGGCTGGAGTGCAATGGCACGATCTCACCTCATTGCAACCTCTGCCTCCCAGGTTCAAGGGATTCTCCTGTCTCCGCCTCCCAAGTAGCTGGGATTACAGACGTGCACCCACCACACCACACCTGGCTGATTTTTTATATTTTTCATAGAGACAGGGTTTCACTGTGTTGGCCAGGCTGGTCTTGTACTCCTTATCTCAAGTGATCCACCTGCCTCTGCCTTCCAAAGTGCCAGGATTACAGGTATGAGCCACCTCACCCGGCCCCTTTTTCTGTTCTTCTAAATTAATTTGTTACCAATTGCTACAGGAGATAAAAGGCCCATTAACCTAAATGGTAAGCAGGGAGAAAATTGTAAAAATATGCAAGGGATCTCATGTACCATTCCTCTTATTTACAAAGACGATTACTTTCCCTGCGGAGGAAATACAGAGGTGAGAAAATTCAAAAATAAAGGCACCACTGGGAATCTTAGAACTTAAAAAGCTGCACGGAACTCCAGAGCTCTTCTCATCTATTTTCCTCACTTGCAGGGAGAGTTGGGGGTGAGGGAGGGGCATGGTCCAAGGCCCAGGAGCCACTTCTTTAGCCTGTGGCTGGCACACTACTGCATCTGAGAGAATTGTGGGCAGGGTTTCAATGGAATTTCTCACCTCTGGGTGTTTCAGCTGCTGCTTTGATACACAGTAGGATGCCATCGTTGTCCATTTAACTTCAGTTGGGGCTATATTGTATATATTGTATGTATTATATTCTCTGTTGATTAAGTGTAGATGTCTCTACTACCACAGAATAGCTATCTTGCAAGGAAACTAATGACAAAGCCATCCTTTAAAAAGTGAATTATTTGTTTAAAGTGAATTATTCAATCTCCAAGAAGACATCTATCTGTAAAGGATGAGAGTACTACTAATATCTGTAAAAACGTGAAAGAATTATCAGATGGAGTTGTAGAAGTCAAGGAATTTAGAGGAGGAAGAAGCTATTTGCTCCAGATCACTTTGATAGTACAGGCTAGGGTTAAGGAAATTAGGAGGCAGTTAATAAGGGTAGAAGTCAGGGGAGAACGTTCAAAGGGAGGTGGGGTGCAGAGGATGGTCGGGCTTTTGTAGGTGGACAGGGAGGGAGGACATTTCAGTCATGGAAGTGAAAAGTGAAGATTATAGGGTCATAGTTCAGTGAAGAGACCTGACTGACTAGAGCTTATTTGGGGGAGTAGAAAGAATTAAACAGCTGAGAGCATGGCAGATCCTGAAGACAGGCAGAGGAGAATCAGCTTGAGGTATCTCCCTGAGTGTGCTTAACAGTGATGAGGATGCAGGGGACTGTAGAGGGTTGGGAGAGGTGAAGTTTGAATCTCTTTTTTCCTGTAAGCCATGTTGAGACAGGGTCTCACTCTGTCACCCAGGCTGGAGTGCAGTGGCACAATCATGGCTCATTGCAGCCTCAACCTCCCGGGCTGAAGCAGTCCTCCCAACTCAGCATCCCAAGAAGCTGGGACCACAGGCACATGCCACCACACCCAGCTAATTTTTTTGTATTTTTACTAGAGATGGGGTTTTGCCATGTTGCTCAGGTTGGTCTAAAACTCCTGGGTTCAAGCCATCTGCCTGCCTTGGCCTCCCAAAATACTAGGATTACAGGCGTGAGCACCATGCCTGGCCGAACCTCCCTTTCTTTAGTAGACTAGAGAAATTAATTTCTCTTAATTCTTTGGAGTGCCTTTGTATTAGTCATTCTCATACTGCTCTAAAGAATTACCTGAGACTTGGTAATTTATGAAGAAAAGATGTTTAATCAACTCACTTCTGCAGGCTGTATAGGAGGTGTGGCTGGGGAAGCCTCAGGAAACTTACAGTCATGGTAGAAGGCAAAGGGGAAGCAAGCATATCTTCACATGGCGACAGGAGTGAGAAGGAGCATGAAGGGGGAAGTGCTATGCACTTTCAAACATCCAGATCTTGTGAGAACTTTATCACGAGACAGCACTAGGGGGAGGGTGCTAAACCCTTAGAAACCCACCCCCTTGATCCAGTCACCTCCCATCAGGCCCCACCTCCAACACTAATGATCACAGTTCATGATGAGATTTGGGTGGGGACACACAGCCAAACCATATGAGCATATCATTTTTAGATACATTCCCTCCCCCAAACTTTTTATTTTGTATAATTTGTCCATTCCCCCTTGCTTTAGAATTGCGACCTTGCCAATGGACCTGATCGGTTTTGGTTATGCAGCCCTCGTGACATTTGGAAGCATTTTTGGATATAAGCGGAGAGGTAAGCCTAACCCAAACTTTCATCAAAGGGAATGAGTTGGGGTTTAGAGGTTGTGCTAGGTCATATGAGGGTCTGTAAGTAGGATGAGAAGCTAAAGATGCCTTAGAGATGGCTGAAGACCAGCGTGTCATGGAAGGGACTCCTGAAAGGAAGAGGCTTACATGAAAAGCAGAGGGCTGGGCATGACAGAGTGTTCCAGCTTGGGGGTTCTGGGCCTCTCTTTCACCACAAGACTCGTACTTCGCCTGTCATTATCAGTTGCATAGTTAATTGATTTGATCTCTTTAAGGACCACTGCTTATTACTAAATGAGAATTTTTTTTTTTTGCTTTATATAATCATGGTACCAAAAACTGAGCTATATTAATCCAGTGTATTGCAATGAAGAAATTGTTAAATACTCTCATATCATATCCAAAATTGTCTCTTCACCTTTGTCCAAAAGCGGGGAAGGGGGAAAACTCAGGTAATCAACTAAAGGGTTTTCATGGAGAAAAAGGAAAAGTTAAGTTTTTTTATTTTACTTTGTTTTATTGTAGAATCATTTATATTCATGCTGTCTCCTATTTCTGTTTCATACGTGTGTGTGTATGTGTGTGTGTGTGTGTGTGTGTACAATGTTTAATCATCTTTCTGACAAACTATCTCTTAATGAAAATTTTAAAGTAAGGATATTGTATTTGTGGCAGTGTTGACTTGCATTTGAGTGAAAAAGCCAGGTCTACCTGGTTACCAGTTAGCTTCCTTCAATAAAGGCTGATAGGAGTCAAAGACCGGAAGCACAGTATAGCTCTTGCAGCTTGGGGGCTGGCACGGTGGATTGATCATCATCTACGATTCCTGAAAGCTGTAATTCCCCTTGGTTTTTTGTTTGTTTCTGTCATAATGTATGTATTATAGATATGTATTCGAAGGAAAAAAAGATGATGGCACCAAAGTAAACCTATAAACCAACTACTCAGAGGTTGATGATTCATAATCTACTTTAAAGAGGACTCGGTTTAAAATGCTAATAAAATTGTTTTTGAAAAAAATTTTATTGTCAAAAACAACGTCTAAATAACTTTTGTTACAGCATAGAAAAGAATATCTGGGCATTTTTGCCTGCCTTTTTGAGAGGTGGGAAGAAAGTGGGGAGAGAGAGAGAGTGTCTGTGTGTCTGTGTGCGTGTGTCTGTGTGTGTGTCTCTCTGTGTGTGTGGGTGTGTGGGTGTGTGTTGGGGTGGAAGGGATCACTTTATTATTGTAACCCAAATCTCTTCAGTGTTTACCAGCTGGTGGGAACACATGAAATTACATTAGCTGTGAGGTCTCTGATTTCAGGGGCTTGTTGTCCACCTGCATAATATGGTTCCTTGGCCTCCTGCAAGAGCCCCCCACTGAGTGATCCTGGAAGCCCCTAAGGTATTATGGGTTCACAGGGAAGCTCACTCTAGTATAATGTGGGTTAAAAGCATAGGCCACAGAATCAAGCATTCCTGATTTCTAATCTTGACACTATCACTTACTGCACTGAAACTCAGGTCAGGTGTTTCAACATCTGGGCCTTAGTTCCTCACCTGTAAATTAATGTTAGTATTAAATAAGATGATGAATGGTACACAGTTCACATGGTGCTTGGCATAGAACAAACTTTTAATATTCTTGTTATTTATTTATTTATTTTTGGCTGCTACTGCCCTGCCAGTGGGAGGTCTGTGAGCCAGTGAGGCATAATATCTTTTTCTAGTTTTGTATCTAGTTTTGTATTTTGTATTATGTTCTAAGCTGCCTGTGGCCCAAATGTCTTCGAATGTGTGTGTAAAGTGAGTTAGCACTCCTTTGACTTAGAGCTTCCCTAGGCATGAGTCCTGTGTAGCTGGGCCAGGAGACCCTGCTACGGGACAGTTACTGAGAATAATCTTGGGTGGGTGAAAGATATGATGTCGAAATGGTGTTTGGTGGGAAGACACAGATGTATCCAAATCCTAAACTAGACCAGCTGTGAGACCAAGTTGGGTTAAAGGGAGAAGCTGATAGATTTTTATTTTGGTGGGGGGAGAGTGAGGGCAGAGGGTGGCCAGTGGTGGGATGCAGGGTGCTGAGCACTGTGCTTGCCTGGGCTCCCCGCTCCTCCCAGCTAGGTCTCCAGAGAGGTGGATGACCAGGAAGACGCTGTGATATGGAGGCTCTTCCTAGGCCAAGTAACACTGACTGCCCAACGCCAAAGAGGACCAGAAGGCATTCCCTACGTTCTCCCACACTTGGGCTGAACCAGACCTTCCACCTTCCTACTCCAGTTGAAGGGAAGGGCACGACACAGCAATCCCTCCAGAGAGGTGCAGGTGCACTTGCTGGACAGGCTGCTATTCTGAGGACCACAAGAGTATCTGCAGGGAAGTTTCCAGATGTATCTTTCAACTCCCTTGAAAACTCCCCTTCCAAGACTGCCCCGCCCAGATCAGGCATCCCAGGAAGTGGGAAGGAAAGAGCTTAGAGCTGCTTTTCTTGTAGCCCCCACTATTGGGCACTGAGCTTGTTCTTAGGATCTTCGCTTCCTTACACCAGCACACCTTTCTTGTAAAACAGCCCACAGTTCCGCCACCTTCCTCAGTTGAAATTTCTCAATAATCTTCCTGGTTCTTGCTGCTGGTGAGCCTGCCCCTGCTGTTTACTGTCTGATCCCATCAAGACTGAAGTGTTGTAGACACTGCTACTTTCTCCTCATACTTAAGTGTGCATGTATGGTGGTGGTGGGGAGGGTGAAGTGGGGTGATATCTTCAGCATATACAGAAAAGAGCATCATAGAACCTCTACATGAGAAAACACCTTAATGGTTACCTAGTTGTGCATTTGAGAAAATGCTTTAATCTCCTTAACAGTATCCTTATCTGGTATCTTCTGCTTGAACATGACCCATAACGGGGATGTATTAAATCAGTATTTTCTTTTTTTTTTTGAGATGGAGTTTCGCTCTTGTTACCCAGGCTGGAGTGCAATGGCGCAATCTCGGCTCACCGCAACCTCTGCCCCCTGGGTTCAGGCAATTCTCCTGCCTCAGCCTCCTGAGTAGCTGGGATTACAGGCACGTGCCACCGTGCCCAGCTAATTTTTTGTAATTTTTAGTAGAGACGGGGTTTCACCATGTTGACCAGGATGGTCTCGATCTGTTGACCTCGTGATCCACCCGCCTCGGCCTCCCAAAGTGCTGGGATTACAGGCTTGAGCCACCGCGCCCGGCCTAAAAATAGAGATATCTTGACCCTACCCTCCAGGGATTCTAATCCAATAGATTCTAAATAGGATGAGTTCCATGAAGCAAGGATTGTGTGTGTCTTGTTCATAGCGTCGCTGGCATGTAACCCACTGCCCAATGCGCAAAGTGCTTGGTGTTTGTTGCAGTGCTCTTGGGTGGGTGTATGGGTTGAGGGCTGGAGTGTACTGGTGGGTGGGTGCATGGGATGGGAGCTGGGGAGCTGGAGGCAGTATTTTGGTTTTCCTCTTTCTCAGCAGGGTCTCCATTAGTCCCTAAGTCCTGACATCTTGAGGCTTGAAAGTTGTTAGTTATTCAGGATGGAACCATGGCTTGGTTTCTACAGAACTTATGTCTTTACCTCTATGAACTAAAACTACTTTTGCATCTTAGGTTTAATCAATACAACCTCATAGTAAAAAGGAGGTAACGAGAATAGGAAAAATTTAAAAAGAAGGGCTTAAGGAAGTTAAATAATTGCCCAAGATCATGCAATCAGTGTCCAATCCGCCAGCACAAGGCAGGTTCTCTTATTACCCCAAGTGACATCTAACTCCCTGCATTGCTGCACCTTCAGGGCTTCTCTGACTTGCGTTTGGGTTCAGCATGAAACAGTTGTCTCCTAGAGAGTATCCACGAAGAGTCCTATTCTTAATTTGGCTTTGTCCAGTTACTGTGCCCAAGTAGCAGTACATTTGAAGGTGCCTGTATCATACCAGAAATAAATGGAATGATTTCCTTTCATTTTGGGATTCTCTTTTGAGCCCATATTTTTTTCCCCTCCCAGGTGGTGTTTTGTCTTTGATTGCTGGTCTTTTTGTTGGCTGTTTGGCTGGCTATGGCGCTTACCGTGTCTCCAACGACAAACGAGATGTAAAAGTGTCACTGTGTAAGTATAGCATTTTTCCCAAATTAGAGACTCAAACGTTGCAGGTGATCTTTTTGATACTCCATGCTAGAGATACTGGAACATATTTAGTCAAATGGCAAATGGCCATATGCATGTGCTGAGGCGGAACACAACACTTACTCCTTTCTAGAAAGACCTGACAAAAAATGATGTCACTGCTACCAGGCCTTGCACTCAGAACAGTATTTCTATAAAAACTTGTTAATAGAAAAGTTGAATTAGGAAAAGCCAGGACTTATTTTCAGATTTTCTGTGAACTCTCCTAAATGGATATTTAGCATAGTTTTTACTTTGCAGTGAAAGTAACTAAAAAGAGACAGCCTTGCATCGTTTCATTTAGTTCACAAACAGCGTTGAGATTCTGCACTGCCTAAAGACTTAACCTAAAAAAGCAAGGCTGATACTTTTTTAGCTTCTTCCCTTGTTAAGCTTAGTGGGAGAATATCTACAGAAAAAATGGAAACCTGTGTGTTTAAACTCACCAGGACACTTGACTTTCATCTCACTTGAAAGAGATATACAGGGAAGGTTTAGAAAAGTATACCAAGGAAATTGTCTCTAGTTGATTCAAAGTGCCTTGGTTGTGTATGGAAGAAGATATAAATGAAGACAAAATTGTTCTACATTTGAAGGAGAGAGAGAGAGAGAGATTTGGGATTTTTTTTTTCTTTAGTTATTCTTAAAAGGGGCTAGAGATATTTTTAGTAATGAGGTTGTGTTAGATGTATCAGCATCTAATCACTAATATAGTGATATTAGGATTTTTATTTATATGCATTTAAATAGTTCACAAGTGTCTCTTGTCAGTTATTTTTTATATCAAAAGTTTTTGTTTGAAAGCATTGCTATCTAATCTCAGATAAAACCACCTCTCCCTTCATGTTGGTACAGCTCCACAAAGGCTGACATGATGATGTTTCTGAATAAAACATGATTGCTTAGACGATTTTTTAGTCTCCAGGCATCAAATTCTCCAAAATGGAATGCTATGAAACCAAACCAATCAGCCTTCTTTTTAGTATTTTTTAAAATTAATCAGATCTTTCTTGTAAGAGATATATTAACCATTTTCTTTATATTCCGTTAACTAAGCATTTATTGAGTGTCTCCTGTGGGTCCAAGTGTGCTGCTTTGTGTTTCTGAGAGAAGTTGAATAAAGCTCAGTGCTAGTCTTCAAGGAGTGTTCTTTAAATAGAAATTTAGGTTAGAAAAAGAATTTCTTAGGTGTGGTAGCTCACGCCTGTAATCTCAACACTTTGGGAGGCCGAGGCTGGCAGATCATTTGAGGCCAGGAGTTCAACACCAGCCTGGCCAACATAGCAAGACACTGTCTCTACTAAAAATACAAAAATTAGCTGGGCATGGTGGTACGTACCTGTAATCCCAGCTACTCGGGAGGCTGAGGCAGGAGAATTCCTTGAACCCGGAGGCGGAGGTTACAGTGAGCTGAGATATGCCACTACACCACTCCAGCCTGGGTGACAGAGCAAGACCCTGTCTCAACAAAAAAAAAAAAAGAGAGAAAAAAGTCTTTATCTTTTGAAGACATTTCAGGAGTAGATTTTAACATGTTTGTTTACCCAGAAACATTTTTGATGAAGTAGATTATGAAGTGTTTTAACAGAGCACTTTATCTTTTTAAGACAATGGCAACTCAGTACCTATCCATAATAGTTGTAATGTTAGAAAGCTTTAAATGATACCCATTTTTTTGTTCCTGCAAGCATTGATAACATGTTTGAAACTCTAGTTCATGAATTAGTTTGGTTTTCAGTTACAGCTTTCTTCCTGGCCACCATAATGGGTGTGAGATTTAAGAGGTCCAAGAAAATAATGCCTGCTGGTCTGGTTGCAGGTTTAAGGTAAATAAAACTGTTTTGATCAATACTTTCCTCTGCTGTTCTTTGAAGTGCTGCGTTTTTGGGAAAAATCCATTTTAATTTGAAAGATCAAAGTCCTTTTTGTTACAGTAAGCATGACAGTAAAAACCTCGAGATACCATGGATTCAGTGGGTCTTTGATATTGATGTACCCATGAACATTCTTATTGGATACGCATAGTGCTGCTGTAGTATCTGGTCATATAGGCATATTTGCCTTTTTCAGAAGAAAGAGCTAAACTCAGCCTCATTTTCCCTCAAGATTACCCATCTGCAACAGTAAATGTGTTCATTTAAATCTAATACTCAGTCTCTTTTAGAGAGTTTGACAAAGTGACAGTGCGATGCAGTTATTTCAAGTTTTTAAGGGAGAGAAATTTAATATTTCTAATAGTTTTTAAGAGAAAAGTTTAATATTTTTTTAAAAGACAAACAGCCTCAAGTTTCTCTTAATTTGATCCAGTAATTCTATCCGTATTACCAAATAAAATTTTAGAGATAACATTTAAAAAATTTCTCCAGAAAGCTGACTGTATATGTTGAAAGCCATAAGCATGTTTATTTCCTCTGGTATACATTTTCACTTTTTGGAATTTATTCCAAAGCAATGAGATATACACAAAGACTGAGGTTCATTGCAATTTTGTTTCTAATGAAAACTCAACAGAGGAAAAACTTAGGAATACCCTAACAGTTCACCAGTAAGGAGATGTTTAAATAAACGTTTTGTCCATTTAATGGAATATTGAGTAAGCATTACATTTCATGTTTTCAAAGATCATTTAGTGGCAGTGGGAAATCTTAGTGACATAATAAGGTATAAAAACAGGGCAGCAAATAACCAAGTATAGTGTGATTAAAAATGTTTGTGTATAAAAAAGAGGATGGAAATATTTCAAACTCTTAGTAGTGTTTTCTGTGGGTGGTAGTGTGGTGAATAATTTTAATGTTCTTCTTTCTACTTTTGTGTAGAATTTTCTAGTGTGACTACGTATTATGTTTCAGGGCGGGGAACAGGGAGTGTGATTACAAAAGATGGCTCTCCAGTTATAGCCCTGTTCTAAAAGTGATACTTGGTGGTGGGAAGAATCAGAAGTAGGGTTTATGGGCTGGATGCGGTGGCTCATGCCTATAATCCCAGCACTTTGGGAGGCTGAGGTGGGTGGATCACTTGAGGTCAGGAGTTTAAGACCACCAGCCTAGCCAACATGGCAAAACCCCATCTCTACTAAAAATACAAAAATTAGCCGAATGTGGTGGCAGATGCCTGTAATTCCAGCTACTTGGGAGGCTGAGGCAGGAGAATTGCTTGAGCTCAGGAGATAGAGGTTGCAGTGAGCCAAGATTGTGCCACTACACTTCAGCCTGGATGACAGAGTGAGACTTAATCAGGGAAAAAAAAAAAAAAAAAGAGAAGAAGTAGGGTTTATGGAACCAGAAGAAGGCCTCAGTTAATAGAAAGTAGCTGAAATTGAATTAGTAACTCCCTCTAATTAGTCCTCAGTTATTTTTTCAAGTAGCTTTATTTTACTAGCTTTTGAAAGTTAGTTTCTTCCCAGACCTTTCTCTTATAGACCCTCATTCAAGATTTTCAGGACAGAAAGTTCTGATTTTTTTTTATTCATGTAGTGAACATTTTTAAGTGGCTAATTCAGTTATGTCTGGGACATTATAATCCTCCAAGGGGTTGAGCTGGGAGAGCCCCCGAGCCAAAGCTTAGTAACACTACCGGGTAGTCAACGCATGGCCCTTTCTGTCTTATGCCAGATAAAAGTGACTCTCCCTTTGCCTTTCTTTTATTTTAAATCCAGCCTCATGATGATCCTAAGACTCGTCTTGTTGCTGCTCTGAGCATCTGGAGGAACTGAAAATTAAGTTCATGTCATCCTGCTGTAATGGGCAGAGCATATTCTTTGTATTTAAACGATAAACTTCAAGATGGAATGCTAGAAACACGAGTAGCTCTGTCACTTCTAATATGAACATGAGTTTGAGGTAATTTTTTTTCTAATGTAAAAATTTTTACTGTTTTCTAATTGGCAAGTCCTCTTTTCATTGAAAGTGTCTAATGAATCATGATACGCTCTTTCATTTGCTGTGCCTATTTTTTATATAGTTGGTATTGTTTGAAAATTCCAAATACTCATGTCTCAAGGAAGCTTAAACTATAACTTATCACATAAACGAATTCTTAAGTGGAGTTCACAGAATGCTACTGTATCTATTTGTCATTTATGTTATATTTGAAATAATTAGAAATTATACTTTTTCCATTTTAATTGTATTGCTGCCAGTGCTATTTTTTTCTTAAAAAATTTCTTTCTTTTTTTTTTTTTTTTTTATGAGACAGAGGTTTGCTCTTGTTACCCAGGCTGGAGTGCAATGGCGTGATCTTGGCTCACCGCAACCTCCGCCTCCTGGGTTCAGGCAATTCTCCTGCCTCAGCCTCCAGAGTATCTGAGATTACAGGCACGCGCCACCATGCCCAGCTAATTTTTTGTATTTTTAGCAGAGATGGAGTTTCACCATGTTGACCAGGATGGTCTTGATCTCTTGACTTCGTGATCCACCCGCCTCGGCCTCCCAAAGTGCTGGGATTACAGGCTTGAGCCACCACACCCAGCCAAAAAATTTCATTTTTAGCACACTCTTATGTCCTAACAGAATGTATTCAGTATTCAAATAAAAGACATTTTGGTTCCAACCTGTTTGTTACATGTTAGCTTTTTCTCTGTATACTCAAATTGTCTTTGACATTTAAATGCTCAATTATTAATGGAAAGGGTTGGGAAGGAGGGTTTATTAAAGGCAACACTCTACTTCTTCAGTAGTAGATATTTTCTTTCTCTCTCTCAGAGAGTAATAATCCTGAAACAAAACTGATTTTATCTCAAATTAACACTTTATTTTTAGGCATAGTTATAACTTAATGGCCAAGGCACTTTTAGGGCCCGAACTGAACATCAGAAAACCTGAATTCCAGACCAATTCTTCCACCCACTTGATGCTCTTTGGAAGGTCATTTTCTTTCCCTCTGACTCAGTGTCTCATCCTTAAGGAGGAATTGAACTAATGATCGACTCTTAAATACAGTTCCTATCCTGTGGTGCTGTTATGAATGGTTAAATGATTAATGTATGCTAAAGACTAACTCCCATCTTGGCTCAGTATTTGACCATTGTCGTTTTTTTTTCTCATCACTTTCCCTTAGGTGGTGTTTGTTGCCCCTTGTTCCCAGTGCTAAGGAACAGGCAAGTGTTTGTCTCATTACATACCTTCTCTTTAAGCCAAATAGGCTTAGGCATAGGAATTAAGTTGCAGCAAATCTTAGAAGTTACTTGGTAACAATCTAACAGTAAAACAAAATTAACTGAAAAGATCCCTAAAATATCCTTTGTTGTATTATTTAGGGAAACATAAACTATCTTTTGTTACTGCTCACAAGAGTTTTTACATCTTTAGTTTTCAGTGTTATTGTTAGATTGTCACTAATTAAATTCTGGATACTTTCGCTTTAAAATATATTTACCATTTAATCTTTTTTACATGTCCCCAGGCCTTATCTAGAATCTAATGCTCCAAAGTAGGTAAACTGAACAGTTTTCAAAAGTCAAAGAAGCAGTGTATGATCTTAATGCATTTAGCAAACTTAATATCTGACCTGCAACATTTAGACCAAATGTTTGCATTTTAAAGATATTTTTATTTATTTATTTATTATATTTTTATTTTTTGAGACAGAGTCTCACTCTATCACCCAGGCTGGAGTGCAGTGGCACGATCTCAGCTAAGTGCAGCTTTCATCTCCTGGGTTTAAGCAATTCCTACCTCAGCCTCCCGAGTAACTGGGACTATAGGTGCGCACCACTAGGCCTGGCTAATTTTTGTATTATCAGTAGAAACAAGGTTTCACCATGTTGGTCAGGCTGGTCTTGAACTCCTGATCTCAGGTGATCTGTCTGCCTTGGCCTCCCAAAGTGCTAGGATTACAGGCATGAGCCACCATGCCTGGCTGATATTTTTATTTTATCAAAAATCTGTAAAACTGTCTTTATTTCCCAAAGACTAATTAAGTTGCATGAACTAAATGAAAAGCATTACACTTCCTTTTCTGACAAATATTTGATTTACGTGCTTATTATTATTAAACAATCAATTAAAGCTCTTTTAGATATAAACATCACATACAACACGTATAAATACACAGACAGAAGATAAAGGACTCATCTCCTAAGCCGGGAATTGAACCCTGAACCATGGTAGCCATTGTGAAAACAGAAAGCATGGCTACATGGTTACAAGGTCAGGCTCCCAAGGACATACAAGACAAGAAGGAAACTTCATCCAGTTTTTTTTTTCTTTTCCAGAGACCTGCAGCAAAGTTTGTAACTGACCAGTTTGCTGGGCCATCTTGAAAAGCAGGCTTATAGGGGTCCTACGACCCTGTTCTATCCTACGGTACTCCTCTCCATTATAGAACACAGAAAGACACACAAAGCACACCAAATTTGCTATAGCTTACGACTAGCCTAACAAAACCTTTTAAGTTATTGTTAATTAAAACTTTACAGGGGAAATAAACAGTGATTTTTACCATTAATCACCCAGTTTGCACACAGAGAGACACACAGAGAGAAGAAGCATTGCCTGAGGCAGGGTGGGGAAGGCGAAGAGCTCACGAAGGCCAGAGAAAAGACCCACCCATTGCAGTGATACTGAAAAGTTCAGGCAGCTGCTTGTCGGTAGTGAAGGAATTTTTTCCAGCAGTCGCATCAGCATTCAAGTTTCCCTTTTTAAGGAGAAAAATGCCCCCCATGTCCCACGATCCTGTACATGCCTTATCCTGTCACCCACAGCCATCAGCAAACAGTGCAAGGCAGACTAATTCAGAGAGAATAGCAAATAACATCCTGTAGTGCCAAACCCATTCTTAGCCAAAATGGACTTTATCAAGAGGGGCCTCTAACCCCCTAAACCTTAGAAGACACTCTCACCCTCCTAAATTGGACCTCTAACCCAAGGTCAGTCTAGCATCCTTGCCTTTTATTAAGAGGGTCCTCTAACCCACTCTGTTTTAGGAGAGACTTTAACTTTCCTAAGTTGTGCCTTGTATTAGTCAAGGTTCTCTTAGAGGGACAGAACTAATAGGATATATATATATATCTACATATATATCCTATTATATACATACACACACATACATATCCTATTATATATATAGGAACTAGGACTAATAGGAGAGAGAGATATATATGTATATATATTCTGGATCTCTAGCCTGCAGATGTGGATCTTGGAACTTCTCAACCTCCATAACTGTGTGAGCCAGTTCCTGTAATAGATCTGTTATGTGTGGATACATATCTTATTTGTTCTGTTTCTCTGGAGAACCCTGACTAATACCCAATGGTATACATAGCTGGGAACTGCTCTTCCCTTCTGTGGGAGGAGTTCATGGAGATATGGGTAGCTACACCAGGACAAGAACAGGAGGTTTTTGGGTGCCTCTCAGGAAGAGGGGTTGCTGGTTGCTCATTTTTATGGTTATTTCATGATGATATGCTAAACAAGGGGTGGATTATTCATGCCTCCCCTTTCTAGACCATATAGTGTAACTTCCTGACGTTGCCATGGCATTTGTAAACTGTCATGGTGCTGGTGGGAGTGTAGCAGTGAGGACCACCAGAGATCACTCTTGTCGCCATCTTGGTTTTGGTGGGTTTTAGCTGGCTTCTTTACTGCAATCTGTTTTATTAGCAAGGTCTTTCTGACCTGTATCTTGTGCTGACCTCCTGTCTCATCCATGATTTACAATGCCTTAATCATCTGGGAACATAGCCCAATAGGTTTCAACCTTATTTTACCCAGCTCCTATGGAAGATGGAGTTGCTCAGGTTCGAACACCTCTGACATTTATGTCCTGATAAACCCATTGTAAAATGAAAATATTATAAGATGAAAATGCATTTAATACACCTAACCAAATATCATCATAGCTTAGCATAGTACCTTAAATGTGCTTAGAACACTTATGTTAGCCTACGGTTGGGCAAAATTTTCTACACAAAGGCCATTTTATAATAAAATATTAAATAGCCAGTGTAACTTATTGAATTCTGTACTAAAAGTGACAAACAGAATGGCTATTTATGTATACGGGTATAGAACCATTGTATACCCATACAACCATTCTGTTTGTCACTTCTAGTACAGAATTCGACTTGAAGTGTGGTTTCTCCTGAATTGTGTCTGGCTTTCACACCATTGTAAAGTAACTGGTAAGCTGAGCCATCATAATTTGGGCACAGTCTATATACAGTAGAAGGAATTTGAAAACAGTACTGAACATTTGATACCAAGGAATTACTCTCAATTTTTTATGTATAATGATGATATTATGGTATGTTTTAAAAAACAGACCCTTATCTTTTAGAAACTCATACCAAAGTATTTCTGGGTGAAGTAATATGATACTGAGATTTGCTTCATATCAATCCAGTTGTGAGGCGGAGTGTGTGGAAGTGTAGAAACAACACAAGTGACTTTTTGCTGTTCATTGCAGCAGCTGAGTAATGGGTCCATGGACTTTATTATGCTATTCGTTCTATTTTCATAAATGTACGGAATTTTTCATTGTAAAAGTATTTTTAATTGCTCAGCAAAAACTGATGCAATTTATCATGGATTGAAGCTTAAAAGGCCTGGGGTAGCTTCTGAATCTTGAGTATACTGCGACAGTGTTCATTACAACTTCAGAGAAGACCATGTGGGATGAATGCTTGATGAGTCTCCTCAGGTGTATCGACCCCAAGCCTGTAGACACTGAACAGAGATGCTGTCTGAACTGAATCACTATATAAACCTTCATTGCTTCTGCAGACCTTACATAGGAAGTTCAACAAAGAAATTAAACTCTTTTAGGCTGGGTGCAATAGCTCACACCTGTAATCCCAGCACTTTGGGAGGCTGAGGCAGGTGGATCACCTGAGGTCAGGAGTTTGAGACCATCCTGGCCAACATGGTGAAACCCCATCTCTACTAAAAATACAAAAAATTAGCCAGGCATGGTAGCTCATGCTTGTAATCTCAGCTACTCAGGAGGCTGAGGCAGGAGAATCACTTGAACCCAGGAAGCATTGCACTCCAGCCTAGGCAACAAGAGCAACATTGTCTCAAAAAAAAAAAAAAAAAATTAAGCTTTTTAGTCTGCATTTGATCTTGCAAAAATAACCTGAGCTCTTCAGTTTCTTTATCTATAAAATGGGGATGTGATACCAGTCTCATAGGTTATTGAGAGTTTTAAATGAGACGAAGGATGTAATGTCTTTAGCCCTCGGGGAATTATGAGTGATGGTAAGTGGCCCACATCTGTGGGTGGAGGGAAGGGAAGCAGACTCTGAAAGAGGGAGGAGACTGAAAACAGCAGGGACCATTGTCTTAGCAGTGGGACAGCTGGAGATAGAGCAGAGATGGAGCAGGAGACACACTGAGAAGGAGTCCACAGCAAAGAGGTGAGCATTCTCAGAGGTCTCCTGGGATCTAAGGAACAGGTAGGTGAGAGGCTGCCAGGCTCAGAGCAGCAAGGAGGATATGCCTCTGACAGAAAGTCTAGACATCTGAGATTGGGGCCTATCTCAACTGGATGGGGCTAGGCAGAGCAGCAAAGCTATGATGGCTAATTGTGCATGTCAACTTAACTGGGCTAAGAGATGCCCTGATAGCTGGTAAGATAATATTTCTGGGTGTGTCAGTGAGGATGTCTCTGGAAGAGATTAGCATTTGAATTAGAAGACTGAGTAAGGAAAATCACTCCCACCAGTTTGGGCCGGCATCATCCACTCAATCAAGGGCCCAGATAGAACAAAAAGGTCGAGGAAGGATAAATTCGCTCTCCCTGCCTGAGCTAAAATATCCATCTTCTTCTGACTTCAGACGTCAGTGCACCTGTTTCTCAGGCTTTGGGACTTGCACCATTAATCTCCCGATTCTCGGGCCTTAGTACTTAAACTGAATTACACCACCAGCTTCCCTGTTCTTTAGTCTGCCGATAGTGGATCTTGGAGCTTCTCAGCCTCCATAACTGCGTGAGCCAATTCCTATAATAGATCTCCTGTTATATGTGGATATGTATCCTGTTTGTTCTGTTTCTCTGGAAAACCCTGACTAATACCCAAACCACTGGATGGTATACAGAGCTGGGAACTGCTCTTCCCCTCTGTGGGAGGAGTTCTGGGAGATGTGGGTAGCTACACCAGGACAAGAATGGGAGCTTTTGGGGTACTTCTCAGAAAGAGGGACAAATACTTGGGACCCCTGTGAGGGAGGGCTACAACTAGAGAAGTAGTGTTGGGTTTGTGCTGTTGTCGACCAGTTGTAGCCCATGCTGAATGGCCTGGAAAATACTGATTAGAAGTTAGAGGTCTATCCCTCCCACCTCCCCTTGCGCCTAGAATAGAAGCTCTCGATGACTTTGGGCTTTTTTCAGTTCCTAGAAATGCCTGGCTCACTGGAGGTTCTCTGTGGTTGAATGGTGTGTTTTCAGGTGGATGGGGTAGACAGGTGAATAATGAACAATGTTATTAATAACTAGGACTGTTTGGATAAGAGTTCACCAAACTTCCTGAGCCAAGGGTCTCCCTATGTAAGGAAAGAAGGGAGAAAAAAAGGAGACATTAATAGAATGTTTCATTCACTCATTCAACAATTTGCTATGTGCCACCAGGAACCAATGCTAGGTATTAGAGGTATGATAATAAAACCAGAGTGATCCTTGCTCTCATGAACTTGACAACCTGGTGGCCTACTATGTATCAGTCTGCAGTCACATAATTGTATAATTATCAGGACTATGGGCAGGACCCCCACAGAATTCTACCTATCTCTGTTCCTCATCTCTGCTTCTCTGTTCATTTCCCTGCATGTGGCAAATGCACATTGGAAGCTCCTAAGTTTTACATATTAGAGCTACAGCAACTGGAGAGAGACCTGGGTACATCTCTAGACACCAATTCCAAAAATGCAGGACAAGCAGCTGATCATCTCAGCTGGGATTTAGAGCCTACTCCTTAGATACCCAATGCCTGTGAAGAGAGGGAGGAATGATGTTATAGTGGAACATTGCAATTCCTGCAGGACCTCCTAGGATGGCAAAGGAAGGGGCATAGTTACCAGTTATTTCTTTTTCAGGGAGGTGTGGACACAAGAATAATCTTGGACAGACAAAATAACAAGTGCCCTCTGCAGAGATGGAGAGAAAGGCATGGTGGGGTAGGCTGCAGTGGCACACTGGGTCAGCTGGGGAAGAAAGTCTGGAGGCACTGTGCCGTGAGGCTTCTTGAGGGCCATGGGCAGGCAGGGCCTTGTGCTTCTAGGCAAGTGTGTTGAGAAGCTCAACAGACAGATCTGGGTTTAAATCCTACCTGACTCTTTATTTGCTAAGAAGTTGCTTCACTTTTGAACTTCACTTTCTCCAACTGGGAAAAGAAATAGTTATACTTACCCCCACAGGATTAGTGTGAGCATTCAAAGAAAGAATATTCTCAAAGGACTGATCAAGTGACAGGCAAAGAGTGGGCACCCAATGTCGGACAGCTGTTGTTCTGATCTGGGACAAAGGCTTCTCTCCAGGGGTGTTTATGTTCCAAAATGATTACTCTCCTGGTTAATAATTATGCTGCTCCAGATGATTGCATTTATGAGCATTCTCTAAGGTGGATCAACCTTGATGATGACATTCTTGATAAAGACACCCTGGGTTGGAGAGATCATGTGGTCAGTCAATCTGGGCATTGAGGAAGTAAGTTTTTAATTTTTGACCATATGAGTATCTTTGAGAGAGGCTTTTCAGGACATTAAGATCCATAGTACATGTTAATGTTTCTCTCATAACAGCTATGGTTTATTAAGCAGTTGTTATATTGAAGACACTGGACCAAGTAGATAACTTCGGAACCCCTGCCTTATCCACAATGATGCCCCTTCTCTGAGAACTGCTCCCCCTCCCCCCACCTTCTGCATAGGGGTGGTGGGCTCCTATGGGTCATGATTATGATATATAAACCATACTCCCACCGAGGTGGGCTTGCCAGGTCCATTCAGTCACCAATCGAAACCAAGTCCATCTTCATCCTAGGAAGTTAGCATTGAGACTCTGAGCAGCTGCGTGTGTGACTGGAGCTGAAGCACGAGAACTCAGGGATTGTGGGACAGACATACTGTGTCACATGAAGAGAGGAACAATTAGTAAAGAGAGCAAAACAAAACCAGTGGACAGGGAGAGGTGAGGAGACCACAAGAGGGCGCCCAGAAATGTAATTTCAGAACGTCATTGCATTCAACTGGGAAGAGCCTTATGAGTCAACTCTTCCTTGGAACTGGAAAGCATGTTGTTCATTATCTTCCAGTACCTACATATGAGAAATGAGTAGAACCTGCTCATTCATGAATTGCTGTGCTACTTTCTTTAGGGTTTCTCTCCAAGCATAGTACTTACTCCCTAAACAGTGTTTGACAAAGTGGGCGTGCACACCATCTGAATTGATTCCCTCCTTGCCACCTGCTACTGCAGAGTTCTTATAGCCCCAGCATGCTCCAAACCCTAAGAACAGCTAACGTATGATAGTTACGTTGCTTTTCATATCAGCCTTATAGTTATCTTTTTTTGTTGTTGTTTTGAGACAGTTTTGCTCTGTCACCCAGGCTGGAATTCAGTGTTAGGATCTCAGCTCACTGCAACCTTTGCCTCCTGGGTTCAAACAATTCTCATGCCTCAGCCTCCAGAGTAGCTGGAGTTACTGGCATGCACCACCACACCCAGCTAATTTTTTGTATTTTTAGTAGAGACAGGCTTTCACCATTTTGGCCAGGCTGGTCTCAAACTCCTGACCTCAAGTGATCTGCCCACCTTGGCATCTTAAAGTTCTAAGATTACAGGTGTAAGCCACTGCACCCCACCTTTTTTTATTTAAAGGATTAAAAACCTATCCCTTTTTGTAAAGGCACAAAAAAACACTTCACTCACATATAACATGTCATACCCTTGCAGTGGGGTAATGTCTAGAGATAACCAAGGATTCCATCCACTGTAGCCCCACGCTATTCATCACGTTTCCATCTACCCATTGTCTCCCCCAGTTAATTCTCAACTTATCGACTGTCCGAGAAATGAAAATGCTGAGACTTTAGAGCTGCAAAAGGTCTGGATTTTGAGCTTCAAAATGTGCAAAATCTATCCCATGTTCTGACTCTCTATTGCTGCATAAAACATTACACCAAAATTCAGAAGCTTAAAACAGTCATTTAAATTTGCTCACAATTTTGTGGTTTGGGAATTGGGAAGGACTCAGCTGAGTGATTCTTGCCTCAGGTCTTTCATGAAGTGTCAGTCAGATGTTGACTAGAACAGGAGGCTTGCGGGCTGGGCATCCAAGAGGCTTACTCATAGGCTGGCAATGGATGCTCCCTATTGGCTAAGAGCTCAGCTGGAGCTCTTCACTAAAGTACTCACCCATGGCCTCTGGGTGTTGCTTGGACTTCTCACAGCTTGGTGGCTGGGTCCTGGAGGAAGCATGTGGAGTGTCAGTGTTTAGAGACCACAGCAGAAGCTCCAAGGTTTCTTCTGATTTAGCTTCAAAAGTCACACAGTGGTATTGCCATCACATGCTGTTGGTTTTAAGTAAGTCACCAAGGCCAGCCCAGACCCATGGGGAGGGAATTATACCCCACCTCTCTTTAGGAGAAAGGCCAAAGAATTTACTACTATTTCCAATCCTGCAAGGGCCAAAAACAATGATTTGGAAGAATTGGTGAACAGTGTAGCTACCCTCTGGAAATGAAATAGAGAAAGAGAGTTACAGGGGGAAGGAAGAGACCTTGGACACTCAGGTTGATAGGAAACTCTTCTCTTTTCTCACATCAGCCTCGTCAAATTTTGAAGTAGGTAGATAAGATGCCAGAATCTCAATATAGTTTAGGATATCTGAGACTGTGGGAAACCTTATGTTACTTGTTGAAAACCCAGATGACTCACTAGCATTGAGTAGAAATGCCTGGATACTGTGCCTAGGCCGATGGACTTGAGACAGCCCCAGAGCTTTCCTTGTTCCAGCAATGCACAGTTCCAAATGAAACAGACCTGGTGGTGGTAATGAAGTGGGTGCTGCAGTCATCTGCAGACTGTCACCTAGAGACTTGATGGGAATGAGGGTGTCTTGGCAGCCTCCTCTGTGGACAGATGTCTGATGAGGACAGGATAGGAACTTGGATGGAACCCTGGAAAAAATTTAGGGTGTGTGTTGGGGAGGAGACCCAACAAATTTAGCTGGGTTAAATTTGTTTTATGTCCCTTAATGAAATGGGACTCAAAATAGAAATTAAACTCAGTTTTAGAACTGTATCTGTGAACTGATTCATCTCTCTCTCCACATATAACACAATGTTTCGTTTTCAGAGTAGACATTACTGAGAATTGATTTTAATCATCTGGAAAATATCAATTATAAAAGAAGATAAACCACGCAACAAACGCATTTATGTTACAAGGAACTGAGGGAATATTATCTTGTTTTGTATTCAAAAGTCTGTTCTTCACAACAATTTCTGAGGCTCTGATAGATCTGAGTTTTAGAATCCCAGAAAGATGGCCTGAATAAGATTTATTCTGAAAAAGCAAGACTGGCAATGTTTTAAGATTTTCTAAATCTTAAATTCTAAATCCAAGTATCTAGCTTTATTGCCTGGATTAAATATTTCAAGTCAAAATATTCTGACTTTTGGGTGCTTTTATTGGGTGTATATCTCCCAAAATAAATGATGCTAGGTTATGATGGGTCATCTTCAAAATGATGTATTATCATTCTAATAATTTGAAGAACATACAATTATATAAAAGTACAAAGCAAAACTAAGTAATTTATATGAAACAACTTCAATTAACCATGTAACCAAAAAGATCTGTAGAGAATTCAAATAAGCCAAGTGCAGTGGCTCAGGCCTGTATTCCCAGCACTTTGGGAGGCCAAGGCAGGCAGATCACTTGAGCCCAGGACTTCAAGACCAGCTTGGCCAACATGGGGAAACCCTGTCTCTACAAAAAATTCAAAAATTAGCCAGTTGTGGTGGTGAGTGCTTGTAGTCCCAGCGACTAGGGCAGCTGAGGAGGGAAGATCACTTGAGTATGGGAGGATCAGTTACAGCAGAGGCTGCAGTAAGCCATGATCACACCACTGTACTCTAGCCTGGGTATCAGAGTGAGACCGTATTTCAAAAACAAAAACAAAAAACAATTCAATAAACTCAAAATGAAAACTTGAAACGTAAGAAACAGATGGCTGGTTTACTTAGAAATATATTTTTCATAGTGTATGTTCATATGTCTATTATTCTAAAAAATTATACATCTAGCATATAATGGCAAATCTCTATTCATTCAAATTAATATCCATATTGATTTGAGGTAAGAGAATAATGAGAAAATTTAACTATAACTGAATAAATATGGTTAATTCATTTTAAATCATTTTAGTTGTGATTTTGGCTTTCATTTAAGCTCTCGCTTTATTTTAAACTTAGAAAAAATTGGAAGTAATTCTCAGTATCCATGACTTAGGTTATAAGCATATAGTAAGCACATTCTAGAATATTTCCTACATTTTTTTTTTTTGAGACGGAGTTTCGCTGTTGTTACCCAGACTGGGGTACAATGGCACGATCTCAGCTCACCGCAACCTCTGCCTTCTGGTTCAAGCAATTCTCCTGCCTCAGCCTCCTGAGTAGCTGGGACTACAGGTGCGCACCACCATGCTCAGCTAATTTTTGTATTTTTAGTAGAGATGGGGTTTCACCTTGTTGACCAGAATGGTCTCGATCTCTTGACCTCGTGGTCCACCCACCTCAGCCTCCCAAAGTACTGGGATTATAGGCATGAGCCACCGTGCCCGGCCTTCCCTGCATTTTTAACAACTGAATTTATTTGCTTGAGAGAAAGTGGTGACTTCCTCAGTCAAATGCCAAACTGAACTCCAAGCAACGGGTATTAATAGAATACCATCTTGCACCAGCTTTCTCTAGCTCTTTTTTTTTTTTTTTTTTGTAACCACTTCCAAATCTAGCCTTTACTTAAGGGAAATTATTAAAAGAAGACTCAATAGACTATGAACACCAATCGCTTCCATCTACCTATTTGCAGAAAGGAGAGACGAGAAGCGATTATTGTGCATTTACCTTGTTCTAGCTAGAAGAACTTTAGCAGGCAGGAAAGGCTGCTAAGTAGGTAGTTTCACAGCTTACAAGTATGCCTCTAAAGTAAAAAATCAAGGCAGTAATTCATCTTAACATGTGTAAGAATAAAAGGAATTAAATAGACCAGTAACTACATGCCTTTTAAAAATTATGTTTATCCTCAGCCTAGGATTCTGGAAATGTATCCTCAATCATATCATGCCTCCATTCTGCTTGGTCTACTCAAACTGGGTTTTAGTAGTGTGGATTCTCTTTTTTTTTTCAAGTTGGAAAATAGTTTAATGATTGCTCACCAAAATCCACAGGAGAATCTTAAATGTTTACAAGCACCAGTGATTCCACGATTCCTGCCTTTACCACGTCCTTCATGGTAGAGTATCACAAGTAAAAGTGTCTGGTTGTTTCATCTACTTAAAACCAGATGTAAGAAACAAACTAAGTCTTAGCAACTTTAGGCTTCAATGTGAAACCATTTAAGCTCTTGGCACTTAAGGAGGCTGAGGCAGGAGGGCTGCTTCAAGCCAAGAGTTCATGACCAGCCTGGACAGCAAAGACCCCATGTCCATAAAAAATAAAAATAAGTTAACTGGACACGGTAGTGTGTGTCTGTAGCTGCTCAGGAGATTGAGGTGGGAGCGTCACTTAAGCCCAGGAATTCAAGGCTGCAGTCATGCCGCTGCACTCCAGCACTCTAGCCTGGGAGACACAGCAAGACCCTATCAAACAACAACAACAAAAACAAAAAAACTCTTGGAAAGGTTTTCTCTCTGAAAGCAGTTCTCCTGAGTAGTGTGGATTCTTGGGCAATTTCAGAGGAAGAATAAAGATTTTTCCTTCTATTAAAAAGTCAATCCAGTAAGCTAGCATACAGTACAAGCTCATGAGTCCTTGAATATTGAATACTTATTTTCTGGTTTATACAACGTCTTTATGTCCTGCTTGTGACATAATGTGGGATTTCTTTGCTCCCATGAAGATGTTGCCTTGGCACATACTGGTCTCACTAAGAAAGGTTTGCACTTCACTATCCTTGCAGGACATTGCTTGGCACTAGTAACTGAATTGTTACCAACAGTGGAAAATAAACCTTTGTAAAATAACCAGAGATAGCTAGATAAGCAAACAAGTTAGTTTATTTAAACCGTATTGAAAAAAATTAAACACAATCAAATCTTTCTGTAAGAAATCCCAATGATGTGTTACATGTTAATCCAATGTTTTTAAATTGTGAATCTTAAAACATGGAACTTCGTAATTAAGTGCAGTTCAGCCGTTAAGCATTTGGCACATGTTTTCTTCATGTATGTACATGTGTGTGGACCATATGTTTAAGTGCAAACATGCATCCTTGTACTGGAAACTTCATTTTAAGAAAACTTAGCATAAAAATACTAGCTTATAAAACGACGTTAGAGGCAATTATCCACATTCACAGATCTGCTTTTGGTTTTGAAATGATTTGATGAGTTTAAGGGGATGCTCCTCGAGCATATTTAAATTGTTCTGTTAAATGTTTTGAAGACATTTACCTTCTCTATGAATTGTACCTGGAAAATAGTAGTCTCAGTTATAGTTATAAGTTAATAGCTTCCCTGTTTATGTCAGCATAATTTGTTTATTTTAGAAATTTTACCAACATACTTATTGCTATAGTCTGAATGTTTGTGTCCTCCTAAAATTCATATGTTGAAACCTAATCTCTAAGGTGACAGCATTAAGAAGTGGGGCCTTTGGGAGGTGCCTAGGGAGGACAGAGACCTCATGAATGGAATTAGTGCCCTTAGGGCCATTATAAATGAGGTTCAAGGGAGTTTGCTTGCCCCTTCTACCATGTGAGGACTCAGCAAGAAGGCACCATTTGACATTGTTTGGCTCTCTGTCCCCACCCAAATCTCATCTTGAGTTGTAATCCCCATGTGTCAAGGGAGGGAAGTGACTGAATCATGGGGACAGTTTCCCTCATGCTGTTCTTGTGATAATGAGTGAGTTCTCACGATATCTGATGGTTTTATAAGTGTTTGTCATTTCCCCTACTTGCACTTCTCTCTCCTGCCACCATATGAAGAAAGTCCTTGCTTCCCCTTTGCCTTCTGCAATGGTTGTAAGTTTCCTGAGGCCTCCCAGCCATGGGAAGCTGTGAGTCAATTAAACCTCTTTCCTTTTTAAATTACCCAGTCTTGGGCAGTATTTTATAGCAGTGTGAGAATGATCTAATACACCATTTATGAAGAAACAGGCCGTCACCAGACACCAAATCTGCCTGAGCCTTGACCTTGGACTTCTTAGCTTCTAGAACCATGAGAAACAAATTTCTATTGTTTATAAACACTTCAGTTTATGGCATTTTGTTCCAGCCACTGAATGGACTAAAACACTTATCAACTAGACTCCAGAAAAGTAATTTAATTTAATTGGGCAAATCCGCATACTATGATTTTCAGTTTTATCTTCATTCTTTTTTTGGTACAGAAGCAGATGGATTTTTCCTCATAAGTTTCAGTTATGATTTCAAATAGCTGTAGTGTGGAACCATACCTCCCAAAATACTGTGTTTCTGGGCAAAATCTGTATGGAAGAGGTCCAGCTTTTGGATTCCCATTTCACCTAGAATAAAATCCAAACTCCTTGATAGGACTTGCAGGAGTGAGTCATCTGCCACTTGCCACCCCTCCTCAAGCCACACCCCTGCCCTCTGCTCTTCAGCTAAGCCCCAGGGGCCTCATTTGTCTTGGGGTTCACAAAGACACTGAGCACATTCTCTATTCAAACCCATGAAAATGCTGGTTCCTTTATCCAAAAACCTCCCTTCCATCTCTTTGTATGCCTAGTTTTCCCTCAATTTTTATGTTTCCTTCACAATCCATCTAAAGTAAACCTCTCCCCGACTACTCTCTATTATAGTCTGATGTGGTTTAGCCATATTCCCACCCAAATCTCCAATTGTAACTCCCATAATTCCCACCTGTTGTGTGAAGGACCCAGTGGGAGCTAACGGCATCATGGGAGCATTTTTTTCCCATACTGTTCTTGTGGTAGTGAATAAGTCTCAGGATATCTGATGGTTTAATAAAGGGAAACCCCTTTCACTTGGTTCTCATTTTCTCTTGCCTGCTGCCTTGTAAGACATGACTTTAGCCTTCCTCCCTGATTGTGAGGCCTCCCCAGCTATGTGGAACTGTGAGTCTATTAAACCTCTTTTCTTTATAAATTATCCAGCCTTGGGCATGTCTTTTAATTAGCAGCATGAGAACACTCTAATACATAGTACCTGCTTAATTTTCTTCACATCCCAATCATAGGCTATAATTATTGAGATATTTATTGCTTTTTCTCTTTTGTTTGTAGTCTGTCTCCTCCCACTGCAATATGAATTCCTTGAGGTCAAAGGCCTTTGTCGCATCTTGTTTAGCACTGTATCTCTGTCCAAATGCAACAATTTATGGATTAGAACTAAAAATATTTGCTGAATCAATGGATAAATGGAAAGGCTCTTACCAGTGATTCTTGGCTGATTCTACCATTGATCAGCTTTTTAATCTTAGATATATCTCAACCTCTCTGAACCCCAGTGCATTCAATTGTAAACTAAAGGGGAACACTAGATGTGTTGAGGTTAAGGTGGCTGCAGAGTTTTGATGCTTCATTCTTCCTTCTTTGCTTCCTTACAACAATACCAGAACAACTAATATTGAGGGAAGCCTTAGAAGAAAGCATGCATGGGTCTTGAGGTAGAACAATAGGCTGAGGATGTATAATAACAGAATTTTAATCAGCTTCACTGCATCCCCATCTCAGAGACATGAGCCCTGGCTTTCACCTACGGTACCTAATAGCCACTTTCCTACTGTGTGAGAGCTGCTTCTCCACCACTACTGCCATCCTCTTCCATATCTTCTCCAGTATTAGAATGACGAAACTATTACTTGAGGACATGGGATCAGCATGGAGAGAAACACCACATCCAGAAGGACCCTTTGTTGGAATGTCCAGTATTTGTGAAGGTGTCATGGTGGAGAAGATGCTGATATGGACTGGCAGAGAGCAGTGGGGAGAACATTCCAAGATAAGGAGTGGAATGCCATGAGTGTGGAATAGTGGTCATGCCATTTTGGAGGCGCATCCAAGTTGCCCTGCTAAATGCTGAGTTCACTGCCCATCGTCAGCCTCTGGGATCTTTTCATAGCTGTCTTCACAGGGCTGTGCTATGGAGGCAGGAGGGCTGTCCTTGATAACTTGTTACTTGTTTCATGAAAATTCTGGGCTTTTGACATGAAGCAGGACTTGGTGGGATCCATGTAACAACATGTTGGCAAAGAAGATATATAAATCATGAAGCTAAGAAAAAATGAGCCACAGGAAAATGTGAGCACTAGCGCTTGGTGAAGGGTGGGAGACTGGTAGAAAGCTGCTGATGGAAAAGGGAGGTTTGGCTGGAATTTGCGATACAGGAGTCAAAGATGGACTGAGAAAAGACGTTGGAACTCGCAGAACTGAGATGATTAGTTCATTAAGTAGGAAATCAAAATTCAAGACTTTGAGAGAGGAAGTAGAGCTAGAATGTAGACTACTCAAGTTTTAGATGTGAAAATAAGGAAATAGCAAAAGGGAAAACGAGCCAGGGATAAAGAATTTTAAAAATTTGTCGTGGAGTGTTTTTTGGTTTCTTCTGAGGAGTGTGGGTATATGGCTAAGAAGGTTAGCATAGTGGAGTCCTGGGCCTGTTTCTAAGCAGAAGGAAGCCTTCCAGAGGACAGAGCAGCTGAAGAAATTATTCTTGCACAAGTCTGAGGCCAGAAGTCCAAAATGCAGATATCAGCAAAACCAGTTACTTCTGAGGCTCTAAGGGAGAGCCTGTCTCCTGGTTTCTGGCTGCCTGCAATCTTTGGTGTCTCTTGGTTTGTAGCTGTATCACTAGATTCTGCATCATAGAAATGGACAGTGGAAAAGGAAACACAGAGGGACTCATGGATTAAGGTCAAGAGGATGAGAGAGTAAGAAAGACAAAGTGGAATAAACTGGAAGGGGTTTAAAGGAAGTGGGAGAACTGTCCACCTCC